>NC_067147.1:48230930-48551763 GCF_903995435.1 Acomys russatus
CAAGTTGTCCTCTGATCTTCACCCCCCAAATAAATAAGTGAAAACAAATTTCTTTTAAATGAAAAGAAAAAAAAAAATCACATCTTCCACCTTGGAAATAATTTTCACACGAAACTATATAGCGTTTTGATCCATAAGAACAGATGGAGCAATTTTGGTTTTTGCATTAAGTAATCAAGACAAATAGTAGAAAAAGCATTTTATTTATATGGAAAAAGCTACAGTAAGATCTGTAAAAGGTGTCAATATAATATTGCCTATACAGAAAAAAAAATTCAAATGTGAAGAGCAACAAAAAAAGTCACACACTTTCCTACTTAGCAGTGCAATTAATTCACATTGCAATAAAGTTAAGTCAAGTACAATAAAACCAAAACAAGTGTTTCTCCATTCTAGTCAGTATACTGAGAAATACAGTGTAAAGATCAGTTCCGGTTTAAGAGATAAGCATTCAACCCACAGAATATCCTAAGACAAGGGGGCACAGTTAATTCATCATCAGCTGCTGGGGGTTTCAATACTGTTCACGGGGGGGGGGGGGGGGGGGGGGGGGGAATTCATGAGTTGACATAGAATATATTTAGTCTATACAGTAAAAAAATACAAATTATAAAGTGAGCTAACAAAGAATGAAATCTGAATTCAGATTTATAAAAGTGACGACATCTTGGACAATACATACAGTGTTTCTCATGTAAAAACATCTCATTTCAGCCACAAAAAAAAAAAAAAAAAAAAAAAATCATCTGGTTGCTTCTCAGTCACAGCGCAGATCTTGCTGGAGATGCAGGTGTCCAAGTGTGTCAGACCAAAATAAATGTCCTCCTTGACGAGCACAAAACGCTAAACGCTCTCGGTGTCGTTTCAAGGGTGTGTTTGGAAGTTTGTCTTGTCTTGCTTCATAAACACATTTAAAATGAGTGAAAACCAAAGGGCTCATGGAACAAAGGAGACAGCAAACGGCACTCGATTTACCGCTAATGTTGAAAAAGACCTAGATTTTACAGTACTCTGGTATAAGTGAAAGTGTTTTCAGCTTTACATTGCATATTTCTGAGTCCATTCTCTTGCGTGCCTGTTGTATCTGTAGGCATACAAAACAAAACAAAACACATACAGTTAACCTGCAGAAGCCTCTCCTCATGTTGCCCACTGCACATACACGTGTTGTTTGGGTTGGGGGGCGGGGGCGGAAATAACAAAAATGCATGCAAACATAAGGGCAAAGCCAAATGACTTTTAAACTTCTAGATTCCTCAGCAATCTATATAAAAACAAATATGAACCATAAGAAAAAAAAAGACATACATGCACACACACACACACAAACAATGTCGAACAGAAATCTGTGGAAGCTAGCTCCTGTGGTGGTGGGATTTATCTCCAAGACTCAAGTGAACTCGTGACCCAGAAGGATGAAAGAGCTTAGAGGTCAGCAGGGGTGGGCAGAGAAGTAACTTCTCTTTGGAGGACAAGATGGGGAAACAGCGCCAGGTGCTTTCCAGTAATTAACGCCTCCCATGTTTAATTTACCAGCTGGAAATGAGGAGGCCACAGCACAGACACTGAACACGTACTACTAAACCCAAACACTAGCCAGGAAAGAGGTTTGTTTGTTTCTTTTAAGACAGTTAAAAAAAAAAAAAAGAGTTAAACATGCTTCAAATATCATGCACAGGCAGCCTCCCCCCACCCCTCCTATGTTTAAATGCACCCAACAGGAAGTGCGCAACCGGAAACACTTACTTTTCTTTGTCTGATTTATAGATCTGTGCGATATCTGGTACTAAGGGGTCGTCTGGATTAGGGTCGCAGAGCAGCGAGCATATGGACAACAACACTAGGCCAGAAAGAGAACATTCCATTAGCTGATGCCCTTGCTGCTTTGTAAAAACTCACACACCTGAAAATAGCTGCATTTGCATAGAAAGAAAACGGAGGAGGGGAGGGGCATGCGGAGGAGGCAAGACCACAACTCAGGGGCAGGTGGCTTGATAAGCCTGGGACCCGACAAATAAAAACAAAACAAAAACCCAGCATTGAAAAAAAAAAACACAAAACCTACATGGGGGTGACATTGTATATGAACTTCAGTTGGTACACCAATATTATTTTTTAAATGTATTTATTTTTATCACCTCATGTGCATTGATGTTTTTGCCTGCATGTATGTCTGTGTAAGGATGCCAGACCATCCCCTGAAACTGCAGTTAGAGATGACTGTGAAGGGCCACGTGGGGGTGGGAATTGGGAATTAAACCTTGGGCCTCTAGAAGAATAACCACTGAGCCATCTCTCCACCCCTTCATATATTTTTCTCTTTGACATTTTAAATTCTAAGTTATCTATGTTTACCTAAAACAGTGTGTGTCCTCCAAAGTAGCTATTAGCAATCTTTCAAGTCAAGAATGTGTGGGGGAGGGGGTGCTGGAGAGATGGCTCAGCGCTTAAGAGCACTGGCAGTTCTTCCAGAGGCCATGAGTTCAATTCCCAGCAACCACATGGTGGCTCACAACCATCTATGATGTGATCTGATGCCCTCTTCTGGCCTGCAGGTGTACATGCAGGCAGAGCACTATATACATAATAATAAATAAATAAATCTTTAAAAAAAAAAGTGTGTGTGTGTGTGTGTGTGTGTGTGTGTGTGTATGTACCCACCCACCCCCATGATACAAATCTTCCATCCCACATACCTCATATTTGATTATATTCATTTAGAAAAAACATGAACAACCATCTCTGTTTAACTTGCATATTTTAAAACATAAAAACTGTAGGGCATCTTTTGCTATACCATGTCAAAACTGCTAATACAAATAGCTACACTAAAACAAAACGAAACAACCCAGAAAACAAACCCTACATACACCAGGCAGCCGAGGAGCACATGCCTGTCATCTCAGCACTAGAGTGGCTAAGGTGGGATGGCAGCCAGCTGCACACCAGCCTGGACTACACAGTGAGACCTTGTCCTAAAAACAACAAAACCCCACCAGAGTATCCCAAGTAGGAAGAAAGGAAACCCCGGTCCTCACCTGCTTCATGCGTGTGTGGTACATCCAAGGAGCTTCATGGATACGTCTCCCACTAACACCCACCCTCCTCTGCTATGTTCTTTCATGCTTTTTCAACTCTTTCTAGTCTACAGGTAAACGTATAGAGCAAGAGTTACTCTCTAAATGGCAAGGACAAGGGGCAAACAGGGATGATGGGAAAGCAATGTTTTCTCTCCTCACCCTGCCCCATGAGACTCGGGCCTTGTGCATTCAAGCAAGAGGACAGCAACTGTTTTCCCAGCCTCCTTGCACATCCAGGCTAAACTCAGGGCAAAAGCCAACCAAGGCCTTGTGAAAAGGGTAGGAATAGGTGTGTGAGGGCCAAGCTACCTCCTGACACAGACAAATGTAAAGTTCCTCATCTCCTCACTCCTGTCACCAGGAGCCATCCACGGCCCCCACCCCCACCCCACCCCGTTTTGCCATCCCAACCCTATGATCGCGAGGAAAGGACTGATGTGTCTACCCCAGAGCTTGGCGTGCACCAGGTGCGCAGTGACTGAGTTCAGTAATTCTGTCACGATCCTATTCTACAGGTAAAGAGACTGAAACAGTTTACATTCTCAGGAAAGTTTTCAGACGCTATCAATAATTGTTTGCTTTGTTAAGAGCACTGTCTGTTCTTCCAAAGGTCCTGAGTTCAATTCCCAGCAACCACATGGTGTGTCACAACCATCTATAATGAGATCTGTTGCCCTCTTCTGGCCTGTGGGCACATATGTGGCCAGAATGCTGTATAAGTAATAAACCTAAAAATAAACACAACAAAACAAGCTATAGGGCTGAGATACAGCTCAGTTGATAGGGTGCTTGCCCAGAATGCACTGCGGCCTGAGTTCCATGCCTAGCATCTAATAATATAACCAGCCATGGAGGCTCATGCCTGTAATCTTAGGACCCAGGAAGAGCCAGGAGTTCAGTGCCTCATGAAACCGGCAAGGAAGCCTTGAGTTTTATTTTTAAAAATGGTGGTTACATCAGAGGCAGATGTGTATTACCCAAGCAGCTTCTTCCAGCTGCCAGGTTCCGTTGCTTTAGAGAAACAGGACCAATCACTGCTGGCACAGTCTGTGATATTGGATAATGGAACAATCGGTCTCTGAGGACCTATGGGTGCAGCTGACAGCTCAGCAAAGAAAAAGGTGAGGCCACCTCTG
This sequence comes from Acomys russatus, assembly GCF_903995435.1. Classification (NCBI taxonomy): domain Eukaryota; kingdom Metazoa; phylum Chordata; class Mammalia; order Rodentia; family Muridae; genus Acomys; species Acomys russatus. Next base: position 48,235,147 of record NC_067147.1, read on the forward strand.
GAGGATGAGCACCAGATGGGTCAGGTGTCAATCACGGTGATGCTAAAAGTAACTCAAGCTAGCCGTGGACGCTATCTATGCAGAGGCACTTTGAGATACAAAATTATGCCTTTCCTTTTTTAACTACTTTCTTTTCTTCTTCTCCTTCTTCTCCTTCTTCTTCTTCTTCTTCTTCTCCTTCTTCTTCTTCTTCTTCTCCTTCTTCTCCTTCTTCTTCTTCTTCTTCTTCTTTAATTTCATTTTTAGTTTTTCGAGTCAGGGTTTCTCTTTATAGCCTTGGCTGTCCTGGAACCCACTCTGTAGACCAGGCTGGTCTTGAACTAACAGAGATCCACCTGCTTCTGCCTCCCGAGTGCTGGGATTTAAAGGTAATGTACCACCCTAACTGGCTTAACTGCTTATTTTATCAGCCAGTCCTACAGTGGCACTTTTGATTGTCAATAGACACATTAATGAATGGGATGAGTCCCAAAATCTGTTTGTTTGTTTTTAATACCCTTTTGAGGAAGCCAACACCTTTTGCTCTTACTTTTTTTGTAAAGACAGAAGGGCAAATATCAACAGGCTTACTATAAAATCTCTAACTCTAGTAAATTTTAAAGATTTAGTTTCTGTTTTTAATTATGTGTATATATGTGTAGGTTCATGGGGATATGTACACATGTGAATGTGAGTGCAGCTGCCCTTGGAGGCCAGAAGAGGGTTCAGCTGGGTCCCCTGGAGCTGGAGTTACAGGTGGTTTGGAGCTGCCCAGCTCATGGTGCTGGGAAATCAACTCAGGTCCTTTGAAAGTGCAGTATGCACTTGTAGTCACTGAGCCTTCTCTCCAGCCTTTAGTTCCAGTATTTTAAATCATTGGCTTCGTTTAGATTTGCCCATCTATTCATTTCTCCCGACTCCAAAGTTTACTAAAAGCCAAAGTGACTGAGCAGTTACTAGAACAAACAAAATCAAAACCGCAAGAAAGCACAGCGAGCTGAGGTACTGTTTTTGCTTACCTGGTTTTTGTTTCAACTCTGGCCCCTAACCATTGCACGATCTTCCCCATGCTTATTTTAAATCTGAAAACCAAAATTACCTTTTGATACAGTCAGAGCTGGCGACCACTGGGACCTCAGGATGTCAAGACAAATACTTCCATTACTGTTTATATTTGGGTGGTAGATTTTTGTTGTGAAAGCAATCTAAACATAAAATGGGTACAAAAAGTGTTGTCGACCGTCACAAGCAATGAGCAAACAGAACCAATCCACTTCAGGGTACCACACGTTCAACCCCACACAGCTTTGGAACAGAAATGCATACACGTAGCTTAGTTACTGGGAACCTGAAGAAGGTTAATTCGGGTTAACTTCCTTTTCCCCTCCAGGCATTGGCAAGTGTCTGGGGAGTAATAAGGAAGTCTGCAGTAGCTGGTGTGACTGGCTGAGTGACACCTGGACCCATTACTCTGGCTTTCATCACACCTCAAAATACTCCCCTTAACCCGACTGTCAGTAATGCCCAGAAGGCCACCAGGACTGACAAACAGGCCACGGAGCCTGTCCAGGCAGAAGTGAGATGTCTCAGCTCATCACCTGTCCTACAAAACCAACAAAGAATCTGAGTTTTGACAAGAGCCACTGTCGTGTGACGTCACCCGCATGATTTTTAAACTACGTGCTTCAAGAACACTGTAGTCATTTCCCTGGAGGCATATATGCTCGTTTTCCCTCCTTCATACCCCCATCACTTGAACCCCCCCCCTTTGGACTTTAAACCTCAGAGAACGTGTTTCCATGCCCTTCTGTCACTCAGTGTCCTTTCTTTGTCTTTCCCACTGTGGAGATAGGGTGGATGGTCAATATACATTCACTGGATACTTAAAAAAGAAAGCTGGGCCGGGCGGTGGTGGCGCACGCCTTTAATCCCAGCACTCAGGAGGCAGAGGCAGGCGGATCACTGGGAGTTCAAGGCCAGCCTGGTCTACAAAGTGAGTCCAGGACAACCAGGGCTACACAGAGAAATCCTGTCTCGAAAAACAAAACAAAACAAAACAAAACAAAAAAAGAAAGCTGGGTCCTTACCTAACACTGGATATAAAGGCCTGATTGTTGACTATAAAAGCATTCCAAACTACACATGTCTCGTAAGGAAGAGAAGTCCAGGCGCCTAACCTGCGGCCAGTGTGACCGTTTCTTTAGCAGGCATAGAAAAATACTTCACTAAGAAAGAGTACTTTAGGGCTGGAGAGATGGCTCTGTGGTAAAGAGTATCGGCTACACTTCCAGAGGACCCTGGTTCAGTTCCCTGCACCTATATGGGAGCTCACAACTGTCTCAACTCCAGGTTATTCCACACCCTCACACTGACAGACAGGTAAGCTAAACATCATATAAAATAAGCTAGGAAAAAAAAAAAGAAGAAGAAAGAATACTTTAGATTTGGAGGTTGCACAAAGGAGCTTGCACCCACTAACCTACCCATGTCCTGTGACATCACGAGACCAACTCTAGACAAACAGTTTATAAAGCCCTCTATGGGACACGTCAGTGACAGGAATAAATACCTTTGGTGGTTTAAAGGGATAGTCTGTAGGAAAGTGGACAGTGAGGAAGAAGACTCCGCCTTGATATGCGCTGTCGGGCTGAAATTACACAAGAGCGCACATCAGTGTCCAGCCACAGCACATGCTCAACCACTCCGAATGACCCTCCCACCAGACGTGAACAGTGTGAGAGAGATGCCATAATTTTCTACACAATCCCATCCATGATCCTTGTATCATGAGTTCAAGGAATTTACCTGGAGAGCTAGCTCCTTCCCGGGAATGAAGGTTTGCAAGGTGCCCACCAAGTTTAAAGAGAAGCAGACATGCAAAGCAGTGTGATTTAAGCAAACAGACCACGGATACCAGTGTACACATGAGGATGGCTACAAGGAGAGAGGGTTTGCTAGAGCAGTCATCAATACTTTTAAAAGGTTACAACTAATATATATATTTTTTTATTTCCAAATTTCAAGTTCTAATGTCCACTTAAGTAATACCAAAAGAGAATACATTAGTAAGAGGGTTGAGTGGGCACCATCATACAACTTACTAGTACTTTATATTGTAGAAAATAAAACCCCAAAACCAAGCTGGATAAACTCAGTGTTCATGATATGTTGAATTAAGAGCAAACTTGACTGAGGTTTTCACCCTGGTTACCCGTCTACATGGTGTATGTATGTGTATGTATGCATATGTATATGTGAATGAAAGATTAAAGGAGAAAAATACCAAAAATAGTACCAAAATATCCTCAAATTCTATTTTAATTCCTTCATATTTACTGGAATGCATCATGGGTAGTAAAAAGAGATCTGTCATTCTTTCCCTCCTTAAAGTTCTGCATAAAGAGTAGAGGCTTATATTGTATAATTATTCTTACTTCGTTGCCTCATTCTAGCTTATTACATATAAAGAACGTAAACACGTTACCAAGATAAGCCTGGTCTGCATGGACAGTCAAGGGATGTTACAGAAGGGGGCGGAGTGTGTTTATGCTGCCGAGATAAGACAGGAAGTCAAAACAACATCACAGCTGCTGCTACAGGTGGTTCACCTGAAAAATACCGTGGAGGCCGCAGCTCTGATGGTGAGGCTTTGAAAGTTCGCAGTAGAAAATGAACACCAGGCTGAAAGAACTACATTCTTACTGAAAGCTGTTAAGTAACTATGTTGGGTTGCCCCCCTCCCCAATGTAACAACTTAAAAATAAATAAATAATAACTTAAGTCATCTAGGATAATTCCTCAAGGACTTTTCTTTGAAGTTCGGCATTTTTTTTTTCCCAGTTTGGATTTTAGGGCAAATGATTTAAAATTCCACGACTCAATAAATAAAGCACCCCAAGGGAACTAACTATGTATGGCCACTCAGGATGGCAGCTGCTAGTGTGTCTCACCCGGACAGCGGACTGCAACAAAGTGGCTGCTCTCTCACTATTAGCGTTTTGTTGATTAGAAAGAAAACCCTGCCTCAAGTCATCGCTGCTTCTCAGGTAAGGAAAGACACATAGATAACCAAGAGGGCCCAGGGGTTTAAGGCAATGCAGAAAACTCAGACCACCCACAGCGGCATCCTCCACTCTTGCAAGAGCTAAGATGAGACTACTGCAAACCGACACTTGCCAAATGTAGCGATTCCACTGGGCCAGACTTATTTCAAACCTCTGAAAACTGGATTAGTAAGGAAGACTCCTCTTCCTTTAAAAACAATTGACACTTTTTTTTTTTTTAAATTAAGGCCAACACACAGACTGCTTGCACAGAGAGGGTGACCTTGCTATGAGGAGGTGTTAGCACAGGAAAAATAGCACTGTGACCCAGCAGGTATTGCCAGCCATGCTTCAGGAAGTCACCGCAAAGCCTCAATCATGTTTTGCTTCGAGGGTGAATCAGAGGGCAAGACTGGTCACCCTGAGTCAGAAACATCTGCTCACAGGTCAAAAGGCAAGAGTGAAGAACAGCCACCGGGTTTAGTCCACACTTGTGAGTTGTACTTACGGGCCCCATGATGGTCGCTTGCCAGTGGAACACTGAAACACAGAGGAATGGGGGGGTCACTTACAGTTGCCTAAAGCCATCCTTCCAATGGTAGCAAAACCTAACAACAGAGTAGACTTACAGTCATCTCCCACGGGTCCCGCAGAGCAGTGAGCAGGTGGATCACGCTGCAAATCACTTAGTTCCTGAAGGGAAGCAGAAATCCTCACGGTTAATCCTTCCCTTTCCCAGGAGGCAGGCACTAAGAACCCAGAAAGACACAGACTAGCAATTTCTCTTTAAATCATTTCAGGTTAATTGGACTCACGGTGGACTTTCCCACTGCGGGTGGAAGGATGAAGTTATATTAAAAATTCCTTCATGAGACAGCTCCAGCCTCTGCAGAACAAAGGCGCTTTCCTTCTAAGATTCCTACTATGTCCTTGTGCAAGGTCATATATGTCGTTGCTATGCAGATGGTGCTAACAATGCAGGTCCTGCTGGCACTGTAAGTCACGCATGAACTCCCCGGGTTTCATTTCCAGCCCCAAATAAACAAGGCTCGACTTCCAGGGGTTTGCAGTGTAATGAAGGGGAGTGAGGCCTTGGGGAGTTAGGTCCTTAAGGAATGGCTTGAAGGATCCAAGGATCTGAGTTCAATCCCCAGCACCCATGTAAAGATTTGGATGTGGTGACGCAAGCCTGTGATCCCAGCACTGGTGAGAGAGAGAGAGAGAGAGAGAGAGAGAGAGAGACTGAGACTCTATAGGATCCTTGGGGTTGGTGGCTGGCCAGCCTGGCTGAACTGGTAAGTCCCAGGCTCAGGGAAAGCCTGTCTCAAGAGTAACGTGGAGAGCAATTGAGGAGTACACTGGACACCAACCAGCATCCGGCCTCCCAATGCCCACGACACATACATGTGTATTCAAACTGGCAAACACACATGTACATACAAAACATGGGAACACAGAGTAGGAAAGTAGTCAGGCCATGTCCTGAAACCTACAGTACTGATTGGTGGACTCTTCTCTAGCCTCAAGGCATTGAAGGAAAGACCAATGGCAGACACAGCTTTCAGGTTGGCCAGTCCTGGCCCAGAATCCCAAATCCAAGGGGCTCCACAGCTTTAGGTAACATACTTAGCCATCCTAGCCTTGGTTGGGAAAGAACTGGCCTTTGTCCAATAAGAAAGATACGAATTCAAAGCCGGGCGTGGTGGCGCACGCCTTTAATCCCAGCACTCGGGAGGCAGAGGCAGGCGGATCGCTGTGAGTTCGAGGCCAACCTGGTCTACAAAGTGAGTCCAGGATGGCCAAGGCTACACAGAGAAACCCTGTCTCGAAAAACCAAAAAAAAAAAAAAAAAAAAAAAAAAAAAAAAGAAAGATACGAATTCAGTATTCAATGCCACACACTAGAGAGAAGGCTCAGTCGCTGAGAGCAGGCGCTACTCTTACACGCACCAGCACTCACACAACAGCTCATAAATACCTGTTAACTCTAGCTCCAGGGGATCCAACGCTCTCTTCTGCCTCCACACTCACCTGCACTCATGTGTGCATAAACACATGCAGATGCACACACACAGGCACAGATACAAACACACACACACACACAGACACACACACACACACACTGAAAGATGAATCTTAAAAAACAAAATGGTACCAAAGACCATACATGGCTGGGTATGTAGGTGAGGGGACAGAGTGTGTGAAAGTCCTAGGCTCCATCCTTACCGCTACACAAAGAAAAGATTATTCCTGAAGAAACTGGTTCAGTCTGGAAGATCATAGACTATCTCTGATGAAATAAGCGAAACGGAGCCATAAGGGACAATCAGAAGTTAGCTCTGAGGGGGAAGACTGATATGAGGTGAGCCTGGGAATGTAGGCAGAAGCTAGACAGGAAACAGAACACACATCCCACAGAGGACAGACAGTTACACAGTGCACAAAGAAGCCTGGTATGGTGGCGCACGCCTTTAATCCCAGCACTCGGGAGGCAGAGGCAGGTGTATCCCTGTGAGTTTGAGGCCAGCCTGATCTACAAAGGCTGTCTTGGACAGCCAAGGTTACACAGAGAAATCCTGTCTCAGGGTGGGGGTGGGGGGAGCCTGAGTAGAAACTTCCCATTGCAGCATGATTATCCAATTTAAACCCTTCTTCCTAGTCCACATCATGAAAAAAAAAAAAGAAAGAAAATAATAACAATACAGTGTGTAAGGAGATGTGTGTGTGTGTGTGTTTGTTTGTTTTTGTTTTTTTGAGACAGGGTTCCTTTGCATAGCCTTAGCTGTCCTGGACTTGCTTTGTAGACTAGGCTGGCCTTGTACTCACAGTGATCCACCTGCCTCTGCCTCCCGAGTGCTGGGATTACAGGTGTGCGCCACCATGCTTGGCCTTATTTTTCATAAAGACCAGGTGTCACTATGTTATCCTGCCCAGCCTAGAACTCACTATGTAGACCAGACTGGCTTTGAACTCACAAAGATCAGCCTACTTCTGCCTCTTAAATGCTGGGATTAGCTGGGCAGTGGTGGCGCATGCCTCCCAGCACTTGGGAGGCAGAGGCAGGTGGATCTCTGTAAATTCTAGGCCAGCCTGCTCTACAAAGTGAGTCCATGACAACCAAGGATACACAGAGAAACCCTGTCTTAAAAAAAAAAAAAAGAGAGAGAGAGAGAAAACAAACAAACAAACAAACAAAACAAAACAACAACAACAACAAATGCTGGGATTAAATAAAGGTGTGAACCAGCATGCCTGGCTCTAGACATTAGCGTAAATAGTACTTGTTTGCACTCATTTTAACCAGTTAATCAGAAAAATGCAGTTTCTAACTATGGTTTAAAAAAACTAATGATCTGTACGTACACATTTGCACGGTGATAATGTGCATAAGAATAAATCCAGATATAGACACAAATGTACACTAATTAATTTTGTTTATTAACAAGACAAGCCAAAACCACCTTGAGCTGCAATAGCCTTGAACCATATTCAAGTCGCAAATGTCAAGCTGTTCTTCAAATCTCTCTAAAGTATTACATTTAAAAGAGGTATCTTATTCTCATTTCTTTTTTTTTTTTTAATGTCTCAATTTCATTTCCTCTTTGGAAGAGGGAGGGTGACGGATGAGAGGAATAAAGAAACAAACAAGTAAAGTCTAGAAAGCTCAGGTTCTCAAAGTGTGTAAGGGAAGCCCACCCACTGCAAGAGAGAGAGCATACAGAACATCAAACTGCCTTCGATACATCTTGCTAGGCTGTCAGGGAATACGCAGCCACGGGCATGGTGCGCAGAGTTCAGGCAGAATGAACGACAGCAAGGCGGCAAGACATACTTTCCTCCCTCACCTGCAAAAATACAGACACTCCTTACGTACAGCAAAAGAGAAACGAGGAGACTTAGGGAATTCTGAGACGAACTAATGAAGCGAAAACATAAAGCTATGAATACACACACAGTCTATGAAAACTGCATCCGAACACATCAAAATCCACCTTAGCCCTTAAGTTAGCTCAGCAGTCAATGTAGTTTTTAGGGGACACAAGGGGTCAAGGGTCACTCGGCTATGTGCTCTTTCCAAACTAACTGACATTATTACATATCTACTTCTATCATATCATGTATTGGATGGTAAAAATAATTCAGTGAAGTAAACCAGGTTTAACCACCTAAATTACTCAACTACTTAATCAGTGTAAACTAATCATTGAACCTACCTGAAGGTTCCATTATAATAATCAGAGCATCTTGCCCTAGTCCTTAACCTACATTACTTTTTGCAGCTCTCTTAAATGCAGCGATGACTGTATTTGTGTGCTAACAGCTGATTTTCATCTAAGCTTTTCATCAAAGAAATATATCAAATTCATTTCTCTTGCATTTATCAACTGGGGCATAGTTTCACATTAATATGAAAATGAAAATACCAACTTTAATACATATACTAAAATGTATTACACTTGTTTCTTATTTTATACATTTTTAAAAAAAGTTTTATTTTATGTGCATTGGTATGTAAGTGTCAGATCCCTTGGAACTGGAGTTAGAGACCGCTGTGAGCTGCTTTGTGGGTGCTGGGATTGAATGCAGGTCCTTTGGAAGAGCAGTCAGTGCTCTTAAGCCACTGAACTATCTCTCCAGCCCCACTGTTTCTCATCAATCCACTTGAATAGCCTACAATGCTAGACACTGAATGATCAGTGTTAATTTTATTGTATCATTCATATGTGTTTGCATTTTTGCTCCCGTAATTATTGCAGCAGGTAAATAAGAAATATATCTAAGCCGGGCGTGGTGGCGCACACCTGTAATCCCAGCATTCGGGAGGCAAAGGCAGGCAGATCGCTGTGAGTTCGAGGCCAGCCTGGCCTACAAGCGAGTCCAGGACAGTCAAGGCTAACACAGAGAGACCCTGTCTCAAAAAACCCAAATAAAACAAAATAAAATAAAATAAAATAATTTTGACAAACTTCACATCTGCTCTAAAATGAGTAGTCACAGACACCCTAAAGATTTATGTTTGGAGTGTTTAAAAAAAAAAAAAAAAGACTCAGGTAGGGACAGCAAGATGGCTCAGAAACTAAAGGCACTGGCAGCTAAGCCTGACGATCTGAGTTCGATCCCTGCGTGGTAGGAGGAAAGAACTGACTCACGCACGCTGTTCTCTGCCGTCCAGACGTGAGCGTGCGAGTGCAGCACCTCCCCCGCAGCACACACAGACTAATGATAATGAGTTTTAAAAACTTTAAAACGATAACAATAACAAGCTAGGGTTAAGCTGTCTCTCCACATGTTCTAATCTTCTGTCTCGAAGAGTTTGACACTAAATTATACAATGTGCTCAAGAACACAGGGTTCTTGAGCGAGTCAGCTGCACTATAAATTCTACCCTGAATCCCAGTCACTCCACAGATAGCGTTCTACCGGTTTAAGGAACCCTCAGGCTTTACGCAGACCCCTTCGTGGCCATGTTGGACCAAAAGAACCCGAAGTTCTTAAGACCGTTCTTTTTACAACTCATGATGGCATCTACACGTGTGCAGAAAGGCAAAGCAGTGACTTGTGGGGACAACAAAATGCGCAATGGATGAGACACCCGCCAGCTCTCACCCCAAAACCGAACCATTGTTAACAGATTAGAATACTCCCATTCATAGCTCAACTGCGATGTGAGGGTGCAGCTCAGTGTGGGAGGGGCGTATGTTGAAAGACAACTTTGGGGAGGGCAATGTGGTAATAACTATGACAGTGGAAAATGTATTTGGTCCTTGGCCCAGTAAATTACCTCATAGAAATCACCATGCAGGCAGACAGACAGACAGACACACACACACACACACACACACACACACATACACACACACACACACACACACACGATGTTTGGCATAGCCTCTTGCCTAAGTACAAAACACTGACAGTACATCATCGGTCTACCAATAAAGAGATGGCTTACAACCACACACTATGAAATTCTGACAACCACTGAAAAGTATAGATCCCACAAGCTGACAATGAATGACGTTGAGCAAAGGTAACACAACATTAAAGGCGAGTGCACTATTATACACTAAACACAAACATAAAGCAAATGACTGAAGACACACGCACGGAACCCTGAGCAGTGCGTACCCCTGGAGTGTTCTGCTAGTTCTGTGTCTTCGTGTTTGAGAGAGGGTGTCACTACAAGGCCCATGAAGGCTAGAGTTGGTCTTGAACTTAAATCCTCCTGCCTCTGCTGGATGGAACAGGACTGCTCTTCTTTTCATCTCTCTGTATATTTCAAGTGCTTTCTCTTCTCATTAAAAATGTCTAATAAGACCAGGAGAACCTGAGTGACTGTCATGGACTGCAGGGTAGCTATGAAAAAGAGCACAGGCAAATAAATGCAGTGTGAGATCCTAGATAGGGGAATCCTGGGACAGGAGAAGGACAAGGTGGCAGAAGCCAGGAAGCTGAGTGCTCTTCTTAAGCTATTTACTGCATTATGGTTACAGAAGCTGTGGAATCAACTTCCTATGTTATGTTGAAGTCGTTCCAGAATATTAAGATTATTTCAAATTAGTTGATGCATGTTGTGGGCGTTGAACCCAAACCTTGTGTAACTTGGGCAACCACTGAGCTAAACTCTCAAAGGATATTATTTTTTAAAGTTTTAGTGTGTGTGTGTGTGTGTGTGTGTGTGTGTGTGTGTGTGTGTGTGTGTGTGTGTGTGTGTGTGTCTGCCTCTCTGTCTGCCTGTCTGTCTGTCTGTCTGGAGTATAGGCAGGTGAGCACAGGTGTCCACAGGAATCCCTGGAAATGTTATCATAGATGGTTGTGAGCTGCCATGTGGGTGCAGAAACCAAGCCTGGGTTCTCTGCAAGTACAGCAAGTGCTCTTAACCACTGAGCCATCTCTGCAGCCTCAAGGACCATTTTCTAGAAGTAAAACCTTTGGAGTCAAATTCAGCTATGTTGAGCCTCACAGCTGACCTTTGCTAGTAGCTGTGCAGCCCTAAGTAATTGCTCCCTTTGAGTCTCAAATGCACAGTGTGTAGGGTGGGGACATCACCTTGAACTCTGCTGAGTTCACCTACTGAGTAAGCACGTCACCCAGTATTGGGCATCTGTAATAGGCGCTTAAAATGCTAATTTCTCTCCTTTTCCTCTTTTGCTAGAATGTTTTTGTTGTTGTTGTTGTTTGCTTTTTATTTTCACTTATATTTCAAGAGAGGGTAGGTAAACAAGGTAGCCTCAAACTTGCCACCCTCCTGCCTCCACCTCCCTTGTGCTGGGATCATAAGTGTGTGAGCCTCATCCAACTTGGAATGCTTTTGTTTTTGTTGTGAAATCAAGACCTTCATGCCTCTTGTTCCTGCATTCTTCCACAACACCTGGCAGGGTGCTTTCCACACACAGATGTTTGGTATTATTTGAGCCACGCTTTGGTCAAATTTCAGAAGAAGAGGGGGAATGAATAGATTTGGCAAGCAAATAAAAGCCATTAATTGCCTTGATAGCTGGGTAGGTTGCATGGAGTGAAAAGTTTAGCAGCTACCTAAGTATTGTACAGGGCTCTTAACCGGAGTGTCCTTTGTAATAATGTGTCATTAATGGCATCTGAAAATGAATACCAAGAAACTATCAACTACTGGGATATTATATCACAAAGATTTCTAGTACGTGGTGTGTAAGATGCAGTCTAGAAAAGTCTCCAAGCCCAGAGAGAACTACCATTAGGAAGTTCTGGCTTTTATTTCTAGTTTAGAAAACCTCAAAACCCCTATCCTTCTGGTTTATTTGGGATGGTGCTGACCTGCTTTCCAGTCACTGCTTCGGGTGGCTCTCCGCAGTGCCGTAGGGGTCTGCGTTGAGCTGACGCCATCTCAAAGTATATGGGCCCCTGACCACTGGTACTGTTCAGGGTCAGCAGTGCCCAGAAGGGCTGGTCTGTGGTGTGGATGGAGATCTTAAAAGAACGTACTTCCTCCGGGTGTGGTGGAACATGACTGTAATCCCAGCACTCAGGGAGGAAGAGGCAGGCTGATCGCTGTGAGCTCAAGGCCAGCCTGGTCTACAAAGTGAGTCCAGGACAGCCAGGGCTGCACAGAGAAACCTGTCTTGAAAACAAAAATAAAAATAAAAACAAAACTTCCTGTTCAGTTTAACCACCTGGGCTAATTATAAAAGTTCAACGGGTCTTTTCCACACATACCCTTTTCCTAACACACATGATTCAGATTTTGTCATTTTTGTCTCAGGATCTGTTTTAAGGACTCGTTAGCAGTAGATCACCTTAGATCACCTTCTTCGGTCACCAGGGAGGTGTGTTTCAGGATGATTAAACTGAGGCATGGAGTTCAAAGAGCACTTACATATTTGTAGGAAAGAGTGTCTTCACAAGGTGTAGTTTGAAGGGATGAGGGAAGAGGTCCAGCTCTAGCCAAGGCACTGTGGAAATCTACGTAAGAGCCACGCTAAGTTTCAGGGATGACTTTAGGGCAGCACTCCTCAAAGTTCAGACTATTTTTCTGAGACATGGGAGGGTGTTGGCTCTGTTTTTTAACAATTAAACTTCATTATACAACCCAAGTAGCTTACACAAGAAGGAAAAAAGGTTGAAGGGACAAAAGAGTGAACCTTCCCGTATCCTTTCCACGGGACGGGCCCTTAGGTGTCTCTCTGGCCCGCGTGCTGGTCTGGCCTCATCGCTCTCCACACGTGCCCAAGCCCGGGCTGAACCTGTTGTTTTCTCCTCCCCACCTGCCTGAGTCACCTGGGAAGGGTGGTCTCCTGCTCCCGTTGAGGGTCAATTAGAAAAACAATAGCCCAGTTGGGGTTCCCAGGTCTGCTTCCTGAATTCCAGGCCCAGGATGGCTCCACTCAGTCTGTCACAAGGTATTCATGGGGTGCCCCAAGGGTAAAATCCGCCAAGACTGCTTCCACCTGTGACAAAGCTTAATCTCTCCCACAGGAGGGGCTTACTACAGAACTAGGTAGATTACCTTAACTAGTGCAAGGTGCCTTTAAATCCAACACTAGCATGGTGGGATGGCTCTAGGTATGGCTCAGATGCATAAACAGCCTAGCGCTCACATCAAAGCTGCGCACAGCCGTGCCCACTTCCAGTGTTGGGGAGGCAGAGGCGAAGGACCGACCCACAGGGCTCACTGGCTGGCCAGCCTCGCTGACTCAGCAAGCTACAGATTTGGTTCTGAGAGACCTTGTCTCAAATTAGAAAGCAGCACGCTGGCATGGTAATATACGAGCCTTTAGTCTCAGCACTTGGGAGGCAGAGGCAGGTGGATTGCTGTGAGTTCAAGGCCAGCCTGCTCTAATACCAAAAACAAAACAAAAAACAAACAAGCAAACAATAAAACAGAAAGACAGACAGACAGAAACAAAAATAAATAAATAAAGTAGAGAGAGGATTGTCGACACTTGGCCTCTATGTGTGCATGTCTGCATATAAATGCATGGATGCACACATGCACAGAATGGGCCCAGCTTCACCAAGGATAGGCAAAATCAAATCAGAACCTACTCCAGCACACTCACTGGCAGGTTAAGAGGACAAAGAAGAAAGTGTCAGTGCTGGGAAATGCAGACCCTGCGGCTTTGCGTAGAAAACTGTCAGGCAATAAGCAACAACTAAGACAAAGCGTAGGGCACAGCAGTCCTACTGGCAAATACACACATCACACACAGACGCTCATCTTAGGAGTCTCATTTGCAATGGCCCCAAGCCAAGGACAATCTGAACGCTCACCAGTGACAGCAGAGCTTGCTGTACGACCGAGGCAGCGAGAGCGGAAGAAACTTGAGCTCCGTGAAACAGTTCAGATAAAGGTCCGAAACAGCACACGGGAGGCACCGGACAAAAGAGGACACACCACAGGTTTTGCTCTAAGAGCAGTTCAAAAACATTGGCTTATCTGAGGGGAGGTAGAGCTAGGGAGAGATGCCTCTGGGGGGCTCCTGTGACGGACTTCCTGAGTTCTAGGTGCAGACTTGTCTTCATTTTGCAAAACCTCATCAGCCGTTCTGCATGCTCTGTCCATGTATTTTATAGCTCACCAAAAGTTTACACTGTAACTTTAAAAATTATTCTTTTTTTAAAAAATTAATTTATTCAGATTACATCTCAATTGTTATCCCTTCACTAAAAATTATTAATGGCGAGAGGGGGGATGGGAGGCGTGAGTACAGGTGCACAAGGAAGAATGAAAAAGAGTTTGGATCCAACGAAGTTCCAGGTGATTACGAATCCAGGGAACCGAACTTGGGTCCTCTGCAAGAGCAGCAAGTGCTCTTAACCCGCTCCTCCGTCTCCGCAGCCCAACACTGTAACTTTTTAGATGAGGCGTCCCTTAATGAACAGCATGGTATTAGAAGGGAGGGCGTACGGAGTTCACGTGAAGTGAAGTATGACTGTTACATGACGACACCCTGGTTACACATGGCGGCACGCTCACCAGGTGAAAACGCATGCAACCTGTAGACGCGCATTATGGTCTCATTCCAGAAAAATCCAAAAGTGGAAATGGGCTGCTCATCAGATAGCTTTCTTCACACCTGAGACGGCGCTTATAAAAGAAGCCAGCCTCTATCTGAATGTAGATCAAGCAACGAATAAATACCATCAGCATGGTCGGAAACGCTCCCCGGAGGAAAGTGGTCTCTGCCAAAGAAGCAATTTTTAAATTCGCGTGATGGTCGTGCAGTAGGGGGTATCTAAATTTCAAAATGCAAGCTATTAATAGGCTACAGGCCACGGTCCTTATAGCTTGGCTAGAACCATTAAAGGGGGAGAAAAAATCCTTGCAAGGCTGGGAAAAATGTGTGCTTAAGGGATTTTTAGAGCCTTCTGCAGCCAGGCACGTCTATTCCAGTGCAGACTTCTATAATCAGCAAGACACAAAGAGAGGCATTGGGAGGCCGCAGCTGAATTTAAATAGGCACAGATGGCATGTTTATACCACACCCCCACAATATGCTAAGTGTTCCCCACAAAACCAACCAGGACACAGCCCCTGCCTCTGGGGACTTGACATCTAAAAGTAGACAAGGCCCGGCTAGTTCAAAGAAAGTAAACAAATACAAGGAAATGAAGCCAGGAGTGGAGTGAAGAAGGAGCCTGTGTCCCTCTCCTAGCTTCCAGGAAGAGTAGGAGCCCCTTCATCGGCATCAGCCCAGGGGGACCAGCAAGCCAGAGCGGCCTTATTTACCCTAAGATTTAATGTGACGCTGTGCAGTAAATATTTGTGGAGAACTGACGCCGGGCACACTAAAAATGTTTTTGTGGTTGTCTAGCGGCAAGAGGCAGAAGGTCTGAACCTGCAAACGGGATCATATACACTGTGACGGGCGTGGGCAGTGGGCAGCACACAGCTGTGCACAGAGGCTGATTAATGGCCTCAAATTTAAATTATCCAGTGTCAAGCTCAAGAAAGCATTATTTTTAAAACCCCTGGCTTCACCAGCAACTAACTAACAGAGTAAAAATAAAATAAAATAAAATAAAAACCCTTCTACCTTAAAAACCCCAAACCAGCCAATGACTCTTACTGGACTGAAAAAATCTCTTTTTTTTTCTCCCTAATTTGGTGTTCTAAAGGGACACATGAGCTACATTTGTTTTGTTTGCAAATAAACATTTTATGGCTTTATAGTCCAGGCTGGTCTCCACACCCAGCAGACTGAAGCTCTTTTAACAGAGAGATATCAAACAGTCAAAAGCGTCTCCCCACGCAGGACCTCTCCTATGCCTTTGAGTTGAAGGGCATCTCGATTTAATACCACAGGGTTTCTTCCTGGGACGATTTCAAAATGCTAACACTCAATTGGTTAAGTTACAGGAGCTGGGCTCACTTCAACAAGCTGGCCCTGGCTGCTTCACACATCAGGTGTGTCTGTCAAAGGTTGCTTTTAGGGGAGTGTCTGTGAGCGTAGGTGTATGTGTGGGCTTGGGTCCATGCGGAAGCCCCAGGTTAACCTCCTTGAGTCTGTCCCCCTTGTCTTCCAGTTTTGATTTTAACTATTAGTGTGGGTGTGCATGTTTACGTGTGTGAGATGTGCAAATGTGTGTGTATGAGTGTGAGCCTACCACTAGGCACACCCGAAGGTAAGAGGCCAACTCTCGGAGGGTGGCTTTCTTCCTCACCAAGGCCAGTCTCCGTTGTTTCTGCCAACGCCCGCTCCAGAGGAATGAAAGGAATACAGATGTGGGCCGCCACATCTGTCTTTTCTCCCACGGGCTACAGGGATCAAACCTAGAGCATCAGACCTGCACAGCAAGGGCTACACCCACTAAGCCGTCTCAGAGGCCCCACTTGGTGTTTTTGTTTTTAAGACACGGTCTCTAACGGGGCCTGGAACCTGCAAAATAGATTAGGCCAGTGAATCCGATGATCCTGCCTACCTGCCCAGCACTAGGAGTACATGCACATGGGTACTCAGGTCCCCACTTATGTATAGCAGGAACTTCACCCACCAAGTCATCACCCCAGCTCAAGACGGCTTTCCAAAGAGACAATATAGACAAATTACATCGGGGTAAGGTGGGGCGAAGAAAGGAAAGACCCTGGTACCTTTGTCCCACTGGTGTGCATCAGGACCGGAGTCCAATTTAGAATAAAATTTGAAGGTAAGGGCTGGGGAGCACTGTCTACCCCAACATGTCATCTCAGCATCCACTTTTCTAGACTTCTGAGCAACCACAATGGCTGCATTCCCCAAGTGCTATCTCATGTCTAATTTCAAACAGCCCCCTTTATTTTATTATTATTTATTTTTATCGAGTGCATGTGTATATCTGTGTGCATGTAACAGTGTGTACATATTTGTGCCTGCAAGTGCAGGCATGTGTGTACTATGGAGTACCCACAACCTCGGGTTGCTTCTCACCTTCCACCTAGTTTGAAACAGGGTCCCTGTGTACCCGAGGCTAGCTGACTTGCAAAGCTTCCAGAGTTTCCCCGGTCTGCTAACCCATCTCAGTATAGAGGGCTAGGTGTTATTAATTAGGCAACAATGCAGCCACCCCTGAAGGTCCTGATGACGCCGGGAAAGCAAGCTACACGTCCCCAGCCCCGGCCAACAGGACTCAAGCCACCTAAGTCACCTGTGCACCTTCTGCGCATGCGTATGTACCTCCTGCGCATTCGCTAGGTAGTTTATAAAGGGAATTCGTCCTATTTCTCTCTCTCTCTCTCTTCACGCGTGTCTCCGGAGACGGTCTCTGTATTCCCCTATTAAACCTCTTAAGTGGATCTGTGGCGTGGAGTGATTCCATCCCACCATGCTTTTAACATTTGGCGTCTAACTAGAGAGGAGAGGTAGAGAAGAGAGGTAGTAAGTAGGTAGAGAGAGAGCCATGTGGAGGGTGTCTTTTAAATGGCCCGGGGCAGGGCCACACCCCAGTAGCAGGTAAGTAGTGACATCACAGGTAGGCAGGCTAAAGCAGAACCCTAACACTAGGATTATAGGATTTCACATACACTGTACCTGGCTTGATGTGGCTTTGGGGAATTTGAACTGAGGGGTCCTCACTTAAGTGGTCCTTGCCTTAGGTAGCCAGCGCTTTACTCGCTGAACCACCTCCCCAAGCTTATAGCATCCTCTGAAACAGAAGGTCCTCAGTCACTTCCAAATATACATACAAATGCATATATATTCCCATCTGAGGAATTACATAAGTGAAATATACTTTTGACAAATCCAAGCTATATATGAGTCTACTTCAGGAAGCCTTAAAGTCAAGACATACTTATTCATGCCAGTGTTCTACACTCCAGCTTTGGCCATCTGATGCCTTTCCTTACTGACCACCCCAGCTTCCCACACCTTCTCGTTAGTAAGTACACCGGAGTGTTCTGACTCTCCTCGGTCCTCATCTCTCCCTGGAAGGTTCTAGAAGGCAACTTCATGCAAGCCAGTGGAGGGTCGCAAGGTAAAAGTGTCTGATGTAGTCAGAGCAGAGACCTATCAGGATAAGGAGGCAGACAGTCCTCACCAAAGCTTCTGGGAGCACACACTGGATGACGGAGGCTGGGGCGGGAGCAAGTGGGGGGGGGGGCTGCTGAAGAGACTTGCAGAAGATTCAACTTAAAGGGCCAAGCAAGGGGACAGGAATGAGTGTGTCAGAACAACTGAAGAGAGCCCATCATTAATGTCCTTACCTTCTCATTGAAATGTCTCCTGCCTTGACCCCAGCTCTGACCCTAGTTGGTAACACTGTTTGGGTTTTTCCACTTAACCCACTCCCGACGCCAACATATCCATTTGGTACCATGTCAGGCCTTTGCAGTATTTTCCATTTACCATTCAGTATGGTTTACAACTAGAATGATGGTATATGCTCGTAGTTCTCAGACCTCAGGGCACTGAAAACCAAGAGTTCAAAGGTGGCCGGGCCTAGAGAGTACATCTAGACTACACAGCTAAGCCCAGTTTTGAAAGAAAGAGGGAAGGAAGGAAGGAAAAAAAAATCTTTGCCCTTCTCAAAATGGCTGTCTATTTTCCAAAATACCACCTTGCTGGTACTGTTCAACATGGTTTTCTTTTAGGAAGATTTTTAATCACTTCCCCTCTCAACTCAATCTCTCTCTCTCTCTCTCTCTCTCTCTCTCTCTCTCTCTCTCTCTCTCTCTCTCTCTCCTTCACTTTTCCCTCCCCTCTTCCCTTTTATCTCTGGGTCTTACCTTAAACATCATTTAATTAGAGGAGTTCTCTCACCCTCACTGGGTCCCTACTCTATTCCCAGAATACCTTGCCTGTCTTTGTTCAAGACAGTCATCAGAATAACAGTGGCACACGGAGAATAACATTGATTCTTTTGCAGTCAACCCCAGATTAGGAGGTGTTCTGTGGCTTCACCAGGCAGGCTCTGTATTGAGTATGTAATTCTCGGCATGGACCTCTCAGGTCCTCCCACTTAACCAAGGCTCCATGCCCTGCCCCATCGTTGCTTCCCAACGGCATGGTCATCTGCTCCATATTAGTCACCGTGTGTCTAGAGTCTTTAGTTCTATAGTTTCAATATGCTTCTCACTGCTCCACTCTATGTCTAAGTCTGCCTTTGCCAGTGAAGAGCTCCTAATTTCCTCCAAGGGAATTTGCCCGCCCCACCTGTGACTCCTTTTCTGCACATTTCTTACATCTACCTAGCTGCAGTCAGAGCTTCTGCCTTACCCTTACTACTGGTTATTCCTACTTTGCCATGAACCTCCTTATTCATTTAGTATACCTTGTATCAGAAGGTGTTCTCTAAATGCGTGACTCAGGAGCCCTAAAACTCTGCCAATGAGGCAGCTGTGTAAGGCAGCTCTCTCTAAACACCTGGAAGAAACAAGCCTTAAAGGGCCAAGACACCTGTCAAAGAGATGGAGGCTAAACAGAACCAGAAAAGCACATCACATTATCAGCCCATCACAGAAACACTTCCTAGCTGTGTCACAAATAATTGATCTGTAATCAGAGGACCTACTAACATCCTAGTACACATTATGATGCCAACAACGAAAAGTTCAGCAGGATTTTGAATATGTCTCAAAGTCAATAGAATTTATCTCATATGGCAGCAGAGCACACAGCTCAGTCTTTACCCTTGTGACAAGAATGAAACAAACTGCAAATGGCATTTAAGTTTGCTTGAAATTATAAAGGGGAGGCTCTGGAGATTGCTTGGTGGTGGAGTCTTTGATATAGCTTGTGGGTTTGATCCCTCACCATAGTGGAGAAAAGAATTAGAAATTGCTGTTATGCATACACTGGCACAAACCCACATATGTATAATGGACACAGCACACATATTCACAGAAGGGACCACTGAAATGACCACATTCACTCAACAGGTTTCTAGGTGGGGAAAATAATGACTGGCTTTCTTGGCCAAGGTCACACCAGTAAAGCTAAAACAAAGGTTCAGACTGTCTGACCCCGTTTCTAGCACTCTTCTTGCCCTGATTCACTCACCCCAGGACAATGATAACCGGAGTGCTCTGCTCACCATGATGTGAAGTGGATGAAAAGATTCTCATTCTCTCTCTCTCTCTCCCTCTCTCTCTCTCTCTCTCTCTCTCTGTATCTCACAAAAGGTTTGAAATGGCACTACTTTGTAAGCTTTGAAGAGCATTTGTGTTCAAAGACACTCTCAGAACCAAGAAAAACATGGCAGGCCATGACTGCACACTTCACAATACATGTACACTCTAAACATGAGGAATATGCCACACATCACCTTCCTTTCCTTAGTCTTATTTGGTTGGCTTTGTTTGTTTTCCTTCTTGTTTCTTTTTCTTTTCTTTTACTTTATTTTATTTATTTGTTTGTTTGCTTGTGTTGGGGTTTTTTTGTTTTTGTTTTTGTTTTTGAGACAGGGCTCCTCTGTGTAGCCTCAAGTGTCCTGGACTCACTTTGTAGACAGAGATCCCCTGCCTCTTCTTCCTGAGGGCTGGGATTACAGGTGTGTGCCACCATACCTGTTTCATTTGCTTGTTTTAGTGGTTGATTTTTTTATGACTTTTATTTTATTATTATTAGTATGTATGTATGTATGTATGTATGTATGTATGTATAGGTGTTTTGCCTGTTTGTATGACAATGTGTCTGGAGCCTGTGGAGACTGGAAGAGGGTGTCAGGTTCCCTGGAACTGGAGTTACAGATAGCTTGTGAGCGATTATGTGGGCATTAAAATCAAACCAGTGTCCTTGGGAAGAGCATCCAGTGAGCCAACTTAACCACTGAGCCAACTCTCCAGCCCATATACTGCCGTTTAGTTCATAGTACCCAAGAAAGATTGTGTTTTGGAGGGGGGGGGATTGAAAAAGAAAAAACCTATTTTTAAAATGTGCATAAAACATGAACATACCTACCAAGTACTTGCTATTAAATATTGCTTTTCACAGTTCCATTCTTTTTGGAAATCTTTATTTTAGTTTTATTTATGTCTCTCTGTGTATGTGCACATGTGTGTGGCTGCCTGCAGAGACCAGAAGAGTGCATGAGACCCTTTAGGGCTAAGGTTGTAGGCAATTGTAAACCTCCTGTCAGTGTGTGGATGCTGGGAACCAAACTCAGTCCTCTGGCATAAGAGCAAACACAGTTTGAGCCATCTCCCTCTGCAGCCCCCAGAGTTCCCTTCTTAATAGCTGGCAAAGTGGTGGCTCACGCCTGTAATTCCAGCACTCAGGAGGCAGAGGCAGGTGGATCACTGTGAGTTTGCGGTCAGCCTGGTCTCCAAAGTGAGTCCAGGACAGCCAGCCAAGGGTTATCATAGAGAAACCCTGTCTCAAAAAACAAACAAAAAAATTGTTTATGTTTGAAAAAAAGCCATCTTACACTGGGCTTGGTGTTGCGCACCAATGGATCCTACCACACAGGAGGCTGAGCAAGAAGGAACCTGGGTTTGAGGGCAGCAACAACGATTCTGTCTCAAAGTAACAATAATAAAAACACTCAAGGTGCTACTCTTTAACTCTCTGCAGGACACCACTGACTGTATATTCTGTTGTTACTTTGGCAGAAAACAATGAGTGTTGACACTTTGTATTAACTGGAAATGTGTCCAAACCTGGAACATTTTTTCTTGTGTATGGATGACTGACTGGTGGGCCAGTTTTTATGGAGTAAGAGTTGGAATTTACTTTTTATTTATTTATTTATTTATTTATTTTTTTTGGTTTTTTGAGACAGGGTTTCTCGGTGTAGCCTTGGCCATCCTGGACTCACTTTGTAGACCAGGCTGGCCTCGAACTCACAGCGATCCGCCTGCCTCTGCCTCCCGAGTGCTGGGATTAAAGGCGTGCGCCACCACGCCCGGCCACAGAGTTGGAATTTATTAAGTAAAGATTTTAACACAGATTTCAAGGCCAGGTAGTAAGGGAGAGAATAGCATAGGTCCAAGGGCAGGGCCTCTCAGGAGAGCTGCCTCTTTGGGTCACATTTGTTGGTGATTTTCAAAACTTTCCTTTTAGCCATGTACATTAAGAAGTAGATTTTGGGGGGCTGGAGAGGTGGCTCAGTGGTTATGAACACTCACTGGCTGCTCTTCCAGAGGACCCTGGTTCAATTCCCAGCACCCACATGGCAGATCACAACTGTCTGTAACTCTAGTTCCAGAGGATCTGACATCCCCACACAGAAAATAAAAATGTAAAAAAAAAAAAAATTTTTTTTTTAAAGTAGATTTTTACATCATGACTTGGTACTCATATATACAGTCCCCTGCAGCACTACCCAGCTACACTGTTCCCAAACCCTATGACATCAGTGGAAAGCAGCCACCCTAAGCCCACACACTGGGTTATCTGAGCAAGTTTAATGTGAAGGATGTGGCTGAGCCCACTCCTTTGAAGAGGAGTCTGACAAGCTTCCCAATAAGCAACATAGGCGGGTGGTGGTGGTGCACACCTTTAATCCCAGCACTCCAGAGGAAGAGGTAGGTGAATCTCCAAGTTCCAGGCCAACCTGGTCTACAGAATGCATCGCAGAAATCCTATCTCAAAACAAGCAAACAAACAAACAAACAAACAAAAAGACTAGCAACATACACAGACTGGGAAGAGAGCAGTTGGCAAAAAAATAAAATAAAATACCCAGGAAGATGGAAGACAGTGAGACCCTGTGCTTCTAGATCGCACATTGCTTCCTCTCTGCCCCAAGGAGAACTGCATGTGGTGGGCCCTTGTGCTGTCTGTGTGACGCTGATGCAGAAATGCACGAGATCTCAGCTTCTCACGGGTCATGTAGACCAAGACAGTCTGCATTTCCATGCATATGTTCTCTGGTGGGTGACTTGAGAACCTCTCTGAGCCCAAATTGCAAATCTGGGCATATCATGCCACCCAGTGTCACTCCAGGGCTTTAATGGGTGAGAGAAGGGACATGTCACTTAATACCCGTTTTCAACGAAATATCATTTCTTCCAGTAATAAAAAGGGGGATGGGGGTGGGGACCAACATACTGGTAAGCCACCATTAACTTCCTTACACCACTTTTGATTAGCAAGGCTGAATGAAAATACAGGCCCAAATGCTTCTGTGTGTATCTCAGGGAGCCAAAGGGGCAGGGATGCTTCCGGCTTCCTGGAGAGCAATCCGCACCCTTCGGTTTTAACGTGTCTAGCTCCCCAAATAGGCGGCAATGGTCTCATCTAAGCCTATGCTATTTATTTGCCCAAAGAGGGAGTCTTAGCACTTTCAAGCTATAATAAATTATCTCATCTTCTTGCACCTTTGTTATGGTAAAGAAAGAAAAGTACAGACTTGGGGGGAGGAGGTGGGGAGGGCAGAAGACTGAGCTTAATTACAGAGGCTTAAGAAAGGAAAGTCCCCACTGTGGCTTCCTTGAGGACAGATACTGCTTCCTTTCCTCGCAAGGCAAATGGTTCATCTACAAGTAATAAAGACACTGGTCTCCTCTTGTTTCCTTTTAGGGCATCTCCCTCCCGCTGTAGCCTTGCATTTAATCTTAAAATGTGGATCGCTTACCACTCAAAGGCCCTTAAGTAATTGCACCAATTCAGTTGAATTCAAGTGAATTCAAATGAAAACTGCACAATAAAGTGATACCAACAGACTGTCTAAAGAACTACAAGCAATTGTTTTCCTAAGTCCATTTGGAGGAGTCAACGTTTCCAGGGGCGCGGGGCGATGAGTGAAGCTGTTATGCTCGGGTGTTTAGTGATGCGGGTCATCTCTGAGGAGCAGGGTGACTGAGCATCACTCACAGCTGAGCTGTGGTGGTGATTAACTACACAGGGTCCCTAATCACAGGGTTGAACATCATATCGCTAAGCACCGGTCGTCATAAACTCATCTGACTCTGTGTCTTCTTCCTTACGTTGTTTGGTTGGTTGGTTTCTCCAGACGGTTTCTCTGTGTAGCCTTGGCTGTCCTGGAACTCACTTTGTAGACCAGGCTGGCATCAAACTCAGAGATCCACCTGCCTCTGTCTCCTGAGTGCTGGGGTTAAAGGTGTGTGTCACCACCGCCAGGCTATTTATGTGTTTGTTTTGAGATGGCCTCTCATATAGCCCAGGCTGGCCTCCAACTCAGTATGTAACTGAGGATGACCTTGAACCAATCCTAAAGTCCCAGCCTCTTGACTCCATGTCTTTCAGTTAAAAACAAGGATGCATGCACGTACATACACACACACACACACACCTAAAGGTCGACATGGTGGAATAAGTCTGCACTTAAGCCATCTCTGGGCAGAGTGTCTGACTTGGAACCCTAGTCATTTCCATATGCCGGATATGGGATCCTCCGTATCCCAGGTAACCTCTTTGTGCCTTCATTTTGTCAATTGCACAATGAGAATAAGATTGTTTCTAGCTCCATTGTTTTGAGTTCATGAAGGACTCAAACAACTTGTGCAGGCTAAGCTTGTGGCACGGTGTGGCAGACCAACTTCCATGCATGGTGATGGTTGTCATCCTTGGGGACCCTGTATGGGTAAGAACACTAAAGTCAGTCACCGAAGCCGGAGACAAAAGCTGGCTCCTCTGTCCCTTGGGGATGACTCAGACACAGAGGGGTCAGGCAGCTTAAGATGCCACCTTTACTAGACCAGAACAGACACTATGATTTAGAATCGGACAAGTCAAAAATCCGAGCAAAAGCATTAAAAGAACAAACAATCAAAATCAAAAGCATCATTTAATTTATGTTCATGTCCACAATTTAGACTAATTACTAAAAAGCCAAACACGTTCAAGTTTTGGAATCAAATGCAACCCATTTCTTCTTGCAGTCGAACCTGGAGACTTGAAAGCAGTAGGTGTGTGTGTTTTAGCAATGAACCACACTCCTAGGCCCAAATGTTTCATTCGGAAACAGAACACTATACAGGAAAGGATAATTATCTGTGTTGTGATATTTGTGAAAGAAAAGCCTTTTTTTTTAACTCTTCAGAGGGCTGACAAAAAAAAAAAAAAAAGCCCGAGATCTAACACATACCATCTAGTGTGATTGCTACCTAAAATTCCTTATGTAGGATAAACATAAAGGGAAAGACACCACAATGTTGACAACGGCTGCACTAGGGTGCCTTTCTTCCTTAGGTTTCACAGTGTTCCGTGTTGTGTTGTAACATTCATCATCTAAAAAGTGATTTTTTTTTTTCAAAGCAAAGTGTACTAAAGACTGAAAAACAGTGTTTGCAGAAAAACACCTAGAAAATAACTATTAATAGACACTCAGCTGAAGGCTGCTCTCTTTTGTCAAATCTGCTGTGGGCCTCTTTCCTCAGATTTTGTTCAAACTTTATTCCTTCAGTGATTTAGGCGGCTGTAATAACATCTTTCTCTATGTCTAAAAATAGGCCACGGGTGTGTAAATTTATGAGCTGAAACGCAAAACTGGCACAGTGTCTAAATTAGAGCATTAAATCCCTTAGTCTACTCTAGCACAGAGATATATTTGAAGCACCGGTGTTCACATGCTTTGTATAAAGACACAGTTTTAACCCAACATCTTTGTTCTTTTCATAGGTGGAGAAATGAGAAGCTGTGAACGTTGTTCTCAAATGTGTCCAATCACTTTTCAAGAGATTGGCCCTGGGCAAAACATGTTTCAACTCCAGACTCCGGTTCCCTCTTTGGATAAAGAGAACAGAGCAGAACATCACGGCCTTTGACCTTTCCACTTTAACCCCAACTCAACCTCAAGACTCAGCATCTTTCCACTGGCAGTACTTGGGTCTGCACTGCCTCTGCTCCCTACCCGAGGGACTGCCTCCTCCCTACCTATACTCTTGGCTACACCACTGCAAACCTGGGGTTCCAGGAGTTTCTCAAGATCTGATACATTAGGTGAAGAAATAGCACACCCCAATGACCTGAAGCTATCTGATTGCTTTAAAATATACTCAAAAAAGAAGGTCAGGGGTTGGAGAGATGGCTCAGTACCTAAGAATAAAAACACTTATTACTCTGCCAGAGGACCCTCAGTTACCAGTACCCATATCCGACAGCTTACAACCGCCTGTGGTTCTAGCATCAGGGGACCGGATGGCCCCTCTTGGCCTCTGTGGGCACCCCACACATGTGGCATGTATTCACAGATACACACATTAAAAATAAATCTTTTTTTTTTTTTTTTTTGAAGGCCAAAGGTTGTCTGTCATTGAACTTCATTTGTTGGCATCACTAAGATTCAAATAAGAATCTGAATGCTGAGGGTATCAGAGGGTTCTATAGCTAGCTGCTCGTGGGGCAGCCTGTTCAGCCTGGACTTGGTTCTAAGCATGATAACAGGTAAGGAAGGAGGAAGATGGTAGATTCAGCTGGGGATGAAGGAGTGGCTGGCATGTATGACTGATGTGATTTGTGGCAGTCAACATCTGATGACAGGAACACAGTATCATATGACTTCCAAAGGCTTCTCCAAACTACCAGTTTGTCACAGGCTTGACATCATTGTACTGAAGTGTTAGCTTTGCTCTAGACAACTCTGTTTAACATACTATATCTACAAAAAAAAAAAAAAAAAAAAAAAAGTGGGCATCTGCCATACTAACATAAGTCAGATACACGGGCTTAGTATGACTGACGGGATTTATCAAGCCTACACATACAACGATTTCTTGTTTCTCTGAATGGATACTACAAATAAATCCTATGATATCTTAGAGCTCGTGTGTGTGTGTGTGTGTGTGTGTGTGTGTGTGTGTGTGTGTGTGCAAAACCACATGGAAATGCCTCACCATCACGAAAGGAAGCTAAGTTTGAAAACTTCCTTGGAAAAATGTGTGTTGTCTGATCCAAAAGGAACCAACATTACATTGGCGTTGAGAGGTAGGCATGGTAATGACTGATTGTAGCTCCAAAGTTAGGTTTGTTTATATGGTTAAAAAAAAAATCAAGTGCAGCCGTGTTATCTTTAAACGAGAAGACGTCATTATTTAATAAATGCTGACTTTACATTTTATAGTGAGTTGACCTTCAATGGTACAAAGAACAGCAACGAGCTACATGGCTAATGCTTGTATCAAAAAAAAAAAAGAACCCAAAATCTGGCTGGGTGTAAAAGTTGCTGTCCTCTGTACCAAAGGATGCCTGTCTACTACCACTCTAAACTCAGGACATTTGTAGCTGGAAAGGCTGATGACATGTTTGGCGAGCCATCCATTTCTTGTGAAGTCAATTACCAAACACATTTTCCACTGTTGGCGCAGTTGCTTCCAATGCGCTCCCAAGCACCACATTCCCACCCAGCAAAGACTATCGCTGTAAAAGGTTAAGTAAGACACTCGAGTCAGGGGACAGGCTAACAGGAGAAACGGGTGCGGTAAAGAATACAAAAGAGGGTTGGAATGGATCCTATGGGTTGATTGACCGTTCCTATTTCTTCCTCATTCTCTACTCATCAAGGCATCCAAACAATTTAATTTGTGGTCCTTACTGCTGTGTCTTCAACTCTACACGTTAAGTTTATCATGAGTGTGTAAAAAAAAAAACAAAAACAAAAAACCAACAACAGCAACCTGCTTGGCTTGCCTCGCCATGAATCACAGCCAGGAGGTCATCTTGCTGTGTATCAGCAACTATGTTCTCCGTACAGCTATGTGACCTGAAGTGGCAGCTGCATGCAGAACCACCAAAATAGCAGGGGCAAGAGCTTTCTGCTGGCTCCTCGGGCCCCAATCCCGCTTCCCCAGCCCTTTCCTCCCACTGAGCACCAGCCAACTGCAGAGCCCAGAAAGACCCAGCCCCACGCTCTGAGAATAAAGGCCGTAGGCCCACCACACCTTCCCTGTCCTCCCGGGGAGCCTGGCGGTGCGAGCAAATGAAGAAGGGTTCGGGGAACACAGAGAGGGCGCAGGGCGTGATAGGGGACGCAGGCCGCCCATTGCAGGGCAAGCCCACCGGGGATGCACATACCTCGGGACAATCTGGCCACCTCACAGTCACCCCGCACCGGGTGCTCTAGGCTCAGCCGGGGAAGGGCATGACAGGATCAGGGCGCCCCGGGTTCCAGGCACCCGGACCCTGCGGGGCGCGCCTCACCTGTGCGGGCCGATCAGCACCCCGGCCTCTCCTGTGCCCGTGCCCCTCCCACGCCGTGCACCCCGGGCTTCTAGGGACCCCTCGGGGACACCCAGGCCGGTCCTGACCACCACTCACTTTCTGGATCCGCTTCAGCGCCATGGGGCAGGCGGCGGGGGCTGCGGCGGGTCCGCGTGTCCCGGGCTGCCGCCTCGCGGGGCTGCTCCGTGTGCGCCCGGGCGCGGTGCGCGAGTGTGCGGGCGGCGGCGCCGGGCTCTTTTGTTTCCGCCTTTGCTGCTGGGAAGGAGCCTGCGCCCTCCCCGCCGCGCCCCGCCCGCCTGGCACACTGGGAAGTGTAGTCCGAGGCCCGGCCTCTGCCGCCCGCGCGGACGTCGTCCGGTCACCCGTGGGTGACAGCTGCGACTAGCCTGCTGCTCCCTGCAGCCGCTCTGCAGAGCAAGGTCTCGAATGTGCAAAACCCGTATAGCAGGTGAGCTGTCGCTCTAGGGAGCCGCTGAGATCCAGGGATCGCTCCTCCTAGCACAGACCCTGCAGCGAATCTTAACTTCCTTTGCAGACATTTCTCCCTTCTGTGCTTGCCCCTGGAAGCGTGAGAAGTCTTCCTCAATTGCATTCTACCTTAATTTTTTAAATCTTTTTTTTTTTTTTTTTTTTTTTTTGAGACAGGATCTTTTCTTTTTCCCTTTTTGTCACCGCCTCCCAGCAATGGAATTGCACACAGCTTCCAACACACCCAATCCTTACTTGCTCTCGGGCATCCAAACCTCAAGTCCTCGGGTATGCGTCCTTTGAATCATGACTTCTGGGTTTGGTACCAGCAGAATGGGTTTTCGCTTTGGTCACTCACAGATTTCTGATGGGTTTGGGTCATTCTTAGGTTCCTGGTGACTAAAGTCAACCCATTTTTTTTTTCCTAGCAGATTTGAATCCCATTTTGCTTCCCCAAACACACACTGCCCCTGACTTCCACAGTGTCACTGCGCCTGGACCAGCCGCTCCTGTGAAGGTCTCTCCTCGAGCTTTACAGTGGTCCACAGGACACCAACCTCACGCCCTCTGCACAAACTTAGAATTGGGCTGCAGCCGAGAGTCTGGACTGGGCTATACAGAGACCCACCCAAAGCAGTCCTGCTCTGTCTGCCCTCTCCTCTACTTTCCTGATTCCAGATCAACCTCTCTTTGCCGTGGCATGGGTCCTGTGCAGCCTTGCCTCTACTACGCGGTGTTCTTCCAGGCACTGTTTTCGGGCGTACACAGGCCGTGTGTGTGTGCGCGCGCGCGCGGGCACACACAGGCTATGGAAGCCAGAAATTATTTCCCAGACATCAAAATCAGCAGGCAAGTTCTGATATAACACAGGGCATGCTCTGAAAATACAGAGCCAAGTGCAAAATATCAAGACTGCTGTAGTGGGTTGAGTAAGAATGGCCCCCATCGGCTGGAGAGATGGCTCAGCGGTTAAGAGCACTGATTGCTCTTCCAGAGGTCCTGAGTTAAATTCCCAGCAACCACATGGTGGGTCACAGCCATCTATAATGTGATTTGATGCCTGCAGGTGTACGTGCAGGTAGAGCACGGTATACATAATAGTAAATAAATAAATCTTAAAAAAAAAAAATGGCACCCATAGACTCGTATAGTATATTTGAGTGCTTAGCCATCAGGGAATGGTGCTACTTTGGAAGGATTAGTAGGTGTGGTCTTGTTAGAGAAAGGGCGTCACTGGGGGGAGGGGAGTTTTGAGGTTTTAAGAGCCCAAGCCAGACCCTGGCAGTGGTGGCAAACACCTTTAATCCCTGCGCTTGGCAGGCAGAGGCAGGTAGACTTCTGAGTTCAAAGCCAGCGTAGTATACACAGTCAGGGCTACACAGAGAAAACCTGTCTCAAAAAAACAAAACAAAAACAAAAACAAACAAACAAACAAACAAAAACCCAAAAGGCAGGGCGTGGGAGGGCTATTAGATTGGTGTACAGGATATGGTTCATGAAGTCCAACCATGGCTGTCCCACACAGGAGAGTCCAAGAATTTGGTGGTTGCTCAGTCCATAAGGCTGGATGTCTTTTCTTTGTTTGCTTGTTTGTTTTTTGAGATGGGGTTTCTCTGTGTAGCCTTGGCTGTGTCCTGGACTCACTTTGTAGACCAGGCTGGCCTCGAACTCACAGTGATCCGCCTGCCTCTGCCTCCCAAGTGCTGGCATTAAAGGTGTGCGCCACCAGGCCCAGCCAAAGCTGGATGTCTTAGCAGTACCCATCTGGGGCTGGAAGCCTGGAGGAGTCCTTGGAGGGCTGTCGGACTTCAGTGTATGTTGGAAGCCCAAAGGAGTTGGTTCTAATATTGTTGAAGAAACAGGATAGAGTAATTAATTTCTAGCAAGAGTGAGGGCAAGAAGCGAAAAACCAATACCTTCTTTCATGGCCTTTTATCCATGTGGATAAAAGGTGGAGCCCACATTTAGGGTGGGTCTTGCTGTTTCAAATGATCGTCTAAGAAAACCCCTCACTTGAGTGCCCAGCATCTTGTACGTAGTTGATTAGCCCATGAGGTTGACAACCAAGATTAGCCAGCACAGAAGGAAGGGGAGGAGAGGGGAGGGCAGGGATGAAGAGAAGGAAGACAAGAGCTGAATTTACAGGAAAGGTGATTCAATCCCAACACCCCTTCTGTCCCTATGTGATATAGGGACAGGATGTGTGCCATTCTTGCACAGAAACTAGGACAGGTCAAATGCTGAAGACTCGGCGCTTAGTAATGAGGATGAGTGAAAAAGAAGGCACCGTCACCATGCTTGGTCCCTGGTCCTGCTGAGAATAGGTGTGGCGTCACCTTAAGCTGCTAAGTTTTCAACCACGGAGTGCATATCTGAATGCATAACAGAATAAACAGAGAGCTTTTGGAAATGACCAACGTCCAGGCTCCCAGGAAGGCTCCCCAAAGCAGGTGACAGGCTGTTTCTAAATAGAAGTCCCTTCACGTCAGTGACCCTTCAGCTACAGGATGTATGATGCTGCGGACCACAGTCTCTTACATCCTTGCTCTGGGATGGGGTCCAAAAAGAGATGATTCTAACAAATTCCCCATGATGTGGGTGCTGCTGGGTCTGGACCACATGCTGACATTCAGTGCTCTGGATCCTTACAGTTCCAAAGATGGTCCATGGGGCAAACAGCCTCAGCATCACTCTGAAAACTTGTTCGGAAGGAGCAAATGTCTTGAGGATTGCTGCGGACATGTGTCTGACCTTGCAGCAGTCTGGTAAGATCCTAGTTACTTTTCTCACAGATGTAGCAATGGCAAGGCAAAGGAGGAAGGGTTTATTTTTGCTCAGAATTTGAGGGAAGTTCTATTGGATGGAAGGAATGGGGGCAGGAGAGGGCAACTGGCTACATTGCATGCACAGTCAAGAAGCTATTCAGTCTAAGCCCCTAGCCCACAGGGTGCACTGCCACACTCAGAATGGATCTGCCTGCCCTCCTTGGGTAAACCTTTTGAGAAACAACCTCATGGATACTATACCGTGGTGTGCTCCTATGCTGATTCTAAATCTAGTTAAACTGACAATGACTTGGAGATGGCTTAGTGGGTAAAGCGTTTGCCATCCAAGCACAAAGCCCTGGGTGCAATTGGGGATGGCTTAGT
Source organism: Acomys russatus (assembly GCF_903995435.1). Lineage (NCBI taxonomy): Eukaryota > Metazoa > Chordata > Mammalia > Rodentia > Muridae > Acomys > Acomys russatus. The sequence continues at coordinate 48,266,799 of NC_067147.1, forward strand.
GGGCTATAGTCCCAGCACTAGGGAAGTGGAGGTAGGAATATCAGGAGTTCAAGGTCACCTCATCCTTGGATACTTAGTGAGTTCAAAGTTGTTACGTGAGATACTCTCTCTCTCAAAAAAAAAAAAAAAAGACTTTAACTTAGGATAGCGTCCAAGTCCTATTGGTACTACTCAAGCCTTGGCCTATGGAGGGTCATCATTTGAGAGTTTGCCAGAAACATAGGCTCTTAGGACCTAGCTCAGACCTTCCAAGTTATGCTAGGCATACAAGGTGTGGAGTTAAATACCCAGTACCACAAACACACAGACACATACACACAGATACACACACACACACACACACACACACACACACACACACAGAGAGAGAGAGAGAGAGAGAGAGAGAGAGAGAGAGAGAGAGAGAGAGAGAAGCTTAATGAACTATCTTTTTTTTTTTTTTTAAGTAGCAAGTATTGGTGAGGTAGGAGAGACTGTCTCCCTCACACATTGCTGATGGAAATATGAAATGGTGGAGTTCCTCTAAACACTGAACGCAGAGTAGTGAAGATGGCCAACCACACAAAAGCTCATCCGTGAGTATTCACTCTGGCATTTTTCATAATGAAAATGTACAAACACACACACAAAAAAATCCACTCACTGCCAAATAAAAAATAAGCTATGTGGTCTGTTGTGGTGGAGAATATTATTCTGCAGTAACATGGAATAAATGTTCCAGTGTGCCAGTGAGGAGGAGTCTGGTCACAGAAAAATTACACACTGTGTGAGCCTGTTTGTGTGAAGTATCCAAATGGGTTGAAAAGTAGATTAGAGGCTGTCAAGATTCTGGGAGGAGAGCTGGACATGCTTAGAGGGGATTGGGTTTGGGACTTGTGGGGAGATTATGAAATCGTTCTAAAATTAGATTATGGCTATTGTTAACAGAACTCTAAATAGGCTTAAAATCTTGGAATTGTACACTTGAGCTTCAGGATGCATAATTATATCTCAATAAAACTGGTGCAAAGAAAGGATGGTCTAGGCACCATACTCAGAACTTGAATCTTTAGGTGTCACTACAATCACTCTTGCCCCTAGATTCCTCCCAGGGCTAGCCATATCTGTAGCCTTCTCAAAGTTTGTGGTTTTGTATTTTCATCTAAGTAAGAAAAGAACTAAAAGCCCCAAATCCCTCACCTCAACCAACATCTGTAAAGCAAGAAGAAACCCTGATTGGAAATTTTGTGGTCATATTTGAGTAACCCCGTTTGAAGCTGAGAGTACAAGGAGTATGGGGGCACGTACACCTCCAAGGCTAGGGGCCAGCCCAAGCTCAGAGAGCCACCAGCAGCTCAGCTCTGTGGGCTCCATGGGCCTTAGTTCACAGGGGCCAGATTCAAGCAGCCACAGAGCAGAATGGATGCTGGGTGTTTGTGTGTGTGCGTGTATTTCCTTGTGTGTGTGTGTGTGTGTGTGTGTGTGTGTGTGTGTGTGTGTGTGTGTGTGTGAAACTTGGATCTCTTCTCCAGTCATTCTGCGACTTGTTTTTTTGAAACAGGCTTTCCCGCTTTTGACTGTAACTGGTCCATTTGACTAGGCTAAACAGCGAATGCGCTCATGCAAGGAGCAACCTGTTTCTGCCTCCCTGGTGCTGGGCTTCCCAGCTCAGACTCGGCTTCTCAAGTTTGTTGGATTGAACCCATCTCCCCATCCTTGGATGCAGGATCTTGATGGAGACATGCAATGATGCAGAAATAGAATGAAGGAGAATGAAACGTTTAGAGAAAAACCTTTGAAGAAGATCGCTGACCATGTGGAAGAGGTGACCAAAAAAAGCTCTCCGAAACCAGATAGGGTGTGCCCACCATGATACACCTACTTGATGGAGTCAGTGACACTCCGGGCAGTTTTCAAGAACTTTGGAGGAAGTGGCATCGTGACAGAGTCAGATGTCCAAGAGACTACAGGAAGTCCAGGCTGTACAGCCAGAGCCAGGGGAGCCAGAGGAGGCCAGCAGAGGGAGCCTGAGCTCCAGAAACTGCCATCAGCTCAGCCCTCACTGAAACAGAAGTCTTTTGATTTGTGATTGTGAATTTACATCTAGTCTCCATGAAAAAGTGTCTGTCTTTGCAAATGCCTGAAGCCCTTTGTGTCCCCTCTCAGAGGCTGGGTTGCTCAGCAGTTATTCTTGCTTAGAGCAGGCTACCTCAAAGTTATCTCCACCCATGGGTGCTTTCTCTGGGTTGACCAGAACTCTCATTTGTCCTGGGACAGCTCTTAGCTTCTAGGCCACCCAGGCCTTCATCTACAGCAGAGCCTTTTTCCTGCTTATGGTTTAGAAGTCCCAGCGCAGTAAAACCAGAATTCCCAGGGGGCAGGGCTTTAGCAGGAGAGCTGGGAATGGCTGGCTTGGCTCACATACATACAAGCATCTTCCATTTGTCCTGTGTTCCCAACAGCTGTCTGAGCTGTTGGCTCATGAATCCCACAGTGTCAGCTGCAGGCCAGAAGAGTTTTGGTGGGGGGGGGGGGGGGATCATCTTGAGGCCTCTTTGAGTAGGGTCCCTCTGCTTTCTTTATAGGGCCAGTGTTGAGTGAGGCCCTCTTTGAAATTGGTACAGAATTGAAATTCAATGAAGACAGAGCCCACTGGAGCCTTCTCAGTGAGCTGCTATCTGGGGTGTTCCTGCCCTGTGTTCACTACTGTCTCTCAAGATTGCTCCTGCTCGTGGTCACTTCTTTTCTTCCTAATGCTAAAAACCCTAAAACCAACCAAACAAAAAGTTTGAGCACTGAATAGCCAGCAAACACATATCTTTTGTTTTGTTTCCCTTATATATATTAAATACATGTACACACACACCCCCACACACACACCAATTTTTTAGTTGATTAAGTGTCAGAAGAAAAATCCTATCTTCGGCCCTAAGAAAGTTGTCATGAGCTAGGTAGGAGTAGGCCCACAATCCCAACATGAAGGAGGCAGAGGCAGGAGAACCAGGAGTTCAAGGCCAGCCTTGGCTGCCTACTGTGGGAAGCCCAGGCCAGATGAGTCTCTGTCTCAAAAAATGAACAAAGAGAGGAAATATGGGGATGGGAGAGGAGGAGAAGGGACAGGAAAAGGGAGATAAATTCTAAGTAGCCCTTCTCAAATCGAGTCGGTGCCTCACCCATCTTTGGCACAGTGCCCAATAGACAGGCTCCTGGCGGCCACAATGAGGCAGGGAATCCTTTTTTAACAGACCCAAGATGTGAAGACCAGGATCTGCTGGACAAGACTTGAGGGCCATCTTTTCCTCTCTATCATCACTGGAATGGTGGAAGACAGCTTGATAGCACCCCCCTTGTCTGATCGTGATAGGAGGTACCTTAGTTCACCCAGCAGTCTGGAGAGTGTGACTTTTTTTTTTCAAAAGATACTTGGATGTAGAAGAGATGGCTCCTAGCCTATGTCATAAAGTGTTTACCTCATAAGCTTGAGGCCGTGGATTCAACCCGCACAATTCACGTCAAAAGGCTGGGTGTGGTGGTACGTGTTTGTAATCTCAGCACTGGGGACGCAGATCCCTGGGGCTAGCTGGCCAGTTAGCCTGGCCTAATTAGAGTTCTAGGCCAGGGAGAGACCATGTCAAAAAATAAGGTGTCTGATGACTGTGGGAGGAGACTTGACATTTGACTTTTGGCTTTTACATATATGTGAACCCACACATACATGCTTATGTACACACAAATACATATATACAGAAGCAGAGAGCATTAACAAGTATTAGAAGTTTGGGAAAGTTTAGTAACTACTGACTCGGCCCACAATCCTTGTCAAAAGAATTTTTTTTTTTCAATTCCACTAACAATTTCTCTAATACCTGAAGTCTTGTGACCTCCGCAGGAACTTTCAGAACTGTAATCTTTTTCTTCTTTAGTGTGAATCTTTGCGTTGGGTTATTATATAAATCCTCCTGTCAGGGCCTTTCAACTTGACCTTGACACTGGGTCCCTCTGAGAATATTTCCTCTGTAGAAGCATTGCATATAGCCGTACAATAAATGGCCTTTGGTGCCATCAATGTTTGTCCACATTGCTCATTCCTAGACTCATACAGGCGGATTTATTGCCGTTTACCGAGAGAGGGATGTTTGTAACTTCAACCCTCACTATAAGCTGTAATAAACGAGTTAATTCTCTGAGAGTCGTTGAACAAGTCTATATGACACAACCCTTTAACAAACAAACCCACTTCCAAGAGCCCTGAGTCATAGCTGGCTGTATTTGCTGCGAAGCTGAGCAGGATCTAATTATAGGCAACAGATGTAGACCTGACTTGATCACCAGTTAAGAAAGAGGAAGGCTAGGAGCCACCCACCTACCAGGACCTCCACAAAAAGGCAGAGGGGGGCGGGGACTTCTCTACGCCAAAGAGATTCAGTGGTTAGACTTAGCCAGGGAAAATATACTCCAAAATGCACACTCCAATGTGGTCCTTTAAAATATTGAGTTTACTTGTTTTTTGTTTTTTTGCGTGCATGATTATATGTGCATTTTTGTGCACATGACATGGTTCCATGATGCCTGAGTAGAGTTTGGAGAACAAGTTTTGGGAGTGGCTCCCTCTTTCCATCCTGTGGCTTCTAGGTACTGAATTCAGGTCTTCAGACATGGTGGGAGATGCCTTTACCTATTGCCCTCCCCCATATCATCTTGCTGCCTCCCCCCCCCCAATAGTGTTCTATGTTTCCCATGTCAGAGTCTCTGCTCCCTAATACCCTCCCTTTTCCATTCCCCTTCCCTTCTCTCTCCCTGCCCATCCTCTACAACCAAGCTTACAGATGCATCTCACTCAACCCTCAGGACACCAGATGCTGCTCGCATTCCTTCAGCATCAGAACTCACCCCTCAGGCCTTCAGGAGAAAGGAGTTCTGGCAAGCACCATTTCCCGAACCTTCAGGGCGTCATGCTCACGAAACAAGCTGCTCATGAAAGGGTTCTACAGCATCCCAGTTCTGTGAGGTACCTCTGAATGGCAGCCTCTCTTCACCTCAGCAGGAAGCAGAGGGGGATGAGCGTGAGCACAGCTGTAGTCTTCACACCATCTGAAGATCATTTTCTTCTGCGGGTGTTAAAGCCTCGGGCCACTGGCAGGTTTTAGGGCATGGGAAACTCCTGGGAGAGTTTTCAGATGTTTCTAACAATATACTCTGAACAGGGGGATGGGTGCAGAGAAAGAGAGAGAGAGAGAAAGAGAGAGAGAGAGGGAGAGAGAGAGAGAAGGAGAGAGAGGGAGACAGAGAGAGAGAGAGAGACAGAGAGAGAGAGAGAGACAGAGAGAGAGAGGGAGAGCTTAGGAAAGGAACTGCAGGATCCAGGATTCCCTGTCTGAGGCAGGGAGCAAGCAAGATTCTCTCTCCCTCTCCATCTCCCTCTCCCTCTCCCTCTCCCCCTCCCCTCCCCTCCCCCTCCCCCTCTCTATATGTGTGTATGTGTGCTAGAATCAAACTCCAGCCTCATCTGGCAAACAAGCACTTTTATCATAAGTCACATCCTCAGCCCTGAAGTCCTCTATGACTGATCCTTAGCAGGAAGCTGCCCCAGGCTCTGTAAGGCAGGCAAATTCTTGTGCTTCCTGGGCCATTTTCATGACTCAGTTAGTGGAGAGCACCCACAGGTTTAGGGCTGGATTTGCAGGGGTAACACCCCAACAGTGAAAACAACAGATATTTATAGCATGGAGTCTAGGGATAACACTTGGCACTGAATTTCCTGAAACTGCGTGACACTTAAATTATTGAATGTACGCACCTACGCACAGGTGCGTTCCTCCCATGGCTGGGGACCACAGACAGAGCAAATGCATAATTGCTGCACGTTACTTTGCCCGACTGTGGAGGGTTGCCTATTGGCATAAATGGAGCTGGCTTCTTTCTTTGAATGGCTGCTTCGTGCATGTCGCTATGGGCTGTGATTAGTTTTGTCTGACTTCCATTCATTCACTTTTAGGTCATCTCTTTTCACTTTCAATTACAAAAATACCATGTAATAATTTTAAGCTTAATATCACTTACACACAAGTGAATAATTCTTTTCTTGTTTTTTGTTTGTTTGTTTTAGTTTTAGTTAGTTAGTTTGTTTTTTGTTTTGTTTGTTTGTTTTTGAGAGTTTCTTCGTGTATCCCTGGCTGTTCTGAAACTCACTCTGTAGGCCAGGCTGGCCTTGAACTTCACCTATCTCTGCCTCCTGAGGGCTAGAATTAAAGACATGTGCTGATGTTAGGGTCCTGAAGTGTTTAAGAACAGACCCCAGACTCAAATAGTATGCTAGCAACAAAGTGTTTATTCTGTAGAAATCCTGCATGCTGGGGTCACCACTTAGGCACCATGGTGACCCCAAAGTGAGCTTTCAGGCTCTTTTTAAAGACATCTTGGGGAATTCCAAAAGGGGTTGGGTAACCCTCAACACGTTTAGAGCATTTAAACTAAAAAACCTGGGCAAACTTAGTCAGTGGTCATGAGTTAATCATAAGACAAGAGATTTCCAGACCAGCAGTAAAAATCTCTCTTAGGCAATCAGAACAGCAATAAACCAACCATAAGAGAACGTATCTTTCTCCAGCCAGGTGGCTAGGCCATCTCTGGTTGGCTGCCCATCTTTCTGTGGTAACTGCTGAGCTCATTTCTGAAGAATGGGGGCTCAGGCCCATCCCAAATTAACAAGAAACCGAAGCCTATCATGGAGTCATCTAGACTTATTTAACCAGGCCTCCTTACCACCACCACCCAACATGAATAAATCCTTGGGATGGATTCTTAGACGTTGAGTTTCTAGGCCAAATGATATACAAATTTTAGGGTTTTAGAGGTAGTGGCATGAAATCCTTCACAAAGATTGCTGCTTCTTCTTCTTCTTCTTCTTCTTCTTCTTCTTCTTCTTCTTCTTCTTCTTTTTTAATCTCATCTGGAATGTCATTATTTTCTTGTAAACGTAAGCAGTGGATCTGTTAGTGCATTGGACTGCCTCTGCATGCTCTCCCAAGGGAGCCTTCCACAAAGGGATGTGGCTCTCAGTTCCTGTCCAGTCTTTTGCTGGAGCCCGCACTATATATGAAGAAAGCATAATGCAAGAAATTGCAAGCACTGGAGAGAGGTAAGGTGTCCTGTAGAGGCGACTTTCATGCCATGTTGTATTAAGGAGTGTTTCTGTATATTCAGTGGTTAATTGCTCAGCACAGTGAGCTAAAGGCTAACAGATTCTGGCATTGTCATTGCTATTAAGAAATCTCCTGTCTCGATGCTGTATAAAAATTGTTCCCTAATTATCTCTGATTGGTTAATAAAAAAAAAGCTGAAGAGTCTATGACTGGGCAAGGGACTTGCCCATTCTCAGCCTGGGGCGGGGGAGAGACAGGGGACAGAGAAAGAGAGAGAGAGATGGGGAGAGGAGGAGGAGAAGAAGGGAAGAAGAGGAAGAAGGAGGAGGAGGAGGAGGAGATCGCCAGGCCATGAAGCCATGAGGACAAAGATGGAGCAGGAGGGAGACTAGACAGGTTAGAACAGATGAATATCTTCCCAGCTGTAGTGCTCTAAAGCTTATTAATAAAAGTAATATGTCTCTATCTCATTATTTGGGAGCTAGCGTGGGCATAGGAAAAACCATTGATTTCAACCACGCCCGTTTTCACACAGGACCACAGACAGGGATGAAAGTCCAGTGCAGAGACATCTCCACAGAAGACGGCATCTCTCCTTCCTTTGGTTCTCTGAAAGCCAGCAGCAGTGGCCAAACTTCTGATGAACATTTGAGCCAGTAACTGCGCTGTGGGTAAGAGGGGATGAAGCTCTGGAGGAACAGAAAGGGCGTGGGGCTTGGACTTCACGGTGGAAGGACAAGAAGCATGGGAGAAGGCCAGGCTTAGAGGGAGGACACTGTTGAAGGAGTTCATCGCCACCTCTTTCCTGTCATTATCTCTCAGTGGGTTAATCATACATAGCCTGAAGCTGTGTCCATGTTCTTCACGAGGCCTCCCGAGGGCTGGGACCACAGGTGTGCACCACCACGCCCAGCCCAGTCTCTGTGTTCTTCACTGGAAAGTTCTGTCTGTTCTTCTCCTGGTGGCACAGGCCAAGGCATCGGGGTTCTTGCCCTGCCCTCTTTGTTCTTTTTTTTATTTAACTCCACTGAATCACTAGTGCCAACTCTGGCAAAGGTCACCTCACTCATGAGCTAGCATCCTGTCTCTGTACCCGTTTCCCATCAGGAGAAGGCATACAGGGTGCATGTCACCTTGGATACAGGAGAAGATTTGCTTTGCTGAAATGAGGCTCCCAGATCTTTCTGTTACATCATGTCTTCCAAGTTTAAAAAAAAAAAAATCCCCCAAATCAGTCAAGAGAGATGCCCAACAGAGGCAGGAGCCTGGAAGCCTCCAAAAGTCATGGATCAAAAGTCAGGAAGTAATGTCATAGGTCACATGGTCTCACACTGTAACTGCCATACAAATTCCCAGGTGACAAGTAAGAATTGTGACAGGGAAGAGCAGCTGGAAGGAGTGGGGCTAGATTCCTACCCTCCTTCTCAGAATGAACTTGTTTGCTACCCTCGTAGCATCCACCCTTCAGTCTGTGACTATTATTTTTTTAAGATTATTTATTATTTATACAGTGTTCTGCCTGTATGTGAGCTGGCAGGCCAGAATAGGGCACCAGGTCTCATTGTAGATGATTGTGAGCCACCATGTGGTTGCTGGGAATTGAACTCAGGACTTTTGGAAGAACAGCCAGTGCTCTCAACCTCTGAGCATCTCTCCAGCCCCAGGCTGTGATTATTATCAAGAATTGTATAAAGTAAGTGTAATTCTTCACTTTCTTACATTCTTTTTTATTTATATTTATTATTAAATATTTTAAAATTTTTTACATATACATATATATGATTACACATGTATACAATAAACTACCTACAGCAAGAAGAATCATGAAACAACCAGGAATTATATGAATGTTACATTCTTAGTGTTTTGGCTATTTGTATTTGGCAGTCTTTAAGAAAACATCTTACCTGTCTTTGTGTGTCTAAAATTCTGAATGTAAATCACTATCTATCATATCTCATCATTATCAACTTAAAACATCTATCTAGACCTAAAAACATCTTAACCCCTAAACAACTAAGCTTAATTGTAAAACTAAACTATCTGGTCTTCAAACTCATCAGAGACTTGAGAAGGAATAAAATGAATTACCTGAGTAAACAGGTTAGCAGTTTCCCAAATGAGAATATGACAGACAGTTTTCTACCTGAACAGTCACCTAAAAATCTCTATAACATTAGAGCATTATCTTCAGCCTTCTGGCCCAATATATCTGACAGATGTGTTTGTGAGGCAGGAACTATTAAGGACTTGCTTACCCTGTGTTGGCAGAGTTTCGCCATTGACTCTGCCTGCTTCCAAGCTTGCTCTTTTTTAGGAAAAATTCAGTTTGCAGTAAAAACAAGGACATTTTGCCCAGTGGCTTGTTTGCCACATTTGAAGCCGTCTCCATAAGGAGGTTCTTTGATGCTCATCATCCTCTTTGAGGTACGCTGAGTGTTGTGAGGAGTTAATATGTTTATTGTCAATGAATGTTTAGGATGATAAAAACATTTTTACATGCCATATTCTGTATGTCTCTGAGGGTTTTGAAGATCTTATCTAACTATTTCACCTTATCTTTCTATAGAATCATATCTATCTGTTGCACCTAAGATGTATATTCTTGTGATAAAAATAAAAATTGACATGACCATGATTTGATCAACTAACAATTAATTTGTATAACTTATTTATCCTAAACTGCCTAGAATATCACTTTCAAATTATTGGAAGTGAATGTATTATAATTGAGTTATATGGGTACAATACCTCATGTTAGAGTAGAAATATATCCAATGTGTGTGAAGAATAATCTTACATTTGAATTCTATACCACTGTATCTAAAATTAAACTTATTTTACATCTATATACAAAATTCTATACCAGTGAATTAAGAATAATTTTGTGAACGATAAAGCATTAAGTTGAGGAGTAGATTCACTAATTGACTTTCTGTTCTATCTTCCCTATATATTTCTATTTCCCCCTTCTTTCTTTTCAATCCCTATCTCCAAACCTAAGAATGGAAGATAAAGGAAAAGAGAGACATGCCTGAGTCCAACCTTGTTTTCTCTCTAAATAAGACCAATAATAACTTATAATCAACTCCCATTGAAAATAACCCTCTATAGGCTAAGAAAGCAACCAAAAACCTACTTAGCACCCCTTATAGAAATGGGTTGTTGCTCTTTTAAGGTTTATTCCACGGGGTTTGGGACAAATACCTTTGTAGGGGCCCAAACAAAATTGAGGGAAATAGTTAAGCAAGCTAGGAACAGCATTTGTGGTCCAGTTTCTAAATGTTGCAAAATTCTAGGCTTAATTAGAGTCCTATGTGGGACAATATGAAATGCTGGACTAACTGGGATTGAGGAACAGCAACTGAAGCATTTGATGCTGGAACATGAAGGATGAAGGATGTCAGCATCCACCACGCTGAGAGGGAATGAATCCTGCCAGGTCTGATCCAATGTCAGTGTCTGGTTCTTTTGTTCTGAAAACATATAATTTCTCACAAGCATTATAGTACTAAAATTATAAATGTATATATAAGGTGTGTGTGTGATGCACAGAAAAATTAAGGCTGGTTCTCTGTTCTTTGTATGGGCAGAAAAAAAAAGATATCTGTAACTCTTCATTCATGTCCTATGAAGAATGGCATCTAATAATAATTCATATGAATTCTGCAGCCAACAAGAAGCATTGTCTATGTTTAGACATTCATGTCTCAGCCAGTCTCAGAGCTATTCCCATATAGTGGGATTAGCAAAATAACTTACCTGATTGTTCTGCAGTTTAGATTCTTCACATTCCGGTTGAATCCCCCTCCCTCATTCCCTCCCAGCCCCTCATCCCTCATTCTCTTTCCCTCCCTCCCCTAGTCCTCAGAAAAAGGCGCTCTCCTCTTCTAACATCTGACCTCAGCCTATCAAGGCTCACCAGTACTAACTACCTGTGACCTCTTCCTCTGGCAAGGCTGCTGTGCCAGGGGGAAGTGATCAAATTTCGGTGGCCAGAGTCCATGTCTGAAGTAGTCCCTACTCTGCACATTGTGGGACCCCACAATGAGACTGTGCTACTACATCTGAGCAGAGGGCCTAGGTCCACATCATACATGGTCCTTGGTTGATGTACCAGTCTGTGTATTATAATGTAGTTATCTGTTATTATGTGGCTAATATCCGCTTATGAGTGAGTATATACCATGTGTGTCTTTCTGGGTCTGGGTTATTTACATTCTTGATAGGTCTTGTTGGTGAGGTCCATGACGTATGGAGCCAAGGGACACCTTGAGCTTAAAAACCAAACAAACAAGAAGTGAGAACAACAGTAAGCCACAGGCCACGGGGTGGAGTGGACCCTCCACAAACAGTCTTGATGTGAAAGCACAGTCGGACCAACATCTTGCTTCTAGCAAGATCCTGGAATGAAGCCATGCTGGATTCCTGGCTGACGAAAATTATGATATTTGAAGCTGCTGTATTTTGGGCAATCCCAATATACAACAATTAAGTAGCCTGGTACAGCAGTCTATGCCTGTCACCCCAGCGCTCCGGAGGTGAAAACAAGATGGTTTCTCTGTTTTCACAGCCATAGGAATCAAAGAAAAGGCAGAAGGAAAGATGAATCCTACCAAGCCTTGCACAGCTGTGCCTTCTAGAACCAAAGAGACCGTATTTGCAGTGCACAGTCACAGCATTCCCTTCTGTGAGCCTCCAGATCTCCATGGTGAACTTTGAGCATTAGCTCATGGTGAGGGTGGAGGCTTGGCTCAATGGGAATCTGAGAAGAAGCATCATGTGCCACAGTCCTATAGACAGAAACCCCAAAGAGGCCACTTCAAAGCCATTAAAACTGAAAAGTGAGTATAGCAGAGAGGTCATGTATAAAATCCACCCCCCCCCCCCACGCACACACAGAGTGGTGTTGCTGGTATTTCTGAAATAAGAATCAAGAATGCAAACCGTTTACAGTAGGCACAGGGGAACCAAATGCCTAGGAGCATATTTAACCAAAGGGGTGAGAGATCTCACAGATATAGACACATATACACACGCCTGCAAACATTGACAGATACAGATACATAACATATATACACACATATACATACACACATGCATGCACATATGTATATATATACATAATGTATGTACACGCATATATGTACATACATAATGTATGTACATGCACATATGCACATACATGCACACATACACATAGACACACACACACACATACACAGACATACACACCAATTGAAAGACATCTGTTTATCAAATGGGAGCATCAGTGTTATTAAAACACTACTCAACGATATGCAGACTTGATGAGATACGTTTATCACAGAACTAGGAATAACAGTTGTAATCACTAAGGGGGTAAAAGCCTATCACATAGCACACAACATAATGAATAGTGTTCGAGTCTCCTTTCTTGAAAACATGCTACAAAAGTTATAGCAATCAAAACAGGCTGGCATTGTCACAAAAAGGCATAGACCAATGGGACAGAACAGAAAGACAAGGCCATGCTCTCATCCACAGCTAACTGGAGGCTTTTATTTTTCCTCTTTTTTTTGAGACAGGCTCTCATGTGGCTTAGAATGATCTCGAACTCATTATGTAGTAGCCGAAGCTAGCCTTGAACTCCTGATCCTCCTGCTTCCACCTCCCAAGTGGTGTGTGTGTGTGTGTGTGTGTGTGTGTGTGTGTGTGTGTGTGTGTGTCACTGTACCTGAGTGTCAACTGATTTTTGGCAGGACACACAGTGGAGAAAGGACAACTTTCTTCATTTAGAACTAAGTACGCTCTTTGGTTTTATAATTCAGTTCTCTTACTGTGTTGCATGGATGGTTTTGTCTAACTTCCATTTTCTTTTGATAACTAATGGTCCACATCTCTCTTTCCTGCTTTTAAATTACTTATTTTAGAACAATGACATTATGGTGCATGCTTATTTGGTTACCATTTAATAATTATTCACAATAATGGGCTTCACTGTGGCAGTTTTATACGTGTATATTATTTATTTTGATTATATTCATTCACCACCTTCTTTTGTCTCCCTCTCTCTCCTGCTAACACTCTTCCTGTTCCTAACTGGTCTCCCCTCTAATTTCATGTCATTTTTCTTCCCTTGTTTGTGACTCGGTGAGCTCCACTGTTTCCAAGGCATGGGTCAGGATCATCTCTTTCTCCCAGCAACAGGAGCTGCCTCAGGATCCTCAGGGAGGGGGCGGGCCTCAGGAATCTCTCCCCAGTAATAGGTTTCATGCTATCATCACTCTTATTGACCACACTGTCTTCTTCTTCCTCCCCACCCCCTCTCTAGTTCCCCATCCTTTCTCTTTAGACTTCCTCCCCTCATAGTACCCCCTCCACTTTCACATTCCCTCCCTCCCTCCCTCCCTCCCTTCCTCCCTCCCTTTCTCCGTGTGTGTGTGTGTGTGTGTGTGTGTGTGTGTGTGTGTGTGTGTGAATCTAGATTCTGCATATGACAGGAAATACTCAATCCTTCTATTTCTGGGTTTGGCTTTACTGCACTTAACACGATGCCCTGCAGTCCCATCACTTTCCTGCAAATGACCAGGATTTCGTTCTTCTTTATGTTCCTAGTGGGTGTGTGGCACGTTTTCTTCCACTCATTCGATCGTCCGCTCCCCTTGCATGTGCGAAGGTTCTAGGCTCAATAACACATAGTGTACCAAAAAGAAGGAAGAAGGGAAGAAAATAGACTTTTGGTTATCATGGGTGAAAACGTAAATTAGTCTAGACATTATACAAGACAGAAGCATGTTCTTAAAGAGATTAAAAACAAAAATATTGCACAATCCAGCAATCGCTTCAGCACATCAAGGAACAGAGAGAAGCTTGCGTGTGGAATCTAAGTCAGCTCTCATAGGAACTGGAACTGGAAGGCAGGCTGGGTGGGTACCAGGAGCTGAGCCAAAGGGCAGATGGGTAGATTCCACTTTACAGTGATGCACTCCCAGGATCCAGCCCCAGGGGGCAGGATAGTCCCGAGGCCAGGACCAATCTGAGCCACTGGGGAGACCCTGTGTTAATCAAAACAAAAACAACAAATAAAATCCCAGAGTTAAGAGAGGAGGGAGAAGTCCTGCTGTGCTGTCTGAGGTAGAGTGACTACAAATGGAAACTAAATGCTGAACACCTCAAAAAGCCAGAACAAAGAAGTATGATTTTTTTTAACCATAAAAATAACTCTTTGAGAGGATGTTTAACCTGATTTAAAAATTACATAAAATCACAAGATGTACACATGTATCAAAACAGCACTTGCTACACTGTTAGTGTGTATCTTATTTTTGTATCTGTTACAGTGCACTTAAAAAAGATAACACTGGTGGGGGGAAGGGCAAAAATGAAAATAAAAAGGAAACACCCTGTGTCACTTAAAATTCCTTAATAGGTGCCTAAGGCTTGGGCACTATATTAAGGTAGCCTCCTTCTCTCTCTCCTTCAATTGTGACATAGTTAGACATTTGGAAAATGTAGAAATTATGTGAGACCCCCCCCAACTGTAAGCGCACACCACTTATATTTAATGTCTATGTGTATATATGTTTTATATATAATGTATTATATAAAGATTATATATAATGTATATATATATGAGTTTGTGTGTATAGGTGCAGGTGCCCTTGAAGGCCAAAACAGTGTGCTGAACCTTCAGGAGCTGGCGTTATAGGGGCTTGTGAGTTATGGGGCATGGGTTCTGGGCACTGAACTCTGGTCTAGTCCTCTGTAAGAGCAGCAAACACTCTTAACTGCTAACCCACTTGTGACAGTTTGAATAAACATGGCCCCATAGGCTCATAGGGTGAGGCACCACTAGGAGGTGTGGCCTCATTGGAGTGAGTATGGCTTTGTTGGAAGAAGTTTGTCACTGGGGACGGGTTTTAAGGTTTCAAACGTTCAAGCCAGGCCCAGTGTCACTCTCTTCCTGCTGCCTGTGTGAGGATCCAATGTAGAACTCTTCAGCTACCTCTCCAGCACCATGTCTGCCTGCATGCCGTCATGTTTCCTGCCATGATGATACTGGACTAAACCTCTGAACTGTAAGGCAGCCCCAGTTACATGCTTTCCTTTATAAGAGTTGCCATGGTCATGGCGTTTATTCACAGAAATGAAACCCCAAGACTCTCTCTCCAGCCTTGTGTGTATGCTTTTTATTTATTTAAAGACGTGATTTTGCTACATAGCCCAGGCTACTCCCAAATTTGCAACCCTCCTGCCTCAGCCTCCACATTGTGGGGGGTGCAGACTTGTGCCACCAGACCAGGCTCTGAGAATATTTTTTATAATTTTGATGTGCATTCGCGAACATGTGGCTGTGCAGCTATTATCACTGATTATACTATTGTGCCTTAATTTGTGCGTTAAAAATTGCCAATTTGTCAGTTTCTTTTCCTTGCACAACAAATGTTTTGGGGACTCATTTGATGCATATGAACCAAGCTGTTAATAATTTAAAACGTTTGCTATTTTATGTGGACACAATACAGTTTATCCAATAGCTCAGTTCTCAACCTTCCTAACACTGTGACCCTTTGGTAGAGTTCCTCATGTTGTGGTGACCCCTGACCATAACATTGTTTTCATTGCTACTTCATAGCTACAAATTTGCTACTGTTATGAATAGTGATGCAAATATCGGATAAGCAGAATATCTGGCATGCGGGCCCCAAAGGGGGTGATCACAACCAATGGTCAGTGGAGATTTTGATTGTTTGGGTTTATGCTACTACTAGTGAGTGTCATTAATGCCTTTTGCTTTCTAGATCTTTTTTTGTTTTGTTTTGTTTGTTTGTTTTCAACACAGGATTTCTCTTGGAGTCCTGGATGTACTGAACTCACTCTGTAGACCAGGCTGGCTTCAAACTCACAGAGCTCCACCTGCCTCTGCCTCCCGAGTGCTGGGACTAAAGGCATGCGCCACCGCTCCTGGTTTGCTTTCTTACAGCTGAGCAGTCTTCTGAGGACAACCCTGTGAAGTTGGTTCTCTCCTTCCACCTTTATGTGGGTTATGGGGATCAACTTAGGTCATCAGGTTTTTCCAGCCAGCACGTGTACCCATCTCACTGGGCCGAGCACAGGGTTTTCTGGTTGAAACTCTAAGCATAAAGTTTCTGGATTTTACGGTCCATGCATCTTCATCTTCTCTGGATGCTGCTAAATCGTTCAAGCTCTTGCACCAGTTTTCAGTTACTCATTCTTGCTCTCAGTAGGATTGTTTCCTACTGTCTTTTTTTTTTTTTTTTTTTGCAGGGGGGGGTACTTTTTTTTTTTTTTTTTAACCTTACTGGTCTTTTGATTGTAAATTATGGCTTCCAATTTTATGCCTTTTTTTGTTTGTTTGTTTTTCCTTTGGTATGTGTGTGTGTTCCATACTTTTTCTTTTTCTTTCTTTTTTTTTTTTTTTTTTTTTTTCGAGACAGGGTTTCTCTGTGTAGCCTTTGCCATCCTGGACTCGCTTTGTAGACCAGGCTGGCCTCGAACTCACAGCGATCTGCCTGCCTCTGCCTCCCGAGTGCTGGGATTAAAGGCGTGCGCCACCACGCCTGGCCCCTCATACTTTTTCTTTATTTATTTTTATCCTTCTGGTTTGTTTGTTTGTTTGTGTGTCTGTTTTCTAAAGAGAGAAAGGCATCATGGAGGTGAGTGGGTGGGAAGAGTTGGAGGGTCTGGGAGATGAGGGAGGAGAAACCATGATCAGAAAATACTGTATACGTTTTTTTTAATTAAAAAACAAAAAACAAAAGAAAAAAAAATACAAAACAGGGGCTGGAGAGATGGCTTAGAGGCTCAGAGCACTGAATGCTCTTCCAGAGGTCCTGAATTCAGTTCCCAGCAACCACATGGTGGCTCACAACCATCAATGATGTGATCTGATGCCCTCTTCTGCAGGTGTACATGCAGCTAGAGAGCTGTATACATAATAAATAAATAAATAAATAAATCTTTTTTAAAATACAAAACAATATTTTCATTTTGTTTTTGAGAGACAGGGCTTCCTTGTGCAGCTGTGGCTATCCTGAAACTAGCTCTGTATACCAGGTTGACCTCGAACTCACAGAAATCCATCTGCCTCTGCCTCCGGAGTGCCATGATAAAAGGACATGTGTCACCGTTTCCCTGCTACCACACAAAAAAATAATTTAAGAAAACAAAACAGTATGATTAGAGTGTCCTGATAATTGGATGCACACTCACTGGCATCTTATTGTGATTTTTAAATCAGCAATTTCCTGGTCACTCTGGAAGGGAAGCATCTCCCATCTGCTCAGTTGTCCCTGTATGCACAATGCCTTCGCACATTTGTGGCTCTTTAGAATGGCTTGCTTGCGGGCCTCTAAGGGGTAGGTTTTCTCCTTCAACCATGTGGATCTGGGGGATCAAACTCAGATTGTGAGGCTTGGCAGTAAGCCCCTTCTTCACCCCACTGAGCCATCTAGCTGGCCCTTCCTATTTTTAGCCTTATTCTTCTGTATATATTCTGCATATTAGATGCAAGTTTTAAATATTTATGTAATCAAATCCCCAAGGGATCTACACAATCAGCTCTTTCCCTTTTGAGTTTGTGGGATTTTTTTTTTTTTTTGAGTCTTATTTAAGAATTCTCACCTCGCCTCAAGGTTATTAAAGTATTCTGATATTTTGTTTTTCTAAAACTGTGTTTTTGTTTGTGTCCAAGGTTGGCCTTGAAATCTGGCTGTCCCTGCCTTCGTCCTCTGAATGCTGGGTTATAGTGTAGTTACAGGTGTATGTCACCAAACCTAGCTTTCATAAGCAATTTAGTGCTGGGAATGTATGTGGAACTGTCGAGGAATCAAGTCTATCATTTTCCCTGCGATGGACACTGTGTCCTGCCACTGTTTAAGCTCTGTAAATCTTTATAGTGCTTCTGCTTTTCTCTGGTATTATTATCCCACACTGAATCATGCTACTTCAATGACTTTAGCTCTATAATGAGTTGTATTTGGCCTATTCTTTATTTCTTTGAGACAGGGGCTCACAGTGTAGTCTAGGCTAGCCCAGAACGTACTATGCAGCCCAGGCCAGCATCAGACTCAATGATCTTTAGTCTAGTGCTGAGATTTCGTCTGTGAACAACCAGAATGGAACTATTCTTTATTGTTTCATGTGAATTTTAAGATCTGCCCATTCAAGTCCTGAGAAGCTGTGGGGATTTGGTTGTAATTGCATTCGATTACCCTGGGAGAAACTGATATCGCTAACAGAGCAGTCATACGCTAGATGTCCCATCTATTGTGTTGCTCACTTGGCCTTTAAAATCTCTCTCTCTCTCTCTCTCTCTCTCTCTCTCTCTCTCTCTCTCTCTCTCTCTCTCTCCCTCTGTGTGTGTGTGTGTGTGCATGCACATTATATATGTATATATTAAACACACACACATATATAAAATCATGTGGGAATGTGCATATGTGTGTGTTGGTGCATGTGCACTCATACATGGCTGCTAGAGGTTGATGCTGGGTGCCATCCTCAATCTCTCACCACATTATTTCTTGAGGGTTTCTCACTGAACCTGGAGCTCATCTATTTGCCTATGCTGCCTGATGGAGGATGAGGATCCACTTGTCAGCACTTCCTAGAACAGTTGGGGATGCAGACCACCTTGCCTGGCTTTTTCTGTGTGCATCAGAGCCCCAAAGTCAGGCGCTTGTACCTTAAGCTTGTACCCCAAGCACGTTAGTGACTGTCTCATCTCCCTACCCCCCTTGCTTGCTCATCTTTAACTGAAGCTTTAGACCTTTCTCCATAAAATTCTATGGATCTTTTGTTGTATGTGTGTCTTGCAGTTTTGGTCTATTGTGTTCAACCGTTATCTAGATCGTTGTTGCTGTTGCCTACATTTATAGTTCGTAGGCTTTAAGAATTTAGCTGATGAGCAATGGTGGCGCACGCCTTTCATCAGAGCACTCGGGAGGCAGAGGCAGGTGGGTCTCTGTGAGTTCGAAGCCAGCCTGGTCTACAAAGCAAGTTCAGGATAGCCAGGGCTACACAGAGAAACCCTGTCTCAAAAACCAAACGGACAAACAAACAAAAAGAAGGAGGAGGAGGAGGAGGAGGAGGAGAAGAAGTGGTGACGGGTGGGTATACTTTAGGGCTCTCTGCATATATTAACATTTCTTTTGGTTTTCCCATTGGGATGGGGTGAGTAGGGGGTTGGTAAAGGAAGAACACACAAGGAACAGGGCTGGGGTCTCCTTGTTTAATTTGCAGAATTCTTTCCAGCCCTGCTAGGGGTGGTTTTGGCCAGCCTGTTGCCACATGGAATTCTGGGATTGAGTCCTCCTGAACAGTGACATCTGTTCACAGTGAATTCTCCCTGGGACTTCTGAAGGTAGCGAAGGGGATGGTCACCCCGTGATGAGCCCGATGTGTGGTCTGTGGAGGGTGTCCACAGTGACCTAGGCTGAGACAGAACTCTCCTGCTTCCAGAACCCGGCCTCACATCTCCAAGTATCATATCACATTCTTTGGACACATATAATCTTGATACTCTGGAGGCCAAGATAAGAAAATCCTGTGTGTGAGGACAGCCTCAGCTACAAAGAAAGACCCTGCCTCAAAAACAAACAAACAAACAACAAACAAACAGAATTACATCCAATTCTTGAATTTTGATATAGTTTTATTTTCTAAATGTTTTGAGTTTTCTAAAATAAAAATGTTATTAATATAGATTATTGAAAATAAGTGTTTATAGGTCTGTAATTTTCTATAGACCTCTATTTTTCTAAGTAGTGTAATATTTTAAAATAATTGTGCATACCTTTAATCCTAGCGCTAGAGAGGCAAAGGCAGATGGCTCTCTGTGAGTTTGAGGCCAGCCTGGTCTACAGAGTGAGTTTCAGGACAGCCAAGGGCTACACGGAGACATCTTGTAATATAAATGTTATTAATAGAGCCAAGTGGATGTTTGTGGTCTGTGCTGCTGCCTGAAGCCACGGTGATATCTGTAGGCTGGGCTGCCACCAGAGACCATCTTGGTGTCAGTGGTCTGTGTTGCCAGGAGGCCGTAGTGATGTCCTTGGCCTCTAAGAGCTATGCTGGTGTCTATGGCTCTGGCCCTTGCTGTGACAGAAGGCCGTGTTGGTGTCTGTGGTCTGCATTGCCACCTGGGACCGTGCTGAAGTCTGTGGCATGTGTTAGTATTAGAGACCATGTGAAAGCCCATGGTCCATATTCCCCTTGACTGTAGGGCAAGGAAGCTACTTTTGCAGTGGTATGGATGACTGCAGACTCACAGTTGAGCAAGAGGGACACAGAAGCTTCTGTGACACAGCCTAAGCATGCTGAGGTGTAGCTCTTCACAACTGATGGCACCTGGCAGGTGTGTAGGCAGGGAAGGACCCAGTTTTCTTTAAGGAGCTGGGCACTGGGAATTTGACCATACTCCAGAGAGTATATGGGAAACACGTGTGTGTGTGTGTGTGTGTGTGTGTGTGTGTGTGTGTGTGTGTGTGTGTGTGTGTGTGTCACAAGGGTGAGGGAGGCAGACCTGGGAGGAATAAGTGTGATTAAGATATATGATGTAAAATTCTTAAATAGCTTCTTCTTCCTCGGGAAAACACCAAATGGCGGACGCCGCCAGTGCAGCGGGAGGGCCCGGAGGACCCGGGGGTCCAGGGTTAGGAGGGCGAGGCGGCTTCCTCGGAGGATTTGGCAGTAGTCTTAGGGGCCGCGGTCGTGGCCGCGGGGCTCGTGGAAGAAAAGCCGAAGACAAGGAGTGGATCCCTGTCACCAAACTGGGCCGCCTGGTTAAGGATATGAAGATCAAGTCCTTGGAGGAGATTTATTTGTTCTCCCTGCCCATTAAGGAGTCCGAGATTATTGACTTTTTCCTGGGCGCATCCCTAAAGGATGAAGTTCTCAAGATCATGCCAGTGCAGAAGCAGACATGGGCTGGCCAGCGGACCAGGTTCAAGGCTTTTGTCGCTATTGAGGACTACAATGGTCACATTGGTCTTGGTGTTAAGTGCTCCGAGAAGGTAGCCACTGCTATCCGAGGGGCCATCATCTTGGCCAAGCTTTCCATTGTCCTTGTGCGGAGAGGCTACTGGGGGAACAAGATTGGCAAGCCACACACTGTTCCATGCAAGGTGACAGGCCGCTGTGGCTCTGTTTTGGTGCGTCTCATCCCTGCCCCCAGAGGCACTGGCATTGTCTCAGCTCCTGTGCCCAAGAAGCTACTGATGATGGCCGGTATTGATGACTGCTACACATCAGCCAGGGGCTGTACTGCCACCCTGGGCAACTTTGCCAAGGCCACTTTTGATGCCATTTCCAAGACCTACAGCTACCTGACACCAGACCTCTGGAAAGAAACTGTGTTCACTAAGTCTCCTTATCAGGAATTCACTGATCATCTTATGAAAACCCACACCAGGGTGTCTGTTCAGAGGACCCAGGCTCCAGCTGTGGCTACCACATAAGGGTTTTTACAAGAAAAATAAAGTGGATTAATTCTGTTAAAAAAAAAATCCTAAATAGTCAGTGAAAACATTATGTTGGAAAAAAGAAGAAAGTTGTTTGCAGTAAAATGAGTGCAACGAAAATAATGCTAAACTAATTAAATCACTCTCCAGAAAGACACAAGAAATGTTATTAGTACAAAAATGTGTTTTATAACTCTTCATCTAAAAAATTAAAAATATTGTCCTATCTCTGAAAACTATAGTCTTTTTGCCTTTGTATTTTTATATATTTTATTAATTTATTCATATTACATCTCAATTGTTATCCCATCCCTTGTAATCCTTTGTATTTTTGAGAGGGGAATGAATCTGGAATTTGGTTTGAAATCCTTCATTAGTGAACGATCATTGGGTCTGTTTTTATATTTAATCTTCTGAGTTGTATACAATGGGGTCTAACATGTTTCATATATTAAAAGGAAAAATGGTAGGCTTAGAAGCAAATAGCATTTTCTATTTGTTTATTTGAAATATGAGATTGGTTCTCACTGTATACTTGAGGCTAGCCTGGAACTTGCTATGTGGACCAGGGTGGCCTTGAACTCACAACTGATCCTTTTTCTTCTGCTTCTGGAGTACAGGGACTAACCATGGCCTACCACAAGTTGTATTTATATACGTTATACACAGAGCACAGCAAGTTAAAAATTACTCTCCACCTCTGCCCATTGTCTAGTTGAGGGTCTCTGTGTTACTTCCTACTTCCGCGAGAAGCTTCTCTGATGAGGGTTGAGCACTGCTCTAATCTGGGTTCCAGCCTGGTGTGGATGCTGTTGAGTCCTTGGTACAAAGTGGCTGTGTGTGTCACACAGGAGTGGCGATGGGTCAGAAGGAAAGGCTGGTGGGGAGGAGTTATGCATGCAGAGGTTTTGGTTTTGTCCACCCCACCTCCCACCCCCACCCTGAGATTGGGTTTCTCTATGTAGTTCTGCATGTCCTGGACTTGCTTTGTATACTAGGCTGGCTTAGAACTCACAGAGATCTGCTTGCCTCTGCCTTCCCAGTGCTGGGATCAAAGGCATGAGTCACCACACCTGGCATATATGGAGTTTCTTTCTTTTCTTCTTTTTTTCCTGATGGAGTTGCTTTGGTCAGTTACTGTTTGGTGTTTGATTCTACCCTGAGGTTTTCTGTTCCCTTCATTTCCTTAGACACCAATAAAAGCTTAGGTGGTTGGAGCTGCCTCTTTGAAGTAACTGTCTCTTAGCCAACAGTACTGAAGTCTTTCCAATTCTGGTAAAATTATCGTGAGGAATTTGAAAGACTGGTACCCTAAGTGCAGCGAGGTATGGTCATCAGATGGCCACCTGTGAGGCAGGAAGTCTCTAGACCCCGAAATCTCCCTGGACACCAGGCAGGTGTGGACCAACAAAGAAGTGGGGGGCCAGTGGGAGTAGCGAGGCTGTTCTTACTGCTTACCTCATTCATTTCCAGTGTCCTCCCTTTGTGCAGGTGGCTGTTTAGTTTACTCTTCGTCTCCCTCTCCAGTTTCCGCTTAGGGAACCCGATCAAACAAGGGCCGTACAAACAAAGCAACCTAGTGCTGCAGGAAATGGTTGGCTGGTCAATGGTGATTATGACTAAGCTGTAGACTTTGGCTCAAGGAACAGAGCTTCTCAGACACGACACAGTCAGCATTCCTATGGCACGGTGGCATGCTACTATTCAACATCAAGTGACGATGAGTAACTGAGCAGCACCCTTAGCAGAGGCTGGGCAAGAATTTTGGGATGTTGTTGTTTGGAGCAAGCTCCTGCTCCAGGTTCCAAGAGTCCTAAGTCAGGCTAGAGATCGAATGCCTAACCAAATGACACCTTTAAGGAAGTAGATAGAACCGCAGACAGACCAGCTCTTCTGAAAATCCAGAGTCCAGTCTGAGTGAGCTGAACGAGGAACTGGCCTTTGCTTCAGTCTTCTCAGAAAGGTTACGTGAGGCTGGAGTGTGCTGCAGTGGTAGAGCGCTTGCCTAGCATGTATGAGGTCTTGTGTTTGGTTCCCAGAGCTGCAAAGATCAGCCTTAATTTTTTTCTTTTTCTTTCTTTCCTTTTATTTTTTAAAAAAAGATTTACTTATTAATCCGTATACAGTACGCTGCCTGCATGTACACTTGCATGCCAGAAGACGGCATCAGATCACACTATAGATGGTTGTGAGCCACCATGTGGTTGCTGGGAATTCAACTCAGGACCTCTAGAAGAGCTGTCAGTGCTCTTAACCTCTAAGCCATCTCTCCAGACCTGCAGTCCTAATTTTCATTGTGTACTGTCCTCACGCAACAAAACCTTGTTTTACTCCTGCCCAGTGGGAGCCCTTGTCCTAGTTCATAGAATGGAGGCTCCTTTGATTTCATGAATCTCTAACAAAGGCCAATCAGAACTGTAACTCTGTGCTAAGTTTTCCTTTTGATAAAATGTATGACCTGTATTTTAGTTTCATGACCACTCTGTGAGACAGTCCCATTACCCCTAGGTTATAAGGGTTCACGAGGGTTAAGGATTTGACCAAGTGCCTTAGCCCCCTTTGAAATTACCTATGGCACAGCATAATTTACAACGGACATCTGTTCAACTGCAGTGTCTGTCAACAGATGAACAAAGAAAATGTGGCACCTACAGACACTCGGTGGATCCTGTCATTGGCTACAACATAGGTGGAACTGACATGTTAAGCGACATAAGCCGAGGAAAAACAGGCATCTCGCAGTTTCACTTGTAGATGGCTGCTGGTCCATGGTCAGTGGAGGCTGGGGACAGTAAAGGGGGTGGAGGGACGGAGGCTCAGTCATAGCTAAGAAGCAAAAAGCTGTATGTTCTACTTGACAGTAGGGTATCGAGGGGAACAGTCATTTGATATGCATCTAAACAAACTAAAAAGGCCTTGAATGTTTTCACCATTGAAAAATGGCAAGTGTTTGAAGATTCACATGTCTGCACTGATTTAAGCACTTTATGATGAATAAATGTACCTCAGTGCCATGTATGCAATTATTCTTCTTTTGCGGTACTAGGGATTGAACCCAGGGCTGTACATATGCAAGATAAGTGCTCTCCCACCAAGCTACACTCCCACCAACGTATGCTGGGTTTTTCTAATTGTTGTTATAATCTTACATCAGTTAAAAACTTCATTTAATTCATTAAAAAAAAAAAAAAACCAACACTTGTTGGTACAGAGGTCAGGGAATATTTGCCTTGAGCGTCTCCTCATATGTAATGATGATGCCTAAGCAGCAGGCACGGATTTTCTATGCTCTCCCATGAACTCCTGCGTGTTCTGGGCTCTTCTGCCCTCACAATGAGGGATAACAATGCAGTGTCAAATTGTATTTTAAAGGAGGGAAAGTACACAACATCTTTTTTAAAAGGCTGGCCTCGAACTTGTGATCTCCTTGCTTTGCCTTCTTGATTCCAGTGTGTGGCCACAGAGGCTGGAAGTGAGGCACCTGAGTGTGTGTGCGCCCAAGCTGAGGTGAGAACCCAGGACCAGGGGCTCTGAAACTGATCCTTTCAGAGGACTGGATGACAGCCCTGGTGCTTTGCTGACAGCAATCAGCCTTATTTCATCTATGGATTTAATTCCACTTTACTCTGAGACACCACAGAAACCCCGACAATCCCAATTACTGACTGGTCAATTATCTGGGTACCCCATGTCCTACCCAGTTGACACATACAACTAGCCATTGCAGAGAACGACCTTAAGAGCTCAACAACGTGAGGGTGAGCAGGGACTTGAATCTTTTAGTCTACAGTCTTTACATGGCATCCATGCTGTCCCAAGGAAGAGATATGTAGCTAGTGGGCTTCGTGAACCAATACCAACAATGTAAAATTGGTCATAGTGGTTTCTTTTCTGCTTACAGTTAATAAAGTGTGTACTTGTTATTCCCTCTGGGTAACCAAGCCAACCACGTTTCCTAGACTGTCAGGGACACAGAGGGAATGGCACATGTGGGACAGAAGGGAGAAAGAGCATTGGGAGGTGTAGATACTCTTTCATGTGTCCAAGAAGATGAGAAAGGCCAAATAGACAAGGAGCCCGGACTCCCAAAGGGACAAAGCCAAGACTGGTGTAGAAGGTCTGTTGCTTCAAAGGGTTCCCGGCACAGCTAACAGTGAAGATCCCAACACAGCCTGTCCCAGCCCCAGAGCCTGGCACCCCAATTGGAGAAGCAGCTGCTGCTGTCATGTCAGGGTTGGAAGCAGTGACCAGGGTTGAGTGAGGTCAGGGGAATGAGAGACCAGCAAGCTGTTCAAGGCTGGCTATCACCTTGCAGCGAGCGTGGCAGCTGTTTGAGCAGCACTGTAGACAGTGGTCAAGCTCAGCCACCGGGTAGGGGATTTCCCGAAGGCCTGGCTTAGGCGTTATGAGCATGCGCTGCTCTTGCAGAGGACCCAGGTCCCAGTACCCACATCAGACAGCTCCCAACTGCACACTCAAACTACATGGGGATCTGACGCCTTCTTCTGACTTCTCTGGGCTCCTGCACTCCTGTGGCACATATACAGACAAGTAGGCAAACATATACATGTATAAATAAAAATGAAAATTCACTATGCACAGGCATTTGTGTCTGTGTATAGGTACACACATGCACACACACACACACACACACACGCACGCACACACACACACACACACACTCGTGCAGGTGTCCTTGGAAACTAGAGGTGCCAAATCCCCTGGAGCTGGAGTTACAGGTGGTCATGCGCTACCCAGTACGGATGCTGGGAACCCAAACTGGGTCTTCTGCGAGAGCACTAACTACATGCTCTTGACCTCTGAGCCATCTCTTCAGTCCCCAGGTAAGTTCTTAAAGGAGAGGGTGGAAAAAGGTCACCTTGTCATGGGGTGACAGGCTGTATCAAGAATGCTGCTGCGTTACAGGTCACCTCACCTGTTCCTGCTGCACCCTGAGCATGCTGGCTCAGAACAGCCCGGACAGAGGCTGTGTGGCCTTTACTTGTGCAGTGCTGGGGTCAAGCCACACCAAGTGAGCACTCAGCCACCTGACTGCACCCTCAATTGGGTCACTTGAGTAGGAATGCTGGTTTACTGGTTGATTTTTATGCCAACTGAGCCACAGCTTAAGTGCTGATTGGATACTTTACAGCCAGACCTGTCAGGGCAGGTTATTCTGCATGTTTTCATGGTTGAGGTAAAAAATAAAACCTAAGTTTAACACAAAAGATGCAGTATACAAGACTAGAGAAAACAAACAAAGAAAAAACAAAAACAAGCTGGGCGTGGTGGCGCACGCCTATAATCCCAGCACTTGGGGAAGCAGAGGTAGGTGGATCGCTGTGAGTTCGAGACCAGCCTGGTCTGAAAAGTGAGACCAGGACAGGCAAGGCTACACAGAGAAATCCTGTCTTGAAAACAAAAAAACAAAACCAAAAAACTACTACCACCACCACAACAAAATACACAAATACAAACAAACAAAAAAGAAAATAAACTTTCAGGTTTGGAGAGGAAAAAGCAGGGATGTTGGCTTCTGGGCAATTATCTTTATAGCCTTTAAAGTTACATTTCATTTCAGGTGTTAACGTCAAAGAGTATTCACTGAACACTCCTGCTCTAGGCGCTAACATTAATGACCAAAAATGTAAAGCTTTTCCCTCAGGCATTAAGAACTACTGGTGACTACCCAAACCAGATGTTAAAGCCACAGGAAAGTCAGCTGTTGAATGTGACCCTGCTTTAGGGGGATACAAGGTCGGGGACTTCAGTACTCAACCAGATGAGCTGCGTGTAATTTAGGATTCCGTGTTGTCAGTACCAGAGGCTGTGCACTAGGTGGCGCTCTGAGACAAGACTGAAGTCGCAAGAGTGAGTGAAATCATCTACTTTGCATGGTTCTGAGGGAGGCTGCTTCAAGTTAGAAGGGTGAAAAATGAACATTCTCAGAAAAGTTCACAATGGGGCTGGTGTGCTGGAATGACGTGAGCTGAGAAATTTAAAATCACAGTGAGTTGAATATGTATCCGGATTGCGTTAAGACTGAAGGACAAGGTGGTGGTGGTGGCAGTGCTGAGGCAGGAGGATTTTGGGGATTCAAGCCCAGGGCTGCATAAGGAGATCCTGGCTCAAAGGACAAACACAAAAGAGAACAACCAAGGGGAGGGGGTGGGGGTGGGGACCACAAACAAACAAACAAACAAAAAAAACCTGGACAGAGGCAGGGGGAAATTTCTTAGTTTGAGGCCAGCCTAGTCTACAGAGTGAGTTCTAGGACAGCCAGGAGACAAGAGAAAACAAACCCAAATAAAGCTAAGGAAAAAGAGTGGCTCTGCAGAAACAGATGGCTTAAGAGATTATACTTTACAGTAATTGTCAGACTTTCTGAGTTTAGTGGGTAGAGCCTGGAGACATGCCTTCTGAGTATTTTGACAAGCCACTGCCTAACTCAGTAGAGGGAATTCAGGTTTGTGATGGAAGCAGCAGAAAATACAATGTACCCCCAAGTCATAGCAGGCAGTCAATGCTAAAAATTATCCCATGAAAGATAAAACCGGGGACCCATGAGATGGCACAACGGGTGAAGACCTTGCCTGATGCCACGTTCTGACCTTGTCTTAGATCCCCTGGACCCATGTACTGGTGGAAGGAGAGAAGCAATCCTTTGGACTTCCACATGTGCCCCGCCCCCGACATCACTTACGTACACGAGTAATAAATGATCAACTGGGAAATCTATACATCTCTGTACATCCACCCGAGGCCTTGTCCTTCTGTTGAGACAAGTTGGAAGCACAATGACTATTCTGTCACCAGAGACACAGGAGCTGTCAGCAGGGAGGTGCATCTTCCTGACACAAGGCCAAGCTGGCATTCTCCCAGCATATGTTCGATGCGGAATGACTTTTTTTTGGTGTTCAGGGGATGTGGTGGTCAATGACGATTGTCAACTTGACAGGACTGAGGACTGCTTAAGGGACACACACCTCTGGGTCCGCCTGAGAGGGGGTCTGTGGACCCGGCTGAGACGGGAAGATCCACTCACAGAGTGGCACCATTCCATGGCCTGGGGTCCCTGACGAAGTAAAAGAAGGCGGACGCTCGGCAGAAACTCATGCTTTGAAAATCTTCCTTCGAAACTGGTATGGTTGTCACCTCAAGTCATGCAGCACTGCCCTGGGTTTGCACCCACGGTGGTGAAGGGAGCAGAACTGGAACACATGCAAAGCAGTGACTAACTTCCACGAACGCGCAGTCCTGAGTGCACTATCAGACTCCAAAGTTTAGTTGAGCATCAAGGTGCATTGATATCATAATAACAAAGTCATTCTAGGACTAACGTCCTGGAATAGGACCTTGGCTGGGTCCATTTCAGACTTTGTGACTTCATAGGGCAGTTACATATAGTAGGGACCAATATATGGCTGCTGCTTTATTTTGTAAAGAAAAATACTTAAAGGAATTGAGATGCTTCGCTGAAGGATACTTCAGTTCCACAGATGTGGGAATAGTATTATAAAAAAAAGTAAATTTCTTCTGATAACTTTAAAAATATTTTTCCTTCCTGGATAGCCAAAATTTTGACCTTAGTTAAGATTTGGGGACAAAAGTCTTATATGCCATTTAGCACAATCATGTCTATTTGAAAAGCTTTGAAGTGAAGTTGCTCTGCCTGTCAGGGAGAGGTCCACTGTGGTAGCTTAGGCCTACGACACTAGTATGTGAGCAGCTCAAGGCAGGTCTGTGTTCAAAGCCAGCCTGAGCTACACAGACTCTGTCTCTAATAAATACATTTTGACATCTAGCAGAATACCAAGTGATCCTACACCACTTGTGCTACTAACTGGGGACCTTTGTCAATGGTTTTTGTTTTGTTTTGTTTTGTTTTTGTTGTTGGTTCTGTTTTGAGACAGGGTTTCTGTGTAGCCTTGGCTGTCCTAGACTCACTTTGTAGACCAGGCTGGCCTCGAACTCACAGTCATCTGCCTGCCTCTGCCTCCCGAGTGCTGGGATTAAAGGTGTGTGCCACCACACCGGCATTAACCTTTATCTTAAAGCATGTGCCACCACAAGTGAATGCAGAAGTCAAAAACTTCCACCTATTTGATGGCAGCTATCATTCTCCAAGTAACTCTTGTCATACAATGCCACAATCAAAAGCCTAGCTTCCCAGTTATATCACAAATTGGGATATTCAATTATGGGGTGTACACATGGCCTTCTGTCAGACAGATGTCACCCTATCTCTAAACACAGCTCCTCACACTGGAAACTAAGCGAACTCAAGCTCTTACTGCAGAAAGTGAGTCCAAGTTGAGTCTTCGGCTGCCAGCAGTTCCCCGTGTGGACAGCCACAAAGTTTATGTTGGTCTAAAATTTGGAGACTAGCCCTGGAAAGGCCAGTTAGTCCAATTTTCTTGATTTACAAGGCTGAGAAACAGGCTAGGGACATGCCTTAGTGGGTAAAATGCCTGCTCTGTTTGCATGAGGGATTAGCTAGATGCATCCTGAATTATGGCATCTGGAATCTAGTGCTGGTGGTTGCGGGAACACAGGAGGATCCTTGGTCAGCCAGTGTAGCCAAACTAGTGAGGCCCAACAATGACCTCTGGCCTCCCACGTAAGCACGTGTTCCATACGAACACATACAACATTCACACAGTTAAAATAAAAGGGCTGAGAAGCCAAGTGGCATTGCCTGAGGCCAGTGAGTGGTGGAAAAAAGACAGCATACTGCTTGCCAGACGGTCTGCTTGACAAATGAGGAGCCCGAAGCCTCAGATGCTCAGGCAGAAGAGCATCCGTGTCCACTAATCAACACTTGTCTTAAGCCTTTGTAAGACAGAGACTGCAGAGTTGGAGAGAAGATCCATATTGTTTCTTTACTAGATTAAGCCATGCATTTGATTACCCAGGGTGAGAAATAAGAATTTCCTGTGTTTTTCATTGGGTCTCAGCTGCTCATCAGGGCCTTCAGTCTGATGCCCTTCTGCTCTTAGGCTGGATCTCCTCAACACTGTATTTTATTTTGTTTTTTTGCACATACATACGTGTGATGTGCATGTGTATAATCATACTGACAAGTGCATGGTGCATGTATGTTCTTCAGGTGGAGGCCCGAGGTTGAGAGCAGTGTCTTCCTGGATAGCTCTCCTCTTCATTTATTGAGGCAGGGTCTCTCGCTGAATTCAGACTTCATGAACTCTGGCTAGTGTAGTCAGCTTACTCTGCTGGTCCCTTACCTCTGCCTCCCAGTGCTAGCGTTACAGGGAAGCCGCCATGCCTGCCTGGCTTGTACGTGGGCACTTTATCCCCAGAGTCACCTCCCCAACATTCTTTGTGACTCCTTAACATCACTGTCGCCTCCACTTCTGCTAGTGGTGTCTAGAGTGGATCAATTAAATATCCACAGAGATGAACACAAAGGAAGTTGTTGCCCCTTTATTGTTGACCTGGGCGACTTTAAGGAAAATAACATTCAGTTAATTCTGACTGAAAACATTAAAACACACAAGCTGAATCCATGTCATCACCTTGGCCAGGAAGGTCATGGCAGGTTTCTCCGATGCCGTAAAAAAAAAAAAAAAAAAAAAAAAAATCAACGCAACTTCATCACACTCTATTACTTTCCAGGTTAACTAAGTCATGAAAAGGTAATTCTCTTTTCCTTAAACTTACAAGTACAATGTACATGTACATGATTTTGAGAATAATTTAATACGTTAACCTCAGATACAACTATATTCTAAGACCATTATTTTAAAGGAACGGATCCTTACAAGACCAAAAGAACCCATATACCATGAGGTCGGCTTAGCCTTTTCTTCTTCTTTCAACAAATGTGCACCACGGTGTGTCAATAGCAAGGCTGACGCCATGAATATGAAAGCTGCGATTTGCAAGGTACCAACCACATCTAGAGCCCGGGGAGGCCAATCAGACAGAGTGGGTGCCATTCTACTTAAACGATCAGGTGACATCACAACACGCTGGGGTGCAGCAAGGCAACTGTCCATTAAGTTTCTTTTTTCTTGATGATCAGAGGCCCCACGTTGTCTCCAGTCTCTTCGTTGTGCTTTATGTGGGCCCCGTCACAGAACGGGAACTAGGGAGAGGGAGAGAGAGAGAGACTGTGAAATGTCTAGTCCCCTCATCTGTCTGTGCTTGGCAGAGGGGTAGTGATGCCTGACTCCCGCACACTTTTTATTTTTCTTGGTTAGCATACACTCTTCACTGGGCAGGAGGGGGAAGTAGATAGGAGGGTAATCACCAGATCGCTACTCAGACTGTCCTGACATTTGGTAATGCACACTAAGGCTTTGGCCTGACTACTTACTGGCTACTGTTCTAGTGACCTATGCCTATTGCCTACTACTACTTAAAAAAAAAAAAAAAAGTATGCTGAGGGTGGAATCCCGGGTTTTGTGCTCTATTTGCAAGAGTTTAGGTTTATTCCATTAAAATTGGTTTGTAGGCGGGTGTGGTGCATCCCTGAAATGCCAACATTTGAAAGGCAGAGGAAGGAGAATCAAAAGTTCAAGGCCAACCTGGGCTGCATAAGGTCCTGTCTGGAAAAAACAAGGAAAGGAAAAATCAATTTGTTTATCCACCCCCAACACCTAGAGTTTTCTCCTTTAATGAGGTTCGTTTTGACTGGTTCATGGAGACAGTTTCTTCTGGAAATATGATTATAAATTTGTAATGTTCACTCATTTTTACAAATTCCACATCATAGGTACAAGTGATAGTTTTGTGACTGGTGGGAGAGTGGGCTATGCTACTCTCTACCAGTGGTTCCCAGACTTCTGCAGGACACAGGCTTGCTTTTGCTGTGCTTACAAAACAGATCAGGGAGCCCCCTGAGTCACAGAGGTCTTTTTTTTTTTTTTAACTTATTTTCACTGTACGTGCATGGCTATTTTGTCTTCACCTATGCCAGTGCACCATGTGTGTGCAGTGTCCGTGATGGCCAGAAGAGGGCCTCAGATTCCTGAGAGTGGAGCTGCCACATGACCACTAAGGTTAACGGATGGACATTTAGAGCACTAGCTTGTGCCTGGTTTTTTGTTTTGTTTTGTTTTTTGGGTTTTTCGAGACAGAGTTTCTCTGTGTAGCCTTGCCTGTCCTGGACTTGCTTTGTAGACCAGGCTGGCCTCAAACTCACAGCAATCCGCCTGCCTCTGCCTCCCAAGTGCTGGGCCTGTTCTTGACTCTTCCTGAGACGCTGAGATCTTAACTCTAACAAAGTCCACATTCACTTTATGGGACAAGTCAATCCAAAGAAGGTTCCTCCCTCTTGTCTCCGCGAGCCCCATTTCCAGGTCTTTACCCCCAGAAGCTCATATTGTAATATTTGGTTTTTGGTACCACAGGCTTTTACTGACTTGGACACAAGAGTTTTAATTGTTCTGCTGAAATGGCAGCAAAAGGTCAGCTAATTGCTTAATCCATTGTGTCCATCACCACCCACTCACCTGGCAGTGCGGACAGGCCAGCTCAGCACCAAAGTCTGGATAACTCTCCTTCCTGACTTGGCTTATCTTTACTTCTCCCTGGGGCCCATCCCATCTCCTGACTCTGTGCTGTCCAAGTGCAGAACGTTCTTTGAGATCTCATCTGATTCTTATTGAGTCCATCTTGACTGAGCTGTTCTACTGGCTTCTGTTGCCACAGTGTCACTGAGTCACACCTACTGCTGTTGCACACTCCAACTGTGCCATCACCTCAGACCCTCTCTCTGCAACTGAACTCTTTAGCACTGCTTTTCAATCAGAATTCCTTGTTTCTGGTAAAGGCTTTGTTCTCTTTAAATCACACACATAGATTCTATAATTTCCTATCTAGTCTTTCTGACTAGTCACTGCCAGGGCTGGGGAGATGTTAGCCGCTAAGAGTGTGCTGTTCTTCCAGAGGACCTGAGTTTGGTTCCCAATACCCATGTCTGGTGGCTCACAACTGTTTATAACTCTCGTTTCAGGGGCATCTACACACACACACACACACACACACACACACACACACACACACACACACACACTTAACATTAATAAAAGTTTTCTAAAAAGTCACTGTTTTCCACTGACCCTGCTCATTTCTCTCCATTTCCACAGCCAGCATCCTACTATGCCACAACGTTACAGCCCAAACCATGAGGCAAAATCTTGCCCCTGGCTCTTCTCACGGATTCCTCCCTAGAGGGCCTGCATCTTTACCCACCCTCTCTGCTTATGACTGCTTACTTGCACGTTTTGAGAAAGCGTTCCTAGTACTTGCATACGCGGATGCATCCGTCTCCCATATTTCGCAGAGGCAGTCTAACTCTCAGAGAACGTTAAGCCATGGCCGAAGCACTCCCATGTATTAAAGCATCGGAACCATACGCACTGGGCTCACTGCGGACACTGATGTTTGCATGTGAGCATGTGAGCAGTTACACGGTGAGCACTTGAGGAATGCACATTTAACACTGCTGACTTGGAGCTCCTGTGCCTAGGGAGTCTCCCTCCGGCTTTACTGTCTATGGTTTAGTGAGCAGCAAGAATGGAGTCTAGTGTAGGCATACCTTTTAAAGCAAGTCTAGTCCACAGAAACTGTGTCCTCGCAGCTCCAGGAGTACCTACAGTTAGCATTCCATGTCCACGTCAGGCCATTGTGGGGCACAGTGACATCTCCTAAACTGTTTTATTGGACCATACAGCACCAAGCTACTAGAAGTGCTTACTGAAATATACTTCATAGGGGCTATGATGGGGGATGAAGGGAGGGAGAAGTGGGACAGGAGAAGGTCTAGGATGCACATGATATGGAAGCTGAAAGGAGAACTTTTAGAGGCTAGAAATGGGACCGGTAAGAGGTGACGAAGGGCAGGGAGGACAGTGGGGAGTGGCAAAGAACAAAATATGATGACATATACTCACGAAAATGGCACAGTGAAGCCTGTTTCTTAGCATGCTAACTAAAAAACTAAAATACACACCCTCCCCCGGCCCCACAAGCAGGGCTAGAGAAGGGCTGGGCAGGGAAGTGTGTGCGCCCTACTCCTGTACAAGACCCGAGTGTGAATCCCAGCTCTGGGCACTGATGCTGGGCACCGTAGAACTAAGTGTAACTCAGGCTCCAGAGGAATCTGATGCCTCTGGTCTCTGTAGGTACTCATGTGAACACAACAACAACAACAACACACACACACAAAATAATGAAACACTCCCGCGAACACACTTTCTTCCAGGTATTAAGCCTTTTCCATGCTTACAGCACATGATTCCTAACAGCACTCTCCACTGTGGCTAAGACTCCAACACATTGTAATTATTCAAAGATCCACCTGCCTCTGCTTCCCTGAGTGCTGGGATCATAGGTGTGAACCACTGAGCCTGGCTGGTTTTTGTTTTGTTTTGTTTTTCTCTTAAAGACCTAGGGACCAAACTCATGGCTTCTAGCAAAGCCCCCACCCCCACCGCAGCCTATACTCCCAGTTCAGCACATGACAGCCTTTAAGCTTTGGAAATACACTTTCCACAAACGCGAATGGTAGTTAGCACTGGGTCTCTCAGGACATTTGGAATTCTGAAGTCACCTAGAACATCACCCTGTCAAGATGTTTAGAAAGACATTCAAATCACACTGTCCATGTCTAGAGCCTGCAGGTGTCACAGGTGATACTTCCATCTGACAGAATATTGTTCTCATCACATCAGGTGAGCTTTGACGAGTTCACTTCTGCCAGGTGTTTAGTTACAGGAACTCCAGCTAGAAGGTGGCTTAGGGAATTTACCAATAGGAAATCTGAGCCAGGTGAGGAGCTGCACACCTCTAATCCGCACTCGGGAGCCAGAACAGGAAGACCGGCACAGTGCGAGACCAGCTGGCTACAAAGTGAGCCTCTGTCTGTAGGTTCCCAGGCTGCACAGTGAGAGCCTGCCTCAAACATACATTGCTCAGTCTGTTTCTCACTGTATTCAGGCCGCAGGCGCTCCTCCTGAGATCCCTTGGAGAGGAAATCCCCAGTCGTCAATCAAAACGCAAGAAGATAGCTAACTTGGTTCAACTTAGTGAAGGTGTGATGCAGTTTATAACCCACAAGATTGTGGAAGGCTGTGTGCGGTGGTGTAAGAGAGCGATCCCGGCAGGGGTGGCAGCACGGTGAGTCTGAGGCCAGTCTGAGCTACTTGGGAAGAGCCCGTCTCACACAAACAGCAAGCTGTATGTGAAAACTTGGGAGGAAAAAAAGAGACTCCACAGAGACAAGAAGGAAGAGGTTCTCCCCCAGCCTCCCACAATGCCACCCTGGCAAAGCCCTCACCTTTTTGGACCTCCAGCAGCGACAGTACACAGCCTTATCTCCTAGGTCCTCCATGTCAAAGGCATGCACCACCTTTGGGTTGTCTTTCTGGATCTGGAGGTTCACCATAGCTTTGGTGCGATTCTCTTTAACGTAGAACTTTTTGTAAGCCAGGTAACCGAGAGCAGCTGTGCCAGCAGCAAATGTGACGGCTGCGATCCACTCAACTGTAACAGGCAAGGGAGGTAGGGACAGTCAGAGACAGGAATGCTTGTGAATCCTGACAACAAGCATACTGTTTACAACCACATGGTGTCTTATGTATGTGGAGGTGGCAGGTGCTCACAGCATACGTGTTGAAGTCAGAGGGCAACTTCTGCGAGTTGGTTCTCTCCGTCCTGTGGGCCCTAGGACTCTAACTCAGGTTTTCAGGCTTGGCAGCAAGCACCTTTACCCGCTAAGCCATCCTGCCAGTTTGAGGAAGATTTTTTTCAGTGTTAATAAGTGACCCAACTGCAGTGGTGTTGCACTTCTCTTCTCAAGGCTTTCCACAGCCCTCATCAGCGCAAAGGTGTTTTTCCTACTGAGTTGACAGCTAAGTTAATATAAAAGAGGGAAGAGCAAAGATTATTTTCCCTTCTCTAAGGCAGAAAAAGGAAAGCAAAGGCTTGGTCATCTTTCACGTGTCCATCAACATTTTCAGCAGCATGTGCACCTGCAAGGACCTATTGCTTAAAGAAAACAAAAGCTGAAAAGTAAGACTCAAGTTATGAACAAAACAGAAAGATCAGGAGGTGATGTTATTAGAGTTCATTTAAAGAACAAAATCTGCCGCCATTGGTGGTGGTGGTGGTGGTGGTGCACACCTTTAATCCCAGCACTTGGGAGGCAGAGGCAGTTGGATCCCTGTGAGTTCAAGGCTAGCCTGATCTACAAAGTCAGTTTCAGGACAGCCAGGGCTACACAGAGAAACCCTGTCTTGGGGGGGAAAAATCCTTTAGTGGCTTTGAAATGCTTTAATTTACCAAAAGCCAATGCAACTCTACATCAACACAAAGAGAACCAGAGACAAGACAAAGACCAGTAACCTCCCCATGACTGGTCCCCGGGTTCTGCCTAGCAGGGCTGGTCCTACGTCTGATGTCATTTAAAGGCCATGAGGATTTGCAAATCGTTCTCACTAAAATGCAAAGCTGACTACAAGTGTCTCATACAAAGCATTCAATAAATCCCACATTGCTAATCTCTTTCTGCGTTCCTTAAAACTTCATTTTAAGTAAAACATTATTCTACTTCTAATAATAATAAGAAATTGTTGGACTAACAGGCCATGTATTTATTTCTTCTGCATCCAAAGACTCCTTAGAAACCCAGGTGCTTAGCGGCCACCCTGGCTCCAGGCAGTGGTGGCAGAAGCCAAGGTCTGCGTTATCTGGTGGTTGTCTAGTCCCAGGGCTGCAGGAAGATGTCGAACAGGGTCAGGGTAGACACACGGGACTGCTTCCTAGCACTTCCTGAGTCAGCTCTTCAGTCTGAAATGAGTTCCCCGACTATCAAATAAAGCCCTGGAGAGATAAGTACAAAAACACGTTTTATCACTAAACACAACCCCAAGGGTATAGATAGGGCAGGAGGCTTCCACGGTGTCAGAGTCCTCACAGGTGGGACCAAAACTGTGGTCGCGGCCTCCAGCATTAGAGCCCTCATGCCCACACTAACCCCTTCACTTCAGTCTCATTTATTTAGCTCGTACCCAGTGTTGCTAATG
Source organism: Acomys russatus (assembly GCF_903995435.1). Classification (NCBI taxonomy): domain Eukaryota; kingdom Metazoa; phylum Chordata; class Mammalia; order Rodentia; family Muridae; genus Acomys; species Acomys russatus. The sequence goes on from NC_067147.1 coordinate 48,304,434, forward strand.
GGCACACTCTATGGCACATGGACTCTATTTTCAACTACAGTAGCATTTTTCTCTGCAAAGAAATTTTCCTTGTTTTCCATCCCAGGTCACTTCTACTTCTTGCTATGACAGCTAAAACAAACATTAACTAGTATTTTGTTATTCCCAGGTGCTCTGGGACCAGTGGTCACTTGACAGCTTCAAACCTTTCACCTCAGGAATTTTTCTCTTTTTGCAGTGCTGGATACTGATCCAAGGCTCCAAGCATGTTAGACAAATGCTCTGCCTCTATACTGTATCCCCAGCCTGTCAGGATGGTTTGCAACTACACGTTTTCTGTACGTTTCTCTTGAATGTCAGTATTCAAGCTCGGCTGTAATTTACTGTGATCTGCCTAACTCCCAGCCTTCCTCTTCAGTGCATGATTGAGGAAGCAGCTGCAGGATCTACATCCAACGGGAAGAGACTCTGAATTCAGAATGGAAGAGTTTGAGGCCAACCTCAGACACTGACTCTGCCTCAAAAGATGAAAACCTCAATTTCACTGAGCCCACTGATACTGTAAACAAACTCAAAAGGCAGCTATAACCCCTCTTCTAAGCTAAAAAAACACAACTCCTTGTTGTAATCTTAGGTTTTTGTTTTGCTTTTTGCAGAAACTTAACTTTGCAGGTAAATTATTAACTACTCCACCCCTTGTGTCCATTTGCTGGCATGGAGCCCAGGCCCCACCTTCTCAAAAAGCCCTTGCTATTTATTTTAATGATCCCTACAAACTTCAGATGTCCTGTGGTTGGCATCAATTTGCTCCAAGGTATTAAATCCATTCTCTTTTCTCATATTACCATATTAATATATAGGATGACATTAAAAAAACAAATCCTAGCCAGGCGTAGTGGCGCATGCCTTTATCCCAGCACTTGGGAGGCAGAGGCAGGCAATCACTGTGAGTTCGAGGCCAGCATGAAGCAAGTCCAGGACACAGAAAACCCTGTCTCAAACAAACAAACAAACAAACCAAAAAAACAACCCCCCTCCCATCCCAACTTTTACCTTCTCCAGATTTTTTTGACCAGGGAAGAAATGACAGAGGAACTGACACACAAAAGCAGCCACACCATGGACGACACTGCAGACGCACACCCTAGGTACTTAAGGGTTTCAGTCTCGTGGAAATCAATACACGGCTCTGTGACCAAAAGTCTGGCAAGGGCACTGACCACCCTGACAAGTGCCACAGCACTGTCGGTGTGCTAGCGAAACAGTGTTCCCAAGTGAGTGCTTTAGACCTACAGAGCTACATAAAGCCTTAGAGGGAAAAAGCCAATTCTTCCCTCTTCCCAAATCCTAACTTTTCTAATCTCACGAGGGACAATTTGCTTGTTTCCAGATGGAAGAAAAATGTTTCTATTTTATCACTCCATTACTGCAACCTCAAGCAAAAAGTGGCAAACAGCCCTGGCAACTCCAGGGCAAAGAAGGAAAAGGGAAGAACAGAGATAGAGTAAGAAAATAATACTAATAAAAAAAAAAAATTCAAAAGCCAGGCTGTAGGAGAGAGAAATGACACGGCCCAAGAACACCCAGAGCCTGGTGGGGTCCAGTCCCTTTAGATTGGGAGCACTCCGAGTGAGCCTGGTAGAGGTCTATCTGCTAGCGTTGGCTAACACCCACTGTGAGCCTGGAGTGCTCCATCCACCATCAGAAGCTCCCTGCCCGGGTCTGGCCTCTTCAGCTCGGGATAACTCAGGGCGCACCAGGCAGGGGTTAGTCTTAAACTCACAACTTCAGAGGCAACACAGGGCTCTAAGGAGGCTGGATTATTAACTTCTCTATTGGCACCTTTCAGACCGTGGGCCAGAACGGGGGACTCCAGAACCATGAGCAAGTTCCTGCCTCCTCCAGGGCTAGCCTCTTTCCTTTCCTTCTCAAGGGCCGCTTGGTCATGGAGATCCATCAAACCTGTTTTCTTCTACATAAACACCATTAAAGGAAGATCAGAGCCCTCGACAGGCAGCCAGGCTCTCTGCTGCCTCACGCCGCCTCAGGACTGCTTTAGAGCCTCCAGTTTCTCTTGGATAGGCTCCTAAGCCCACAGCTCTCTCTTTAACTGACCCCTCAGGTCTGCTTTCCTGTGAAGGTTACTTGGTTTTGACTTAGAAACCTCACCCTGCTTTTCCTTTAGACTAGTTTCTGCCCAAAGGACCTTCACCTACCCACTACCACCAACTGCCACAGAACTGGAATGTGCTTGGGTCAGGGGAGGGGGAGGGGCGCTGGGCAGAAAGCAAGCCTTCCTGGCAGGTGTTTTGGTTTGTTTGTTTTTTTCCTCCCCTCAAGGCTTGACCCAAGTGGAGTGATGGGTGACAAATTCGCCTTCATTTTTCACCTGTCCCTTTTATGGCCTCAGTGCTCCCACACCAAGTGCCTTTTTTTTTTTTTTTTTTTTTAAGACCTATATAAGATTTACCCTCTCAGACTCAGAAAACATAAAAGCACCAGCATGGAGCACCTCAGGCAAGCACTGGGTTACTCGTCCTCACCCCTGAATCCACATTCAGCCGCTCTTATTGCAGCTCCAGCCCCAGATCCCGCGCCTACTCTCTGCTTACTAGTTCCTTGGCAGGACCTGTACATTCTTTTTCAAGAAAAGGAAAAATCCATTAAATAACTTTACAAGACTCAAAAAAACAAAACAAAACAAAACAAAACAAAAAACCTTAATGAATATATTGTGATACAATGAACTGGAAAAACATAAAGGAGTCTGAAGAAAACCAGGATTTAAAAAAAAAAAAAAAAAAAAAAGAGTATGAACAGGTCTGTCAGCATTGGCAGACAACAGATCACATGCAAACACATAAATCCTCTTTATAACCTGCGGACGAGACCAGGTAAGGAAATGTTTCCAGAGAAGGCAAGGCTTACAGGCAAGATGGCTCCACAGATACCAGGTGCCTGCTGCCAAGTTTGCCTACCTGAGTTTGACCCTTGACCCACACGGTGGGGGTGGGAGGAGAGAATAACACCCACAAGATGTCCTCTGACCTGCATGCAAGTGCTGTGACCCGCACCCCGCAAACATACAAAACAAGTAATTTATTAAACTAGAGTTTTGATGTAAGAGGCTCGTGGGAAAGCCCAGTGAGTAAAGGCACTTGCTGGGCAAACCAGGTTGCCTGAATTCAGCTCCAGTAACCTGCACGGCTGAAGAACAGACTCCGCAAAGCTGTGCTTGGACCCATACTCTATTCAGCTGCGTGTATGCCTCCCTCCACATCATGGGCACACTCATATATGTATGTACACACACACACACACACACACACACACACACACACTTCAGCACTTTGGGGGAGATGGGCAGTGGGTAAAGCATTTGATGTACAACACTAGAACCGGAGTCTGGAGTCCCAGAATCAGCAAACACTGGTTAGGCTCGGTGGCTGTCTATAACCCTGGCACTTGGGAAGCAGATTTGGGGGGCCCCAGAGAGAGACGACTAGCTAGATTAGCCAGAATCAATGAGCTGTGGATTAAATGAGACCCTGCCTCCATAAAGACAGTGGAGAGTTATAAAGACAGACACGTGACATCAACCGCATGCCTCCACGCGCAGTCACACATGAAGCCATGTGTGGACGTAAACATGCACGCACATAGACATAACACACGAAAAAATGGATTTGGAGGGTTGAAGAATTATCTCAAATGGTAAAGTGCTCCCCACAGAAACATGAGGAACCATGTTTAGTAGCCAGCACCCATGAAAAACTGCTGCGCGCAGTAATATGCACTGGTGTGTGTGTGTGTGCGCGTGAGTGCGCCAAGACAGCCGGCTCTTCCGTGCTTCATTAGGCCAGGCAGTCTAGCCTAGTCTAGTCTACCAAAGGTAAATAGTATCTGAGGCTGACCTTTGTTGGTATGAACTCACACACACACACACACACACACACACACACACACACACACTATTGGTTTAGCTGCTTCTTGGTTTTAGAGGTGAATTACGAGTGACTTTTGGCTGGATAGAGAAAAACCTTTAATGTGGAGCTTGTTTTAAAACAAGCAGTCAGTGTGGTAGCTTATCCTTTTAAGCCAGCACTGGGAGGCAGTCAGGCAGATCTATGAATTTGTGGCCAGCCTACTTACTCTACATAGGGAGTTCCAGGCCAGCCAGGGTTGACCAGACTGTGTCTCAAATAAATAAATGAACAGAACCAAAAAACAAAACAAAACACAAAAAGCGTGGCAAGAATTCCAGGAAGCACGTGACAAGGCTGTCTAGCGATCCAGGGGAGAATGGCTTTAGTCAGCCTTGAGGAAGGAGGAGGGTGAGGGATGACAGCTGGCTCCCAAGAGGTGCGGAAGTATTAACAGTGAGTTCAGAAAGGCCATCTACCGGGCGAGAGGAACAATCATGAGATGTGCACGTCGTCGGCAGTGAAGGCCACTTTCAAGAGTCCATAATGAGCTCACTGGTACATGCCCAAAGCAGCCCATGCTGACCATGGGAGGGTCTCAAGGGCCATCACTCTTCTGCATTGCCTATCTCTAACTCCACTCTCTCAAGGGCCATCACTCTTCTGCATTGCCTATCTCTAACTCCACTCACGGTCTGATACCCACCTATTTTTATTAACCACCGTCCCTCTGCACCCCCAGGCTCCCAGTCCCCCAATATAAAGAACTCTGAAAATATAGACATTCTTTCCTCCCTTAATTTTTTTTTCCCTTTATATTTCTGGTTGTGAGCCTAGCCTTTAATGGCTGAGCCATCTCTCTAGCTCACATTTTTTTTCCTTCTTCTTGCGCTAGAGTCATGTTACATAGCCTAAGCTGGCCTCCAACACTTGATTCTCCAGCCTTGGTCTCCAGAGGGCTGAGATAGGAAGTGTTTGCAACCATACCTGGCTGTAAGTCAATATTTTACTTTTCAATTAAATACCAGTAGGAATGTAACTCTGGGGGGTCCTGGGGGTGGTTCAATTGGCACACTGCTTGCATTGTTTGCAACAAAGCCCTGAGCTCAATCCCCAGGCCCAAGTAAAATGGGTGTGAAATTGCACACCTATAATTCCAGCGGCCAGAGAAACCTTGTCTTGAAAATAACAAAACAAAAAACAAGCAAACAAACAAAATATAATCCCAGCGCCTAAGACATAGAGGCAGAAGAATCTGGAGTTCAAAGGAACCTTCTGCTATGTGGCAAGCTGGAAGCCAGCCTGGGCTACCTGAGACTCTGAATAAGGAAGGATAGATAAACAACAATTTTACAAGATACACAAAGTAAACAGTAAAAGTTATATTAGAGGGGCTGGAGAGATGGCTCAGCGGTTATGAGCACAGGCTACTTTTCCAGAGAACCGGAGGGTTCTCTCCCCATCATGCACGTGTCTGTAATATCAGTACCAGGGTAACTGGCTGACACCCACTTCTGGCCTCCGTGGGTGCCTCGTGGTACACTAACATACAAGCAGACAAACACCCATACACATAAAAGTAAATAAATCTTTTTTTTTTTTAAAGGGCGTGTATATTTCCAAGGCATTCAATATTCTAACTTTGAGGTGCAAGGGGCTGGTAGAAGAGACTTGCAAAGCTTTTGGGACTCTCTCTCTCTATGTGGACTTCATAATGATCTCTGTTTTTCCTGTTTAAAAAATGTTACCCAAGCCGGGCGTGGTGGCGCACGCCTTTAATCCCAGCACTCGGGAGGCAGAGGCAGGCGGATCACTGTGAGTTCGAGGCCAGCCTGGTCTACAAAGTGAGTCCAGGATGGCCAAGGCTACACAGAGAAACCCTGTCTCGAAAAACAAACAAACAAACAAAATGTTACCCAGCCAGGCGTGGTGGCACACACCTCTAATCCCAGCACTCAGGAGGTAGAGGCAGGTGAGTCACTGTGAGTTCGAGGCCAGCATGGTCTAAAGAGTGAGTCTAGGACAGCCAGGGCTACACAGAGAAACCCTGTCTCAAAAATAAATAAATAAATATTAAAATTAAAAAGAAAAGAAAAAGTTACTCAATACAACAAAGGTGTGGCTAATTGGGGGTTTCACCAAGAGGTTTCATATTTCTTAGATAATGGTAAACTAACAGAGAGTCACCTCTGAGCTCCCTGTGCCCACAGATGAAACCAAGCTAAACCCTTATCTTTTGATTGCAGGAAAGACTATTGGGGTTCACTTCCTTCCTCTTCAACAACACATTATCCAAATCACGGCCTGGTATCCACTTCACAAAAATGTGATTCCAGATTGCAAACAAAGAAACGTATCTTGCAATCTTTTGGCCCACCTCACGCATGTGCAACAGTGTTTGTACAGAATTAAAACAATTGCACCAACAGTCACATGAGTGTTTTATTTTATGCAATAGTCTTATTGCCAAGAGCACAGTTTCTTCAGTGTGGTGGCACAGGCCTACAGTCTCAGCCCTGGTGAGGTTGACACAAGAGGATTTCAAAGGTAGCTTCGGCTATAAAAGAAAAAGAGTGCCTTGACAAGCGAAAATAAAACAAGAGCAGATTTTAAAACGCCACAAAGAAAACTTAAATTCGCCGAAGTGCGTATACTTAAAGGAGGCCCAAGAAAGCTGCCCTTTCAAGTAAATTTTGCAAAGAATTATCTTTTTTTGTCTTTAGTAACTTAAAGTTATTTGTTTAGGCAAAGCATGACAACTCAATGGGGAAAGGGGCCTGCTGCCATGCCTGAAACCCGAATTTGATCTCCAGGAGTCACATGGTGGGAGAGAAGCAACTCCTACAGGTTGTCCTTTCACATCCACAGGAGTCATGGCACAGGCACAAAGAGACACTCATACAAATAAACGTAATAATAATAATAATAATAAAAATAATAATAATAATAGAATTTCCCCTCCTACCTGCCAAATCAGTTTCATCGACACTAAGTAGAACTTTCTGGTATATAGAACCTAACTACTATAAAATTAAAAATCCAAGTTAGGGATGGTTCCATAACAGAGCACGATAGATGATCCCTATTTGCTGAGTCAGTCAGTGGAGCTCATTGTAATTAATTTTTTAACTTTACTCAACTAAACTTAAAGGTAATTAAACCCTGAGATGTGGCATTTTATATCTGGGCAGTCTATGACGTAGATCGCATAGCCTGTGGACCATTTTAACAGTTTATCACTGGGGACTTTACACTAGCCAAGTTTCACAAATCCTCGAACTTTTAGTCAGATTTCTGCAAAATACTGTTTTCAAGACTAGGGAAGGAAGCTATTTTTAGTTGCTTTTCGGATCACTGCCAGCAGTGGCCGGATGCAAAGTACGTAAGAAAACTGGAAATTGAAAACCTCGTATTGAGTTTCTTCACCTAGAATTACAAAGCCAGCAAAACATCTACGACATGACCAGTCCCCGACGTCAGGGTGCCATGAAGCTGCCCGTTTCCCCACACCACTCGGTGCCCTGAGAGAGCCTGAGGGACAGGGGTGTTTTGGAGTGGAGCGAGACCCTCAGCTTTGGTTGCTCACAGCGTGGCTGGCTGGGGGAAGTGGTCCAGGGCTTGGACGTCCGGCCCGCACCAGCATCCCGCATCCCTCATGCCGCGAGCTCCCGGCAGGCCTCCGCCTGCCCTTGTGCCGATCAAGGTGACAGTCTGGATAAGAGGGGCGGGGACCTGCCGCCGGCGGCTCACCTCGCACAGCGGAGTCGGAGCTGAAGCCCATGGCGCGGGCAGCGGGAAGACCGTAGCAGGACCGCGCGGGCGAGCGCTGGGGACCGCGGAGACCCCGGCAAGACGCGACCTCAAGGCCCACTCACTGCCACTGCGCAGGCGCCGCGGCAAGCTGGGAGCGCGTGTGAGGGCGCGCCGGTAGAGTCGCGCATGCGCAGCGGCCCGAACCCAGCAGACCGGTGAGGATTTGACAGCCGCGGGACAGCCCTAGTCGCCAAGGCGCTTAGTGCGTCTGCGCCGCCCGTGCGAGCCTATCCAGGCCGGGTTTTACAGGCGGTCCAATGAAGAGCTTTTCAGGTGACTCAGGACAAGTACCTGCGGGATCGTCGCCCTAAGTACGGACTGTTAGTCCTTTGGCTTTGGAAATAAGTAACCCAAGGTGTGACCAGCTCAGCCGTGGGTCCTGCAAAGCCAGACTTTGTTATAGGATGCCAGTGCAGACACACGGATGGAGCTGCGTTCTAGAACCTCAGCTAGCCACATTGGGCCTTCATCCCTTCTGTCTTTGACGTTGCCAGTCAAATACCCAGAGGGTCCCAAGGAAGACAAAAACAAAAACTTGCTTTGGCTGGCGAGGCTTGCACAACGGTTTTGTGCTTGCCCAATATGCACAGTGCTCTGCCTTCAATTCCTAGGATTGCCATGTAGAGGGTTCATCTCTTTTTTCTTAAAAAAAAAAAAAAAAAAAAAAAAAAAAGCGTTCACTTAGAAAAAAAATGATGTAGAAGGCCGCAGAGGCATAGAGACCCAAGTTTGACTCCCAACACCCCATTTTGGTGCGCTCACAACGCTCTGTTACTCCAGGTCCAAGGAGCACTATTCCCTGAGCACTGGCCTTTCCTGAGCACCGGCATACACATGCAATTAACAATCTTCTTTTTAAAAATGAGTTAGGATGACCGTCAATTTCTAACACACGAACTTGTCATGAGTACTTTGAGGCAGCGGTCGGGTTGGTTGCCAGCTGGTAGGTGTAGGAAGAAACAGCTTGACTCAGGATGCTCCTGTCTCTTTGATCCCGGAGGGCAGGACGTGGTGGGAGGTCTGCTCTGCTGCGGGTCACACTGGGACCCTGGACGCCTGTTAGCACCCTGGAAGTGCTGGGGTGCTGGAGATGAGGTAAACAGTCGGCAAGTGAGACAAGAGTCCCACCTGGCAGCCTCTGAGCATGCTCCGTGAGGGTCAGCTGCGTACTGCGTCTCCCGGCCTGCTTTGGTTGGTGCGGGTCAACCTTCTGGACTTGCTCAGTGGAGGGGTGAATGGGTCTCTCTTCAGTGGCTTCTGCGCACGCTCAGTGCGGTGCTGGCCCGGATCCAATAGTGTAGCCTCTGGGCATGCTCAGCCGGATCCCGTAGAGTAGCTTTTGCGCACGCTCAGAGTGGTGCTGGCTGGGTCGGAGCGCGCAGGGGGCGGGCAGAGGCGGGGCCGCGGCGCCCTTATCCCGGGCGCGGGCGGCCGGGGTTCAGAGTGCGGGCCGCGGAGCGGGCAACGCCGCTTCGGCATGGGTCCGCGCGCTGGTCTTGCGCGGGCGATGCCGCCCGGTCCTCCCTGACGTCTGACGCCAAGTGTCGCCGCCCCGATGGCCGCCGAGCCCCCAGCGCTGCGTCTGCGGCCGCCGGGAAGCACCGGAGACAACCAGCCGGTGCCGCGCCTGCTCGGAGGCTGCGTGCCGCTGTCGCATCAGGTGGCTGGCCACATGTACGGCAAGGACAAAGTGGGTGAGTGCGGCCTCGAGACCCCTTCCCTGGTCTTCGCTGTGCTCTATCCGGGCAGTCCCCGGCCTCCGCTGTGCTCTGCGCTGGCAGTCCTCGGCCTCCGCTGTCCCCAGCCACGGTGGTCCTTTGAGATTAGCCGTCGCCACCCCTACAGTCATTGGTCTCCACTGTCCCTACTCCGGCAGTCCCAGGCCTCCGGATCACTCTCTCAGCTGCCCCCAGCTCTTCTGTCCCCACTCTGGCGGTCCCCGGCCTCCCATTCCGGTCACAGCTGTCCACGGCTCTTCGGCTCGCTACCCGTCAGTCCCCAGCCTCCGATGTCCTCGACCCCGGTTGTCCCTAGCCTCGAGTCCCCCGGCTCCAGGCGTTCCGAGCCTCTCCTGCCCTCGGGGTTAGGAAGCCGGGCGCCCCCAGGAGCAGCCACAGGCTTCTGGTGGCGCGGAGAGGCGTGCCCCTTCGCCCCAGAGAAGGCGAGTGTTGATTGGAGAAGGCGTTGTTAGTAAAAATAAGGAACTTGCTTTTCTTTTCTGGACCGGGAAGTAAATTCTCTCTGGTGCTCAAGATGTGTTTATTACCGGGAATAGTAGTTGCAAAAGGGACCCAAATGCATACGATGCTATTCTGGTGCTTTTCTGCTAGGTGCAGCTGCATCGCTGGAGGGGAAGAAAAACCAAACTGCTATGTATTTTTTTTTTTTTTTTAACTTGCCTTGGCTCATCCAGGATCACTCCCAGTCCCTAGAGGAGGATTCTCGGTGTCTTTGATTGTGCTGGGAGGCGTGGTTCGGCTGTGCAGAACCTTGCCTCCTGGGTAGGCTACACGCGTGGTTGTTACAAAGAACAGTACACACATAAAAAAAAAAAAGCATTCTTTCCTTGTTCGTCTTTATAGACAGTTCCGAGGCGTTTGTCATGTATTTTGTGCATTCACGATTTATGGAGCAGCACAGGTTCTACTCCAGGGCAGAGACTAATTCAACCCTCTATTCACGGTGGATGGGCGCCGGGAGAGTAGAATGGACTTGGGACTTTTATGGATATCTGACCCGGAACTACCATAAGAGACCGTTTGTTTTGCTGATAAAGTGATTCAGGTTTAGGCTGGTAAGGTAGTACTTTTTCTTTTCTTCTCTTTCTTTAGTGGTTTAGAAGATTGATTCTAAGACTTTAGACAGGCTAGGTAAGAGCGTTGCCACTGACCTACATCACCAGCTCTCATTTTTCCTTTTTCCTTTTTTTTTTTTTTCTTTTAAGACAGGGGCTCCCCAAGTGTCACTTGGAGCTTGCTGAAGCCCAGGCAGGTCTTGACCTTTTGATCTTCCTCAGTGGCTGAGGGTGTAGACAGGGGGCCGCTAAGGTAATAGATTTTTAAGACAAGCCTGGTTAGGCATCCCATCAATGCGGTGCCCTCGAATCAAGGCAACACCCACCATGTTATTGTGCTTGTGGGAAGCACACAGACTGGAGCCCAACTATATCCAGGAAATGTTGAAAGACTGCGTCAGAGTTAGGAAACTCCGCACTTGAGATTCTGGCTGATCTGTTTCCTCCTATGCATCATACCTGGAGTCAGCTGGCCCTTAAACAACAGGATTCCTATCTGTAATCTTAAGGAAGGGATCATTTCCCTGGAGGCCCTGGAGTCTATGCAAAGAACACACCCAAAGAAGGGGCCTCTGTGATTGGCACCTGGGACTAGCTTAAGATGCTAGTGGCCTATTTAGAGTCCTTGGTGATTGATTACAGAGTGCCCTGAATGTGACTTTGAATTGTATTAAAAACAATACTGAAAGACCTAATTTCTCACCCAAGCTGCCTAATTGAAAGAATAATTTAGATTTCAGAGAAGGTCGTCTCCAATTTTAGTGTTAAGATTTTTTTTTTCGGGCCGGGCGTGGCGGTGCACACCTTTAATCCCAGCACTTGGGAGGCAGAGGCAGGTGGATGGCTGTGAGTTCGAGGCCAGCCTGGTCTACAAAGTGAGTCCAGGACAGCCAAGGCTACACAGAGAAACCTTGTCTTGAAAAAACAAACAAACAAAGAAAGATTTTTTTTCTTCTTTTCTTTCCAGTTTCACTAGATTCATTTGACTGAGAGAACAGATTCTTCGTGTTGTACCAGCCGTCTGATGTTTGTTGCTCTGGCTTCTCAGATATTTACACCGTAGACTGCGCCATTCGTTCCCCGTGCTCACAACTAGTTAGCAGGCAGTCAGCAGTTCAAAGTTCAGCTATTTATTATTTTCCCTCCATGGTCACACTGTTTAGAACAGTGGTTCTCAGCCTTCCTACCATGACCCCTTAATACAGTTCCTCACGTCTTGGTGACCTCTAACCGTAAATTTATTTTCATTGGTACTCCATAACTAATTTTTGCTAGTGTTACGAATTGTAACAAATATTCATGTTTTCCTATGGTTTTAGGTAACCTCTTGTGTCTTTGGGGGTCAAAGACCCCCATGAGTTGAGAACCACTGGTTTTGGTTTTATTTATTTATTTTAATTGTTTGTTTATTTATTTATTTTTTTGGTTTTTTGAGACAGGGTTTCTCTGTGTAGCTCTGACTGTCCTGGAACTCTCTTTGTAGACCAGGCTGTCCTCAAACTCACAGCGATCTGCCTACCTCTAGAGTGCTCGGTTTAAAGGTGTGTGCCACCGTGCCCGGCTGAGAACCATTGGTTCAGACCCTACCCTGTTCTGCCTTGGTTCTTACAAGCTGTGGAACAGGTTGTGGGTGTTTGTATTTGTTGTCATTTAAAAAAAAATTATTATAATTTATTCCGATTACATCCCGATTGCTATCCCCTCCCTTGTATCTTCCTGTTCCCACCCTCCCTCCCTCTTCTACCCTATTTCCCTCCCCTAGACCTTTAACAGAAGGGGACCTCCTCCTCCACCATAAGACCTCAGCCTATCAGGTCTCATCCTGATAGCCTTCTTCCCCTTCTGTGTGCTGCAAGGCCTCCTTACCAAGGGGAAGTGATCAAATTGAGGGCACCAGAGTTCATGTCAGGGACAGTCCCTCCACTCTCCCCACAACGGTGGAGAGTGGAGCTGTTTGTCCATTGGCTAGATCCATTGGCTCTACCCAGAGTCCAGCATCAAGTCCCAGCATCTGTCCAGATCCCCGACTGGGTGGAGTCTCTCAGAGGACATCTATGTTGGGCTAATATCCACTTATAAGTGAGAATATACCATGCATATTTTCATTTTTAACTGCTGTTATTCTCACTAAGTAACTGGAGTTTTCATTTTAGGATTGAGTATTCTCATCAAGGGAAAAAAAAAAAGGAGCTGTTGATTTTATTTAAAAAAGAAAAACACGGAACTGGGAAGAACTCAAGTCCTTGAGTGACAAACTCAGCCAATGGAAAGCTACTAGTATTTCTGACACCGCCTTGTTTTTATGTTCTTCACTGAGGTCGTATTTCCTCAAAGAACATAGAAAACTTAGCTCTTGGGAAGCAAAATGTTTGGCTTCTGAAGATTATAAAAGCATTCACGATCTCTTAGGAACAGAAAAGTATGGTGTCCTCACTGTGTCTGTCCTAGGGTTGATCACTGCTCCTGCCTTTTACATGTCGTTGGGCCATTGTTTTGGGGCACTTAACTACACCTGTTGACAGCACTCTGAAACTTCACACAGGCACAACAGTGGCACATGCTGGTTTTTTGATCTGTGCTGATTCTCATAGTAAACTGTGTTCACTTCTGTATAGATGTTCCTTGACCTGCGGTGGGGGCACAAACCCTTACCAAACACACTGCTGTTTGGTGGCCTGGTGGCTATCTGGGAGCTTCCCCTTCATTCCTCCTCAGTTGTTGGGGGCAGTTGTCTTCCACAGACTGCACATACCAGAATCTGTTTACTTGGTCCCCTCTGGCTGGATGTGCTTGTGTTTGCTGTAGCAGAAGATGCGGTAGACAGTCCTGGACACCATAGCTCACTTTGCACATTGTACCACCAAAGTGCAGGAGCTCTGTCAATGTAAAATCCCCAGTGTTCTCAAATGTTTATATGCAATCCTTCTTTCTTTCTTTCTTTCTTTCTTTCTTTCTTTCTTTCTCTTTCCCTCCTCTTCCTCCTCTTGTTCTTCTTGTGTCATCACATACTACTAGTCTCACTTTAAAAGCCCTTCAAATTGTGAACAAGTGGCTCCAAGCTGGAATGTGTGCCTTGACCAAATTTGGTAGGCAGAAATGTGGTAGTCTGTGGGGAAAATGAGGGTTTGAGCTGACACTGGTTAGGAGGAAGCCTCAACAGCTATTTTGCATTATTGATCTGCTTATTCTGTAGTAGAAAGCAATGACCATATAGAAGAACAGCACAGAGAGACACACAGACACACAGACACACAGAGAGAAAGAGAAAGAGAGAGGCATGTTGCCCAAGCTGTTCTCAGCCCCTCACACGTGACTTTTCCCCTGAACTTTCTGTAAGTAGGTTGCATATGTCCTGCCATTTATATAGTGACACTTCTGTGTGAATTTCCTAGGAAAATCCATACTGTCTCCTGTAGCCAGAGTGTATTTATGGCATGTGGGGATTTAAACGGTACAGCCCTGTAGCTGTAATCCGCACCCTCATTTAGTCACATTTGAATAGTGTATTTTATTCTAGCCCTGTTCCTCAGTTCAGCAGGCCTCCATCCTTACCACCAGCCTTCAGTTACGTCTTTTCCACTTTGGTCTGTAACGAAGCCTCACCCTTTCTCTCCAGTGGTCTTGACACCGAAGAATACACATCAACACACTTTATGAAATGCTCTCCTGCCTGTCTGAGTTTTTGAAGGTTCTGTAGGATGAGACTCAGGGTGTAAATTTCTGACTGGAATGTAATGCTCACCTGGACACCCATGGTAGCTGTCTGACCTTTTATTAGTGGTTAGTTTTGGTCATCTGGTTCAAGCCTGATCTGGTTTCTCACCGTGTAGTGTTTTAGCCCCCACCCTTGCCCCCTGGAATGAGTAAGCTGTTTGTGGGAGACACTTGAAGGCCATGTGGGTTGTCTGGACTGTCATGAGACCTCACCCGTAGATTTTGACTTACAGTGATGAATCTTGTCTGAAACAGACGGTTGTGAAAGTATGATTTTCCCCCTTACCTCTACCACTGCCATTAGCAATTAGCTTTCTCAGAAATCACCCCTGTCTACCTCTGTATATGCTCATCCTTGTTAATCCACCATCTTGGGACTTGTGTGTCAGACCTGAACAGAGCTAGTTTTTCCTTTGTCACTGAACTTCCTTTCTGGTCCAGCTGTGGGATGGCATCACCCCCCTCCCCCAGCTGTAGAACTAGCCCTTTGTGCAAGGCCCTTTTTTTTAGTGGCAAATGCTTTCTCTGTTTTTCCTTTTGCTTCAGTTCCTCAATTGAACTCAGGGCCATGGAGCCTCCCTGACATAGGAAATGACCCTATGCAGAATCTTGGACCTAGGAGTTAGGGGTGTTGTTATTAGGGTGTCATGCCTTTGTGGATGCAGCTGATGGTGTGTAGGTGTTTTAGAAGTCACAACTGCATAGCTACAGTTCCATCCCAACCTGAGTCCTTCCTCTCCTGGATTCTAAATTCGCCTTTCTCCTCTTCCCCAGTGAGAACCCTGGCTCCCCACGTTCTCAGTCTGTTTATTCTGCTGCATAATCACATAACCTCTAGAATTTCCACATCCAAAGTGCGGCAGAAAACAAACATACCATACAGAGTTCAAGGTCAAGTCTTCTTTTATTTTATAATTTACTTATTGTGTGTGTGTGTGTGTGTGTGTGTGTGTGTGTGTGTGTGTGTGTCTGAGTGAATTTAGATCAGACACATTTTGGGGTACATGTGGAGGACAGAGAGCATCAATGTCCTGAGATTCGAGTTATAGGTGATTGTGAACCTGATGTAGGTGCTGGGAACCGAACCTGGGTACTCAGCACAAGCAATAAATATTTTAACCTTTTAAGTCGTCTCTCCAGACCCATGGTCAGGCTTCCCGTGTAGAGATTATGAAGTTAGATACTGCTCAAACCTTTTTTTTTTTTTTTTTACATTAGATTTTTGTTTTTCCCCCTCCCTTTTATAATAATAGCTATTTGAAATTTAGTCAGTTTCCTTTGTTTCTGCTTAAACTTAATTTTCCCCTTCCCATTCTGTTCCAAAGGTCAAGACTATAGAAAGGGTTGGGTGTGGGAGTGCACACCTTAATCCCAGCACTAGGGAGCCTTTGGATCCCAGAGGCGGAAGCAGGCAGATGTTTGAGTTGGAGGCCAGGCTGGTCTACATAGCAAGTTCCAGACTTAATCATATAGCCCATTTCTCAGGAGTATTTGTAGGTGACACATTTCAGTATTTTCTTATGCGTCCTTTCTTGAGTTTCTTTAAGAACACGTTTTTCCTCCTCTGCCTGACACAAAGGGTGATAGTAGATAATGCCGTGGACATCTCTTCACAGGTGGCTTGACACGTTCACAGCATGACCTAAAAATCAGTATGCCATGTATCCATGCACACAGCTTTTCTTTCTTCGTAGCTCTCTGTGCTCCAGGGTATGTGTGGACCACAGTCTATTCTGCGAGTCTCCTGTCTCACTGCTCTGTGCTGTAGGAGGCATCGGGTTAATTGTGTAAGCATCCCACTTTCTGTTTCAGTCTACTGTCTTGACTCTTTCTGGCCCCTGTGACCAGGTGTAGATTTCCAATCCCTGCTCACTTTTCCTCAGAAACCTGGTAAGTGCATTTGTCCTTCATAGATTGCGTAGGAGAGCTGGGGTTCTTCACCTTCCAGAGCTCAAACACGCGGTGCCTTCTCTTTGTCCTTCCCTCCTCCTCTAGTTTTGTGACTGAGTGCCAGTTCATAAGAGAGTGGTCATACCCAGAGTTCGCTAGGCTTTGCAAAATAATTAATGCCACACTGAGTTGTTCTGACGTTTTAACAAACTTTTCTGGGGAAGACTTGCAACTATATAAAAATTTGCCAGATAGACAGTAAACTCAGCTGTGTCCAGTCTCTACTATGGCCCCATGAGTCTGAATGATGGCTCACAGAACTGCTTAAGAGTAAGTTGTGCCGGGCATGGTGGCGCACGCCTTTAATCCCAGCACTCGGGAGGCAGAGGCAGGCAGATCGCTGTGAGTTCGAGGCCAGCCTGGTCTACAAAGTGAGTCCAGGATGGCCAAGGCTACACAGATACACAGAGAAACCCTGTCTCGAAAAACCAAAAAAAAAAAAGAGTAAGTTGTATCATTACCCTCTGTTCTAGTAATTGTGTATCTTCTAAAAACACAGCATTTGTCTTGCCTACTTACGATAAAGCAATAAAACTCAGACTATAGTATTTGGCAGTTGTCATCTACGCAGTGAAACCTGATATCAAATGTGTGACTTCAGCGGTAGGCTGCTGGGAATTGATCCTAGAGTCTTTGAGGCTAAGCACATATTCTACCATGGAGTTACACGCCCAGCCTTCTTAATGAATTCATTGCATTTACTTATTATGTGCGTATGTGTGTGAGAGAGGTGGTGTGTACATGTTCATGTGTGTGGCAGCCAGAGGTTTCTAGTGAGTGTCTTTGTTGGTATTGTTGCATTCATCTTACTCCGCCTCCTCCCCCATGGGCATAAGCATAGTTATTTAAAGGGCGCTTTGGAGAGCACATCATTTCTATTTAGCAAAGCCACACCAATAGCTTCCCTATAAGAGCTATGGCCTCCCCAGCCTGAGGCAGCAGTACCAGAAAGTAATTCCCTTCCAGGAGAATGCTTTTGATTTGATAAGAAAGCAAGTGGTTGGTTACTCTCATACCAGGCGCGGCACATCTTGTCTGACCCGTCAGTGTTGTTACCTCTGAGTCAGACTGCAGGGGACAGTTCCCCACAGCAGCCTGCGTAGTGCTTTCTGCACCGCTGCAGGCTAGCCAGCAGAGTAGAAGTTTCTAACCACTTTCTACCTTGAGCTCTATGCCCCGCGATGAACAGATGCCTTCAGCAGTAGGATCTTATAGTCAAGTTCTGTCCGCCTTGTTTTTAGAGGCCAGGTCTCTCACCGAGCTAGGAAACTTGGGCTCTAGACTAGTTGGCCAGCAAACCCCAGAGATTCTCTGTGTTTTAGCCTCCCCAGTGCTGGGATTACAGGTATCCTGTCCAGTGTTTTATGTGGACTCTGGGGGTAGGAACTGAAATCCTCTTGATTGCCCAGAAAGCATCTACCAACTGAATCATCTTTCCCAGCCTACTTTTTCTTATTTGCATGTGTGTGTGTGGTGTATGTGCAGCTGTGCTTGCATGTTCGTGTGTGTGTGTGTGTGTGTGTGTGTGTGTGTGTGTGTGTGTGTAGGTGATGCAGCTGTGTGGTACAGGCTTGTGGAGACCCAAAGTTGGCATCAATTGCCTTCCTCTATTACTGTATCATTAAAGCTAAGCCTGGAGCTCATTGGCTCTTCTTGGGCTGGCCAGCTTGTGTAGGCATCTGTTGGCTCTGCCTCCCGATAGGCAGCCACCATGCTTTCTTGGCTGGGTGCAGGTTCAGGGCATCTAATCTTGGGGCCTCATGTGCATGCTAAGTGCTTTGTCCACTGAACCATTATCTCTCCTTTATTTTATTTTTAAGTGTATTTATTTATTTATTTATTTATTTATTTATTTATTTATTTATTTATTGAAGCAGAGTCTCATTTTGGCCAGCCTGGCCTGGATCTCACTGTGAAGCCAAGGATGACCTCACATCCATCTTCCTGCCGTCATGCCCCAAGTTCAGGACTGTAGGTGTGTACTACTGCACCAGGCAGCCATGGCCCGTTTGCAGCATCTGAGACCCGAGTTTTCACATACCTTTAAACCATTTGTCCGATTGTTTCATCGTGGCTCAGAGTCAGATTGTGCGGTTTTGCTTTGTGAGTTTGCCTGTTTTTCTCGGATCATAAGGCACAAGTTATTAGTGGCATCGCCAGTGCCTTGCTCTCATGGCTAAATGGGAGCAGTTGGTATTTCCATCAGAGAAGTACCATTTTTTTGCCATTGTTATTAAGTAACTTGGGAGGAATATTTGAGTATTATATAGCCCTTTCCTCACTTCTGTGATGTGAGCATCCACTGAGAATTGCGCGCTCATGTACCATTGCAATGGCTACACCCGGAGGCACTCCTGTCTTTCTCCAGCAGTTGGCATTGTGCACCGCACTATTCTTCTCATGCATTCTTTTCTAGGATGGACTAGGATGTCTCAGAACTCAGTCAGCGGATATTACCCATATTGTTGCTGCTAATTTTAATCATCACCAAAATGCCATTCTCCTAAATTTGGACAGTGGCAGCTCCTGTGTCTTTTTGACATTTCCTGTTTTTTTTTTTTTTTTTTTTTCTTTTGAAGTGATGTCTCTGTTTCTGGTATAAAAAAGATGATGCATGCTTGTTTTGTGTCTTCCTTGTTCCAGTGCAGGAACTGGAAGGAACTGTGTCCTTTAGAGATGGGTGGCATTTTGAATCTAGATTCCAGGTGTGTGTTCTGCTTGTCCTTTGAGCAGACTGAAGTAAGAAACAGACAGCCTTCACGCATCGGGGTTGTGTGTGTTTACCTGTGTGCATGTGTGTGCATGAGTGCACACCCTGGAGACTGCAGGCAAGGCATCGCCACTGCACAAGTAGCCTCTCCCTCCGCAGGGCTGGGTTGGGCTTGTAATTTGAGCTCAGCATCTTTTTTTTTTCTCTTCAGCTTTTAGGGACTTTATCTTCCTTCCATTTTCCCCTTTGCTCAGGTGTTTGCAGAGCTCAGGAAGGACCTCCTCAGTGGCCTGTGCTGTGGGAGCTGCTGACCAGTCCTCAGTGGCTGGATGGGCACGGAGGGCACCTGCGCTCCGTCAGACCAGTCTGCCACCTCTGGCTGAGCAGCAGTGAACTCAGGAGCTGGCACAGTCCACGCACCCTGGAATTCCTCCCTGGTCACGGCCTTCTCAGCAGCAGCCTGCTCCTCCTTCGCAATCTCCTCTGGGTCTCTGTAGAAGTAAAGATCAGGCATAACCTCTCATGGGTACTCTCGGGAGAAAGTGCCACACATGTGGAATACTTCCTCGGGCCAGCATCCACCACCTGAGACCCACTGAGCAAGCTTTCTTGTTGTTGCATGGGATGGCAATGTCCACATAGCGCAGAGCAGAATGCTTGTTGCACAGAGCGATGGTGGTGATTCCAGCATCTTAGGGCTTCATCTCCCATCTCGATGCGGACTTCATTTTCTCACAGCATTACTGTGTTGACTCATGTTGAAATCCCAAGTAAACTTGTTCCTGGAACAATACATATATATGTATTGCTGTATTAATTTTACCCTTTTTCGTTTGTTTGTTTGTTTCGTTGTTGTTGTTTTTGGTTTTTTGAGACCGGTTCTCTGTCTAGCCTTGCTTGTCCTGGACTCCCTTTGTAGACCAGGTGGGCGTCGAACTCATGGTTTTCTGCCTGCCTCTGCCTCCTGGGTGCTGGAATTAAAGGCGTGCACCGCCACGCCAGGCTTTTTTTTTTTTTTTTTGTTTGCTAGGCTGGCTTGGAATTCCCATGTAGTCCGGGAGGCCTGGGGCACCTGCTTTTACTGTTGCATATTTATACTTATTTTATTTTTATGGGGTTTTTGTTTTGTTTTTGCCTACTTTGTCTGTGCACCACTTGCATAACTGGTGCTCATGGAGACTGTAAGAGGGCTCCACTTCTTCTGGAACTGGAGTTTCTGACTGTTGTGAGTTGTGATGTGGGTGCTGGGAATTGAACCTGGGTCTTTTGGAAGTGTGACAAGTGCTTTTAACTACTAAGACTTCTTTCTGATCCCGTTACCATGTTTTTAATATGTTTGTAATTATATTTATTTATTTTTTAAAGATGTAATGTCTTGTCACTTAGGTTGGCCTTGAACTCCTTCTATAGTTAGGTGACCTTGAACTCTTGATGCTCTTTTCTTCCAACCTCCTAAACTGTGATTAAAGGGATGTGCCACCATACCTAACCTTTACAGTGATAAGAAGCTATTCCCAGCCGTTGTGATGATGTTTGTTTGAGATTATGGTCTGTAGTTTCTTGTTTTGTTTTGTTTTTAGCCATTTTTGTTGGAGTTTTCGGAAATCACAATTACACTATTTTATATAGACCAGTGGCTCTCAACATTCCTAATGCTGCAACCCTTTAATACATTTCCTCATGTTGTGGTGGCCCCCAACCATAAAATTATTTTGTTGCTACTTCATAACTGTAATTTCTCTACTGTTAGGAATTGTAAATATCTGCTATGTAGGATATTTGTTCTATGTATGTATAAGATACATATACATACATGCACATATCTATACATATGTGTGTGTGTATATACATATACATGTGTGTATATAAATATACATATGACCCCCAAGAGGGTTGTAGCCCACAGGTTGAGAACTACTCATGTAGAGAATTACAGAGAGTAGCATTTGGGAGGCTGATGCAGGAAGATCAAGGCTGGCCTGGCCTAAATAGCCTCTTACCATAACCCTTTCAGACCTCTTTCAAAAACAAACAAAAAGTACTAGAGAAAGATACTATCTTGCTTCCTGAGAAATTTGATGAGATTAGTATTGCTGTTTTTGTTTGTTTGATTGTGTTGGGAACAGTCACTAGGAGGCCATTTTGGCTGCATTTGTACCCCCTTCTTCCCAGCCCTGCCCACTTTCTGTGTTCTGAGCTGAAGATTAAATTCAGAGTTACCTTCATGCAGGGGGACCACTTTTGTCAGCAGCCTGTGCCCCTTAGATTTGTTTCTTCCTGTGCCAGTTTTAATACTGGGTACTTAAAAGAATTTGTTTCATATATGTGGCATTTGCTGATTTTAACCTCATGTCTCTTCCTTTCGTTTGAATGTTCATTTATTTGTAATAATGATAATTTATCTTCTTTTTCTTGATCTATTTAGCAAGATGTTTACTTTACCAATTTCTTATATCAGTCACTTTTCATTTCACTGATTTTTATCTGTTGATCATTGACAAAATTACTTATTAAGACATGTTCTTCCTGGGCTGGAGAGATGGCTCAGTGGTTAAGAGCACTGCCTGTTCTTCCAGAGGACCTGGGTTCAATTCCCAGCATCCACATGGCAGCTCACAACTGTCTGTAACTCCAAGATCTGACACTCTTATACTAAGGCACATTAAAATTAAATAAAATATTTTTTAAAAAGACATGTTCTTCCTGTATCTCTCAGGCCTTTATCTTTAACTTTTGACCCTGCTCTCTTGCCTTGGAAGTGCAGAGATTGCTGTGCCTAGCATCCAGTTTTTGTTAATTGGCTTTTTGTTTGTATATATTTATTTGAAATTAATCTTTGTTTCTATGACACATGAAGTTTGGTTCCTTTTCCTAAATGATAGAAATGCTTAATGCTGTCTTTTTATGTGTATTTATTTGGTGGTGGTAGGGTGCCCATGTGGAGGTCAGCAGAGAACTGGAGGGAGGTCCTCCCTGCCACCATGCGGTGTACAAGGATTGAACTCGGGTCCTTAGGTTTAGCAGCAAGCGCCCTAAACCACTGAGCTCTCCACCAGTGGCCCCTGTTAGAAATATTCAGAGCTACATATTTCTCCATGAGCTGCACTGTGCAAACTGTGAGATGCTGTTTTCACCATCGCATGGAGTGCTTTCTCATTTCTCCTGTGGCTTTGATCCGTGTGTAATGACAGTGGTGTTGGTAACTTTCCTATTATTTGGCACTCCCGCCCCCCCTGGCCCCCCCCCCCCCCGCTTTTCTTGCAATTACTGCTGTGGTTTGAGGGCATCCTTTGCTCAGTTCCAATCCTTGTGGATTTGGGGCTTGGTAAACAGAGCGTTTATACTTGAAGGGCTTGTGTGTTCTGCCAGACAAAGGTCTTCGTCCTGTCCTGTGCTCCAGACAACCCTCAATTGTGCAGGAGTTTCTACCTCAGCTGGGACTGTAGCGTCTCTACACTGTAAACTGATCAATTTTTTACTGTTCAGGTTTTGCATGTCATTACAATGCCTTCGCCTCCACATACCAGAAAATCCTTGTGAGTTTGTTTATTGGTCTAGTTGTCCATTTTTGCTCCTTGCATCTGCAAGCTATGCTTTTATAAGCTCTGTTACATGTCTGTAATTTTGTATCTTAATCAGCTGGCCATGTCACTGTGAAAAGTCTTTCTTAAATAGCAAACAGTTCCTTTCCTTGGGACTGGAGAGATTGGTGAGTGGCTAAGATCACTTTCCCAGCGCCCACACCAGTCAGCTCACAACTGCTGTAACTCCAACTCCAAAGGGTCTTGTGCTCTCTGCTGGTCTTTTCAGACACACACACACACACACACACACACACACACACACACACACACACACACACTTAAGAGGATAGAAATCTAAATTACTTCTCTTAGCCAGCCGTGGTGCTGCACAACTTTAATCCCAGCACTTGGAAGGCAGAGGCAGAGGCAGGCAGATCTCTGTGAGTTTGAGACCAGCCTGATCCATGAAGCAATTTCCAGGAGAAAACTAAAAGACAAACGAACAAAACCATTCCTTTCCTTGGAGCTTGCCATGTGATGTGCTGTAGCCATCTTCACTTATGACAGAACTTGGAAGTCCTGTCTCCCTCCCATCCCCCCTTTCCCACTGAAAGGTTGAACCCCAAGCCTCACACTGTAAGCAAGCATGGAACATGTCTCCAGCTCTACTTTTTTTCTTTTCTTTTTATTTTTTACTTGTAACTATCCTGTGTCTTTATATTTGAAGTGACTACGGGTTTGATTCTCCCCCATGTACTTAGGATTCTAGTTGCCTCTGCTGTGGATTTATTTTTGTTTGTTTGTTTGTTTTGTTCGAGACAGGTTTCACTGTGTAGCCTTGGCTGTCCTAGACTCCCTTTGTAGACCAGGCTGGCTTCGAACTCACAGAGATCTGCCTCCCTCTGCCTCCCGAGTGTGCGTCACCATGCCTGGCTCAGATTTAATTTTTTTTAATTTATTTTTAGCATATCTTAGTCTTATCATTTCTATGCTTTCTCATTTTCAAACACTTCCCTCCGTTATTTTTAAATGCCATATTTATAATAACTACCTTAAATAGAATACGTAGTTCTTTTAGTATATACTTGTTATCTTTAACATAATTTTATTTCTAATAATAAAAGGAATATGTGTTAGCCAGGTCTGGTGGCCCATCAGAGAAAGAAAGCTAATAGTGGTGCATGCCTTTAATCCTAGGGCCTAAGAGGCAGAGGTAGGTAGGTCTCTTGGGTTCCAAACGAGCCAGGACTACATAGTGAGACCCTGTCTCAGAAAACAAATAAAAACTCAAAAATATGTTTATCATAATAATTTCTGGAAGGAAGAAAGGCATAAAAAAGATGAAAATTAAAATGACCTAGAGTGCCTTTTTTATGTGAATTTATTTTTGTTGTTTGTTTGTTTGTTTGTTTTAGACAGAAAGAGTCTAACTCCGTAGCTTTCTGGCCTGGCCTTTGCTAGTCCAGGCTGGCCTTCAACTGGAAATCTGCCTGCTTTTTCCACCGAGTACTTGGATTAAAGGCATGTGCCCCCATGCCTGGCTTCCTTTCACAGAAATGTTAGCAGATTGTTGCTGCAGTCTTTCTGAATGCTTACTTAAATGTGGAGATCTTACTACAGTGACTCTGTGGTAAAGACTCAGCCTCAAACTTCCCACTGAGCCTACAATAGAAACAGTCCGCACACTGTAAAATGTGTTCTTTGTTCATGTATTGTCTTTATGTATGTGTGAGTGTGTATGTGTGTGTGTGTGCCTGCATGAGTTTGTCTGCACCATGTGTGTGCAGATGCCCATGGAAGGCAGAAGAGGGAGTCAGGTCCCCTGAAGGTGGAGTTGCAGACAGTTGTGAGCCACCTGAGAGAGCTCCGGGGGCTGAAGGGAGCATCTGCAGAGCGGCAGGCTCTCTACACTGCTGAGCTGCCTGAGCCAGAGGCTCTCCTGCCCCAGCCTGAGACCCTGATGTGTCTTTGAGAACGCCCGACCTGATGAACACGTGCCTGGCCTTGCTGCTGCCATTGTCAGCCACTTTTCTGCCTTCTAGGAGCTTGAGCACTTCAGATGATTCTTGTGAGCGGAAGCAAGAAGTAACTGGCTTATCTCAGGTGCCATCTGAAGCGTTTTGTTTCAGCAGCTTCAGCCTCCTCTGGGCCTTGAGACAGGCCCTAGGTGTTAGTTCCTGTGGGGCTGACTTGCCAGAGGATTATTTTCAGCTCTTTTTTTTTTTTTTTAAAGACTTATTGTGTA
Organism: Acomys russatus; assembly: GCF_903995435.1. NCBI lineage: Eukaryota > Metazoa > Chordata > Mammalia > Rodentia > Muridae > Acomys > Acomys russatus. The sequence goes on from NC_067147.1 coordinate 48,329,086, forward strand.
TACAGTGCACATTAGATCACATTATAGATGGCTGTGAACCACCATGTGGTTGCTGGGAATTGAACTCAGGACCTCTGGAAAAGCAGTCAGTGCTCTTAACTGCTGAGCCATCTCTCCAGCCCCCTTTTCAGCTTTTTTTTTTTCCTTGTGTGCCCTATCGCAGACACAGACCCACAGGTGTTCCTGCCCCTTTCCTGGGTATACTGGATTGCTGCTGGCCTGGGACTCAGAGCTGGGGCTAAAGGTATTTGTCAGCATGCCTGACCCCTTTCCCTTAAAAAAAATTACTACCACTACCACTACTACTGGTTTTTAGAAACTTCTTTATAGCCCAGGCTGTCTTGGAACCTGCTACATACACCAAGCTGACCAAGAAAGCAGAGATCTGCCTGCTTCTGCCTCCACAGTGCTGAGATTAAGACATGCACCACCACATCCAACTTCCCCTTTGTTTGGAGACAGGGTCTTGATATTACTGTGACTGGCCTTGAACTTGTGTCGGTCCTTCCTCAGCCTCCCTTGGTACCGCTGGCCCTGCTTGCTATTAGCATCTCTTAACGTTCATTTTGCTCTTTCTTCTGGGATAATTTATTGACCTGCTCTCTTTCCCCAATTATTTTCATCTCACATGTTGTGGTTTTTTTGTTTGTTACTGTTTTATTTTTTTCTGTTCTGGAATGTCCTTGGGTTCTCTCAGTCTCTGCACTTTTCTCTAATTTCTGTAGCATACATGGGATTTTTTTGTTGAACAGGCTTGCTTCCTAATTACAATCATGTGGCCACCTTGCGTCAGCATCTGTTGATTATGCGCCATTCTTCCTGTTCTTTGGTATGCCTTGTAATTTAGTACATAGGGACGCCCTGTTCAAAGGACACTGGGAAACAGGGCACATGGGTTTGCTCTGCAGAGCTCAGGAGAACCATGCCGTGGCCTTAGTTAATGGTTGTCACTTGTCCTAGAGGCATGGAGCTTGCTGGTTGGGATTTGGCTTTGGTCTCCAATGCTACGGTTTAGTTGGATCTGGTCTCGTTCACCCAGGACTGGGTTAACTATCTTCAGTTTTCTCAGGAAACTTGGTTCTTTTTTTTAGGACTCAGAGGTCTGTTCCTAGTGGGATGGAGTCTGGGATCCAGTCTGCTACTCCACACAGCTGGCTGCAGTTACCTGGTCACTGCCTGTAAATCAAATGTGTCCAGGAAGCTCCTTGTGTGGAAGGGACATTTTACTCTAGAGGGCTTCTCTACCCCAGCTAGAGGCAGAGACTTTTTAGATTTATAAAAGCTTTAAGGCATAGTAACTGGACAGATACCAACCATCTAAGTTACTTTGCTATTCCTAGCTACACGCCCCAAGTGACTTGCCGTGATTGTCCCTGCCCAGGCTGCTTCTGCTCTGGGAACATAAGCTCCACCTACTTCTCTTCTGCCCGACTATGGCTGTCAACAACTTTATTTAACTAGTCAGAGAATATTGGCAAGCAAACTTTACACAGTATGGTGTACGTGAGAATGTGTTGTTATAAAGAAAGAAAATACCAGTCGTTTGATTTTGCCAATAAAGACTCAGGAGCCAGGTGCCGTGGTGAAAACCTGTTAGCTCAGAGAGGCAGAGCTAGCAGAGAGCATCCTGCTGACCTTCCTACTCAGTCAGTGTCCCAGAAGGAAAAAGCCCTTCTTCCTTCTCCATGCTCTTTTAAAAAAAATTATTTATCTTTTTATTTTATGTGCATTGATATTTTATCTGCATGTATGTCTGTGAGGGTGTCAGATCTTAGAGTTACAGTTGTGAGGTGCCATGTGAGTGCTGAGAATTGAACCCAGGTCCTCTGGAAGAGCAGTCAGTGCGCTTAATTGCTGAGCCCCTCCATGCTGTCTTAAATACCCTTAAACTCAGTGTCCCTCCTTTCTACTTCCTGTGCATCTCTCTCTCCATCCTCTGTACTTCCTCTCACTATGTTTCCGGCCCGCCCCCCTCAATATTCACTTCCTGTCAATCTGTTACTTGCTCTGCCTCTTGACCTAGGGTTAACTTTATTTAATCCTGTTTCCCGAAAGCTCTTGGATTAAAGGTGTGTGCTAGGGTTGAGCCACACCTCCAAGTACTTGACTACAGTAAACAGAAAGCCCTAGGATCAAAGACTGAGCCATACCAAGATTAGAAACAGGTTTTTACAGTTCCCCCTCTCAGGGTTCACAATGGGATCAAATATCCTGCCGCAAGAATGTGCTTGTATGGGTGCAAACAGACCATGGGGGCCAGTGGTTAGTGTTTGAGTGCATAGCAGCACCAGATCAATGTCTGCTGTGAGGGGCTGGCGTGAGGGCCTGGTGTGAGGGCCTGGTGTGCTTCTCTGCTGGCTACTGAGGCCTGGGTTTCTCCCTCTAGGAGTCAACCTGTCATTCTTCATAGCTGCACAGTCGAGGGCGTTTCCACCCTTTTCCCCAATCCCATCTTCAGAAACAATCCCATCAGTGCTTTTTAGTTATGTTAGACTAATCCTGGCGTCCCCAAGTCTTTTTACCAGCCAAGCTTCCTTTCGGGTTATTGTCCTCCCTTCTGTCCTGCCGATGTCTAGATCCTAGGCAGACTTGCCCGAGACTTCTGCTTTGAGTCTTTAAATTATTCATTTTCGCCATTGTTAAAAAGTTCGTGTCACTCGCCAAAAAGAAGTAGAGACACAAGGGTTCTAAACAGAATTTTATTTGTTTAATTTTTAATTTTATTTTTGGTTTGGGGAGACAGGGTTTCTCTGTGTAGCCTTGGCTATCCTGGACTCCCTTTGTAGACCAGGCTAGCCTCCAATGCACAGCGATCTGCCTGCCTCTGCCTCCCGAGTGCTGGGATTAAAGGCATGCACCACCACGCCTGGCCTAAACAGAATTTTCTGAACCACACTTTGTTGCAATTGCCATGCTTCTATAAAATCCCAATACATAAATATTTAAGATTTTCAATTTGCTACGAATGCTTTTACTTATGTGGATGGGCCAGTGTTGGTATGCATTTGGTGACTTGGAAAAAGACTCTTGTCTTGCTTGAGCAGATTATAAAAAGGCATTCCTGACTGCTCCAGGCTGGGACCTTGCACAGCTGTGTACAGTGCATCCGAGCTGGAAAGATGAGAGAACTATAAAACACTGCCAAGTGTAAAATTCATATATGGCTACTGTAAACACACATTTTTCCTTGTTTATAAATAAAAATGAGCTGGGTTTGTGTTACTGGATGTTTTTTTTTGTTTTGTTTTGTTTTGTTTTTTGCTATTACTAAGAAGTTTCTAGAAAATCCAAGGGCCATAAGAGAATCTCCCTAAGGGAGGAGAATTGAAAATGATAAAGCTAAGTGGCTTACATGTGGGCTGGTCTCTCTCTTTGTAGCAAATATGAAAATATTGGTTGAACGTTAAAACTTTGGAAACAAGTAACAGTAAGCCCTTACATTGATGAAAGTGGTTGACCTGTGGTTTCAGGAGCAGGCGCATCCTGTGAAACAGAGTTACCGTGAGCAAAGCATTGAGCATGCCTAATTTCTTTTGCACAGGCATACTCCAACACCCGGATGGTACAGTTCTGAAACAGCTACAGCCGCCACCACGGGGCCCGAGAGAGCTGGAATTTTATACCATGGTAAGCAGTGTTAAGACGCTTTGTTGCTGTACGTGCTCTTCCGTTTTCTGCTGTGACTCAGAGTGAGACTCGTGTTTGACAGCATGTCCTGGGTCCCTGTGTGACAAGCAGGCTTCATGGAAAGATGGCTCATCTTCCAGTGTTTCTGCTGCAGCCGAGTATGCCCCGTTCCACTTCACAGCCTGAGGAGTCTTATTCTGAGTCACTGAATTGGTTTCAATCAACTGGTCGTGACCCACAACTTGAAAAAAACATTTACAGAGTTTGCCACTCTCAAAAATGCCAAGTTACTGTTTTTAGCCTAGCTTTGCTTTGTTAGGCAGGGTCTCCCTGTCCATCACAGGCTGCCCTAGGTGTCATGGTGCTCCTGCCTCTGCCTCTTCAGTGCCCAGTGCCACCGTGCCCTGCCTCCTGGAGACCTCAGAGTTTCGCTGCACTGTGGGAGAAGGGCTCATTCCTAATACCTAACTCATCATATGACTCAGGATGGTTTTTTTTTTTTTTTTACTGTGTTCTGTGACCACCAATTATTTCTTAACTGCAAAACACTTAGCCACGTGGCCCCACCTTCCCTGCCCACCAGGCACAGATCTGCTTTCTTTCCACAAGCTTGCTGACTCCTGTGTGTCTTTGCCAGGATAGTGCTCGTTCAGATTTCCCCCCATTTTGTAGTTGAAGAGCATATAAAAAGTATGGCTACATCCTTACAGCAGTACCTCGTGAATATTTAAGCCCCTGACCAAACAGACACTGGGAGGTGTTCCCTGCCACTCTGTGGTTGTCTTTTCAAACACAAAATCATGAATTTTGGTGAGACCCAGCTTCTATCTTCTGATATAGCCTTCTCCAGTTGCTGTTTGAGAAGGGAGTTCTATTCTATAGCCCAGGAAACTTACTATGAAGCCCCGGGAAGCCTTAGGCTCACAGCAGTTTTCCTCAGTCTCCCCAGTTTGCACCGCCAGGCCCAACCCTTTGATTGGTTTTGTTTGAGTTTGTATTACTTTTCGTCACCCTGAGAGAGCATGAAGACACCTCCACTCCACTGGGAGCTCTTTCCCGCTCTGTCCTCACCCACCATTCTGTCCTGTGTTGTCTTTGACCTGCTGAAAGTGCTCTTCCATGTGGGAGTCCCCTAAGAGAGGGGGTGGGAGGGCAGGTGCTGCACTCCCTGGCTGGGGCTGCCTAAGTGGGTTTTTCACACTTAGCCCCTGATCCGGCAGGCTGCAGGGGAGGTTCTGCTGAAGGCCTCTCCCCCTTCCTGCCCACGGGCTGTCTCCTCAGATCTTCTTCTGTGGGTTTATGTCCCACTGTGCTTTCTGAGAACACCTCAGCGTGGCGTACCCTCGTTTTAACCACGGCGATCTCCTTGCAGCCTTCTCGAGACGTGTTCACACTCTAGGCACGGCAGTTGGGTCACACAGCTATGTGGTGGCTCACAGCTCACACCATAAATATGATTGATTCCCGAGAAGTGAAGATTTGTCTTCTTCCCTCCCGGGAGAAATATCAAAGTCCTGGCCTTGGAGACTAGAATTAGACCACTGTGCGTGACTGTTGGCCGTGTGTGGTGTGTCAGCACGCTGTGTTGCCAAGCCATGATGTGCTCGGTTAGTAGTCAGCATTTCCTGGGAGATCTCTGCTAAAACCAAACAAAACAATAACTTATTTTCTTTCCCTTTCCTCCTAGATAATGAGGTTCAGTTTCTGGTAAATGCAATTCTATCCTCTGTGTTTCCTAAAAGTTTATTGACGTTTCATTTTAACCCTTGTAGTGTGCTTACTCATAAAATTATGTCATCTAGACATGTATTAAAGCTGTCCCTCAAATTTTAAAAAAATAAAACTTGTTTCATAGATATATAAAAAATAAACAATATGTAAAATAATTTATTTAGTGAGAAAACCAGTCACGTGTTAAAAGTGGTTCCTTAAGGGGACTGTCAAGATGGTTCAGTCAGTAAGGGAGCTTGCCAGTAAACCTGATAACCTGAGTTTGATTGGGACCTCATGGTAGAAGGAAAAGATTGATGATAGGTTGTCCTTTACACACACACACACACACACACACACACACACACACACACACACACACACACTGAATGAACGAATGAACAAATGAATGTAAAAATTACAAGTACAAATGGCTCAAAATGTTTGTTAGCTGAGGCGCACGCCCCTCCCCCAGCAGGCATTTATTCACCCGTGGGAGCTTTATTTGGAATTTGGCATCAGTTAATGCACAACTCACATAGTAGCAAAACAGTTGGAAGATGCTGACAGGCAGGACTTATCACCAGGACGGTGGCTGTAAGTAGCTGCTTATCATTGCTGTGGGCTCCCTGGCTGTCGCAACCCACGCTAGGTGAATTTCCAGCCTTGTTGCACTTGGTCTTCCTGAGGCATTGTGGGAAGCTGACCAGCACTGCACCTCTGTTCAGGTTTACGCTGCTGACTGTGCCGATGCTGTTCTCCTGGAGCTGCGGAAACACCTGCCCAAGTACTACGGCGTCTGGTCCCCTCCCACCGCGCCAAACGGTAAAGCGCTCTTTAAGTACCTCTTGCAGTTTAGTTCACAAGTTTAGCTTTATGAAGCGTCTGCATTAAGACTGGAAACTATGGGACAAGTGTGCTTTCTTTTCCTACTTTCGCTAAACAAAACTCACTGGTACTTTTACTTTTTATCGCTATTTTCTTGAATGACATGCTACATATTAACTGATGAAAGTGTTCCAGCTGCGGGAGCACATCTCAGTTCTATCTTTATTTACAAATGACCATTTCTTTTTCTTTTTTTTTTTTTTTTTTTTTAATATTTTTCTATTGTTGTTATGTATTGAGTGTTCTTCCTGCATGTACACACACCTGTAGGCCGGATCACATTACAGATGGTTGTGAGCCGCCATGTGGTTGCTGGGAATTGAACTCAAGACCTTTAGGAAGAGCCGGCAGTGCTCTTAACCACTGAGCCATCTCTCCAGCCCCCCAAAATGACCATTTCTTATCTAAAGACTCAAACATTAAGAACCTAAACAAAAGTGCCTGCCCTGCATAGCTTGTCTTCTGCCCGAGTCCCAACCCACTGTCTTTACCTTTGAGTCTTCTGGGAAACCCTGCAAAGCGCCATGGAGAAGTGAGATGGTGGGGGTCCGCCTTGGAGTCTGGTGATGTGTCCAGTTGATAAGGCTGCAGGCTTGCTGATACGGGTCTGAAGCACATCGTACCACTGTCTGAGCTTTGGTCCCTAACTTAGTGTGTCAGATGCCACTACTAGGGCGTCTTGACTCCTCCCTGAGGGAGCATACCACTCTGAGTAAGTCCCTCCTGACCATTGTAACTGCCCTTGGGTCGCTTTTTTTTTTTTTTTTTTTTTGGAAACTAGGTTTTGATATGTAGCCCTGGTTGGCCTGCCTTGCTGCCTAGATGCTGGGATTAAAGGCATATGCCTCCGTGTCCATGGGTCCTTATTGTCTGTAGTCTGTCCAGCACATGCTTGTAGATACACTTTCTATTGCAACGTCTCCCCTTCCTCCTTTGCCGTGAGCGGCACATAAGTATACACTATATGTATATATAATCAGCACATTTCTTTTTCTTTGAGACCGGGTCTCTTTACAAAGCTCTGGCTGTCCTGAAACTCATTATGCAGAGTAGGCAGCCTGGAACTCAGAGATGCACCCGCCTCCAGAGTGCTGGGTTTAAGGGTGTATGCCACCATGCCCAGCCTTTTTTGTTTGTTTGTTTGTTTTTGTGCTATTATCTCTTTGCTGTGGATATAGCAGATTTTTAAAAATACAACATCAGAAAAGTGGTTCTTGCATCTGTTGCAGTATTTTTTTTTTCCCCTGTGTATGATCGAAACTAGTGCATGAGGCTTTCTTTAGCAGGAGCAAAGCAGGGAGATGCAGGTGTGGTTGGCAGCAGCTTGAGCCAGCATGGCTGTGTGAGAAATGGGGAGACGTGGAAAATCCTGTGCCACGGCTGAGCTCCGGCAAGGGCTGCTTGAGCCTGGCGATCAGATTGCATTTTGCCCTCTTAGCTCCTTTCAGCTTGAGATAAAATCAATATGTAATAAATAGATGTTCTTGTTAATGTTTAACTGTGGGCCAAGGCTTAGGGTTAGCTTCAGGGTGGGGAGTCCCTGTTATCAAGTGCCTGGCTGGGTTGTGATTGTGCCCTTTTCTTTTGTTGCATTCGTCTTACTGGGAAGGGGAAGGGCCTGCTCCAGGGATTTGCCTGCTGTTTGTGTTCGTTCTGCACGGTCAAGTTCAGCCTGAGTGCACGGCAACCTTGCATGGGCTTTAATACCTGCCCCTCATGCTTATGCTTAACAGTTACTGTATTCTCACAGGCCGACCGCAGTGCTCGGTGAGCACCAGGTGGCACCAGGCGCTGTGCTGAATTTAACTTCTGTTCCTCAGGAGCAGCAGCTCTGGAAGGCAAGGCTTTCATGCTGTCGCCGATGTGCCTCAAAGCAGCGCCTTGTCACATGACCGAGCTTGTGGCACTGCCCTGACACATCCTGAGCACTTTGGACCACGGTGCTTCTATTTCATGGTCGCCTGTGCTGGACTCTCTAACCTGTATATGTCATCGAGGCCCAGGGGAATGCTAGGAAACACAGGCTAATACATGGTGCAGCTCGCATTTGAAGTCTCTTTTCTCTGCTTCTGAAAATTGCTTTAAAGGCTATCATTTTGTTTAAAATTTCGCGAGTATAAGTTGTACAAACAAACACATTTAATTAAGACAGAAGGGCATTTTATTATAAGGAGCTAGGGATGTCTGAGAAAAGTCAGGGGCAGCGTAGCTGAGCCATGAGCAAGCAGAATGGAGCCCAGGAATGTTTCTGCACATGCCTCCAGCCCACCAAAGGGATCACTCACTTTTCACATAGGGAATTACATGTCCTGCCGTGTGCTGAAGATCCAGAGAACGTCACAAGCAGGTTATCTCTGAATCCCAGTTCCAAGCCAGTTCCAAGTTGGGAAGACGGCTGCACTGTTGCAAGCTCGTGTCAGATATTTGCCAGTTTCAGTGGCTATGGCTGGGAGCTGGGTTCCAGATTGTGACAGGAACACTTCTGAGGTCTTGTGGGATTACACCATGACACACAGTAACATTTGTGACACACCTCAGGCTGTATCAACTGGAGACCAGCCACACATCAGGACTTCCGGTATACAGGCATCTCTTCCCCCTTCCATTCAGTCCACAGTTCATTTGTGGTTGTAACCGACACATTGAAAAAAAGGCTGCTCCACTCTGGACCCAGGGGGCCTGGCTGAGTAGACATCTTTTGTTACTGGTCTGGAATTGCTTCGGGAGACTGTCCTGTAGTGACAGTGTGCTTTTGATCTTTGTATAACCGAGTCTCAAGACCAGCCCCGCTTTGAGCTTCATTCTACAGGAACCACTGAGGGAGTCTGCTAGAAACACTCTTCAGAGGGAAGCGGGGCTCAGGGTTACAGACACGGCAGCTGTTAGTCTAACAGTCTGGCGCTCAGGCTGTGTCCCGCTTTCTTATTTCTCTCTCTCTCTCTCTCTCTCAATAGGTTCTGTTAAGCTGCTTGATCCCAGCCCCAGTTCTCTCCTGAGAACACGTGTGTTGCTTTTCTCTTGTGTGTGTCAGGATAAGCTCTCACTGTGTCCCCTGGGCTGGTCTGTAATCCACAGACCCCCTGCTTCAGCCTCCTAGCTGCTGAGCTGACGGGCATGCATACCCATCCTCAGAGAGAGCTACAACTCTGCGTCCCTAAAGCAGGTTTTGATGCTTAGTTGTTACAGCTTAGAAGGAAAGATACACATGAAAGTCTTAGCGGCATGGTGTTTCACCCCTGTAATCTCGGCACTGGGAAGGCTGAAGCGGGGCTGTGAGTTCAAGGGCAGCCTAGTACAGTGCTGCCTCAAAGCACCAGAAAAGAAAAAGGGAGGGGCATACCGTTCTGGGGTGTGTGTGTGTGTGTGTGTGTGTGTGTGTGTGTTAATATATATGTGATATGTATATGTGTGTATATGTACATGCGTGTGTGAATATATCTATGTACGAATGTGTGTGTATATATAAAACAGACCAGGGAATGGAAGGGAATCACCTACTCAATCCTCAGAAGACCTTAACTCATTTTCATGTTGAAAGCTAGTGATCTAGCAGTGCTGCAGTTCCAAGCACAGGCACAAGAACTGGCTAAGTTAAAGAAATACAGACTTAGCCGGGCGTGGTGGTGCACGCCTTTAATCCCAGCACTCAGGAGGCAGAGTCAGGCGGGTGGCTGTGAGTTTGAGGCCAGCCTGGTCTACAAAGTGAGTCCAGGACAGCCAAGGCTACACAGAGAAACCCTGTCTCGAAAACCAACAAACCAAACCAAACAAACAAAAAAAGAAATACACACTTGGCTAGTTGAGCTAGACACAAGTAAAACCGTGTGTTTGGGCTCTACTTCTTGAAGAAATGTCTCGATCTGTTAGAGTGTAAGGTGGCCTGGGTCCACAGTGTGCAGGGCAGTGGGAATGGATGGGGAAAGCGACACCCATATCTAGCAGGTATTCACTATATGAGAGAGGATAAGAGAGAACAAAGAGGGATTTCTGTATTTGAATTGACGGGGCCATGCATTTGACATGTAGAAAATAGCCTTCCTTTGATGTGTGCTGGGCCTCACGGCTCACAGTACACTCTCACACCCAGTGAAGTGAGCTTCACTTTAACTCCAACGTCTCACCTCTAAGTTGATGGTGCTGTCTCTGGGATGCGGGGTATCTCCCGGCTCTTTATCAATACACAGGGTGTAAGCCTTGAGGTTGAGACTCTCCAACACTGAGTTGAGGGTGAAGCTGTCCTTTCCGAGACTCTCCATCCTCTGGCCACCTTTTCAAACACAGAAGCGCGGCTGTGTCCCGCTTGAGGTTTGTCCACCATCCTTTGCTGTTTACGCCCGCGGTGTTGCTGTGTCCCGGCACCTAGGTTGCTTGTACTGCGCTTCCAGGCTGCTGTCCCATCAACCACAGTGCTAACCTGGCTGCCTTGCTTGATCGCGGGATAACGTTTACCTCTTTTACCCTTACCTTCTGCAGAAGATTGATCCCTGTTAAGTCTGGAGGCCTTGAAAGTTCTTAAGGCCTGAGTTCTCGTTCGGTTCAACACAAACCTCTTTGTTGTAATTTCAAAATTGTGCCAGTCTGGGTGGGACAGGGGAGAGGGACATTAGTGCATGGGGCTTCTCTTACTCTGGCACCTTTTGCCAGGTTTAGAGGAAATGTCCTCTTTTCCTAATTTTGCTACGTGTGTATGCACACATGGTGCACGTGTGCGCATGTATGAGCCATGGCACACATGTAGCCATCAGGACAACCTTGGGTGTTGGCTCTCACCTTCCATCTTGTTTGGGGCAGAATCTCCTATCCACTGCTGCATGATTAGCACGGTCTTACCTCTGCCTCCCACCTCTCTCTGTGGGAGGCTCAGATTGCAGATCACTCGACTTGTCCAGCTGTACGTGGGCTCTAGGGATGCTAACTCACTCCTGGTGCTTGTGCGCACTGTACCCACTCATCCGTGCTCTCAGCCTTAAGAACTAAAATGGGAATCACGATTTCATTGAGATTTTGGACAGGATTGTTTTCCTTAGGAAGAGGGGGCACTATTTCTTTTCTTTCCTTTTTTTTTTTTTCCTTCTTACCCAGGTCCTTGCTTTCATGGTAAGGTGTGAAAAAAGGCTTTTGTGGTGACAGCACGTTCTGTGGGCAGATGTGTGCAAGGGCACTGAGGTGTGTGACAGCAACAGTGCATTTGAGGTCAGCAAGAGGGAATTTGGTGGTGTCATTTGGATTTGGTTCCCAGTTTACAGATGTCAAATGGAGAACAAACTTTCCAAAATTCTTAAAATACTGAGAGATCTATCTCATTCTGAGCCCAGATGGCATCATGTGCACAGAGGACGGTGGTCCACACATGCACCCGCTCCAGCGGCATCTGTGGTTACAAGTCACAAGGCTTTGTCTGATGTTTCTGCTCACTAATAAATGTGTTGATAATAGATTTACTTTAAGTCTTTTCTCCTCCAGCATTTCCTCCTCTCTTGTCCTCTGGAGGTTACTTGAGTGATATGACTGCCTGTTGGTAACTAAGGTTTTTCTCCAATAACAGATGTATACCTAAAACTGGAAGATGTGACTCATACGTTTAATAAGCCCTGCATAATGGACGTGAAGATAGGGCGGAAGAGCTATGACCCCTTTGCCTCACCCGAGAAAATCCAGCAGCAGGTCAGCAAGTACCCTCTGATGGAGGAGATCGGCTTCCTAGTGCTCGGCATGAGGGTAAGCGCAGTTTCAGTGACGTGTGCGTGTTCACTTACACACCACTCTATGGACTGCAAAGCCACCACATGTGTTCCCTTGCACACCACTCCATGGACTGCAGAGCCATCACATACTGCTAGATCAGAGTGAGTGTGCTGTGGCGTTGTCTGTGATGCCGTGTGCGCTGCAAGGACAGGCATTTTATCTGCTGCTCACTGGTCTGTAGTCACTGACACCGGTCCTAACACCTACTAGGTTTAATGCGTAATGACCAGACCCTAAGATGGGTAACGTGGTCATTTTGTTTTAGAGAAGTTTTAAGTTTAAGTGCACAATAAATATTAAAAGTAAGCATATTCATTGTAGCTTCCCTGTAAGAAAAGAGCTATTGTATAGCTTCTGGGGTTTGAAGAAGGGTCTCACAGTGTGGCCGTCTGCTCTGGCCTCGAACTCAGAGATTCACCTGCCTCTGCTTCCCAAGTGCTAGGGGAAAGAACTCTTTTAGAAATAGAAAAAAAAAAAAAAAAAAGCAAAAGCAAAACAAGCCACATTATTTTATATTTTTATTTAAAACAGTTGCTTTTTTTTGTACATAGTTCTATGGATTACCATTTAAATTTTTTTATTTTAACTGATACATAAGAATCTCATATTTTTGCTTTAATATGCACACGTACTGTTTACCTCAGCATAGTCAGGGGCTGGTGTCATCCTGTGGCTGGGCTGCTTGCGTCTCTCTTTGTCCACGTTCTGTCATCTGGGAGAAGGTTAACTCGAGCGTCTATACCCTGGGACCACACTCTGAGGGGCCAGAGCAGGTGCCGCAGAGGCAGAAATGACTTGCCGTCATTTTGTTGGGCTATCACAGGGTTGCTCCCCACCTCTGACATCACAACACAAATGCCAGAATGCATATGCTAGGAAGGAAGGATTATTGAATCCGCTTTTAAGGACATCACCACAGCTGAGAATTAACGTGACACTTGCACCTCTAAACCAACAGTGTGTCCTCTAGGCATGCCCAATGATTGTGAGTGTGCAAGAATGGTCAAGTGACAGATGATCTTCTCCTCTTGAGTCTTTGTTTGTTGTTTGTTTATTTTTGCTCTTTCAAGACAGGGTTTCTCTGTGTGTATCCCTTGGCTGTCCTGAACTCACTCTGTAGACCAGGCTGGCCTCGAACTCAGAGATCCACCTGCCTCTGCCTCTGGAGTGCTGAGATTAAAGATGTGAGCCACCACGCCTGGCCCCTCTTAAATCGTAAACAGGGGTGTTCACAGGACGTTTTGCAGGAGATTGCTAATGTGCTGGTGATGACAGCGAAGTAAATCTGATAGTTTATTTGACTTCTTCATCAATAAAGCAGTTTTTAATTTTTGGAAACTATAATAAATGTGAGCATATAAGAAAAGACAAAAAGGGGCCAGCAGGATGGCTCAGTGGGTAAGGGAGCTTGCTGTGAAAGCCTGACAACGGGTTTGATTCCTGGGACTCACTTAAAGCAGAAAAAAGAACCATCTTTATGGGAACACGCACTTTATTCATGATTTATTTCATGTAGATTTTCTCCGTGTTTTTATCTTCTATTCAGAGGACCTTCCTGATGCTGCCTAGGTTGACAACCCTCCTGAGCTGAAGTGAACCCGTTAGTGGGGCTTTCCTTATATTTGGGACTGTAGGCATGAACCATAATGCAGGGCACTCTGTGAACTTCGGTATTAGTTTATATGGCTAAGAAATGGGTGGTTGTATTGTAATTGTATTTTAATTGTAAATTGTCTTTAGTATTGTTGCTGACATTGTGGCACTGAGTCATTTTGGAGGTATTTTATGACCACTGTGATCTGAATTGCTATCTGGATGGCATCTTTGCCTCTGTTGCATTTGTAAACCAATCCAACTGTGTGTGTCAGGGAGGGTAGGTGGTGCCCGGCCTCCCAATTCTGCGGCTGAACTTATGAGTGAGTGTGAGCCACACGAGTTGAGTGCCGAGAATTGAACTTGGGTCCTCTGCAAGAGCAGTAAGGCTCCCCTCCCACCCCTTTTCTCAGACAGGGTCTCTGCACCTAGCCCCGGCTGACTACAACTCATTTTCAGGCTGCCCTTGAACTCAGAGATCCGCCTGCCTTTGCCTCTGCGTCCCGACTGACTCTAGAATGACTTTAGATGGAAAAAATGATAAAAGACCTTATAGCAAAAAACACTTTTATGGAAGCTTTTCTTTTGTCTTTTTTTGAAGGCAGCATCTCATGTTGGCATCTTGGCTGGGTAGGTGACCTCACCTTGAACTTCTGAGTCTCTTGCCTCTATCTCATACTAGGTACTGGTATTACAGGTGTGTGCAGCTGCACCTGCTTTTATTGGTGTCAAAGACTGACCCCAGGGCTGTTTGCCTGCGGGGGAAGTATCACTGAGTTGCATTCCCAGCGCCTCTCGGCTTTAGGGTTTTTTTTTGTTTTTTTGTTTTTTTTGTAGAGTTTCATCCATTGCTTTAAACTTGCTGTGTAGCCAAGGATGACACTGAACTCCTGACGTTCTGCTTCTACTCCCCAAGTGTTGAGCGAGGCATGCTAAACTTCCGGTGTTAGGAAATGCTTTTGTCTCGGGCCATGCAAATTCGTGTTAATCTTGGTGGGTTGAAGCAGACAGCTCCATCCCACTGAAAATCGTCCTTGCTCTGAGGAGCTCTTCAGAGTGGGTGTCTGCACGCTTGGTGTCCTTTCAGCCTCTGCTCACGTGCCGCCGTGACTCCCTTCACCTCTGTGTGAGGGATCGTGTGACTAGCTGTGAGTCACCCCCACGTGGCCAAGGGCACCCCGCATTAGTGCTTGGATGGTCACAGCTCTTTTATTTTGACAGGTGTATCACGTTCATTCTGACAGCTATGAGACCCGAAACCAGCACTACGGAAGAAGCTTAACGAAAGAGACTCTGAAGGAAGGTGAGCCCCGAAGATGACTGCTTTGCCACTGCAGTCGGCAAGATGGCTCTGATGGTGTTTGCTTTAGTTCTCCTGGGCCCTAATATCCCCAAGTGTAGGTTGTGAGTGCCCCTTCCTTTCACACTGTCACTAGTGTCGCACGCATACTCTTGCTGGCCCACTTGCTTTCTACAGCTGTGATAAAAGCCCTAAGACAAACTACCCAGGAAGAAGCCTTTATTTCAGTTCAGTTTCAGTGTGTGGCGGTAGCTTCTTTCCCTTGGGCACATCACAGGACATGGGGTGCAAATTTGTTCTGTTCCTGGTTGCCCCTAATGGCCTGTGTGCTATTAGCCTACCTCCCCAAATCCTGTGACTGCCTTATACCAGCTATTCAACTTGCGGTCTCGGGGTGCTAGCACAGGGCCGTATTGTAGCAGTGTGCAGTCTTGCAAGCACAAACATCTGAACACCTTTGTCCAGCTCAGTATCAGAGCTTTAAATGCACACTCAGCCGTGCTGGTGGCACGCGCCTTTAATCCCAGCACTTGTGGAATTAAATTATAAACTAATAAAACGTATTAAGTATAAATTACATCTAAATTGTTCATTACACAAGAGGCTTTAAGGTGCTGTTTCGTGGTGTCTTTTTAAGGCCTCCACTGTATAGTTAAGTGATATTGAATCTTCTAAAGGCACTGATGAGTAAAGAGGTGTTAATTGGCTTAATAAGCCCATTAACATGTGCTTCTGGAAAACTCTGGTGAGCCAGACATTACAACAGAAATTCTGTCTTTTAAAAACAATTTCACATTAGGTTATTCTTAGCTCTATGAAAAGATGACTTGTAATGTAGAGTTTGTGGGAGGGTACTGGTGTTACATATAGAAAACACATCTTCTTGTAGCCTAATAGTTAGCTCCTGTTTCCACATACTTAATTAAAGCAAGGTACTACTTAATTTGACTATTTAAAAAATGATTTTTTTCTCCTCGGCTATAGTTTGGTCCTATCTGATTTCTTTTTCTTTTCTTTCTTTCTTTTTTTTTTTTTTTTTTCCCTTGGTTTTTCGAGACAGGGTTTCTCTGTGTAGCCTTGGCTGTCCTGGACTCACTTTGTAGACCAGGCTGGCCTCGAACTCACAGCGATCTGCCTGCCTCTGCCTCCCAAGTGCTGGGATTAAAGGCGTGCGCCACCACGCCCGGCTCTCTTTTTCTTTTTTTAATTGAAAATAGATTTTTTTTTAAAAAACCAGTATATTCTGATTATGGTTTCCCCTTCTTCCTAACTCCTCTTTGATCATTTTCTCTTTCCCACCCATCCAAATCCTCTCTCTCTGTCTCTCTCTCCCTCCCTCTCTCTCCCATTAGGATACAAATAGGTATCTAAGCATCGTCATCATTATCATCATCATCAGGTGGCGGTAGCTCCCGCCTTTAATCCCAACACTCAGGAGGCAGAGTCAGGTACATCTCTGTGAGTTCGAAGCCATCCTTGTCTACAGAGCAAGTTCCAGTAGAGCTAAGGCTACACAGAGAAACCCTGACTCAAAAAACAAATAAAAAGGGCTGGAGAGATGACTCAGTGGTTAAGAGAGCCGCCTGCGCTTTCAAAGGTCCTGAGTTCAATTCCCAGCAACCACATGGTGGCTCACAACCATCTGTAATGTGATATGGTGCCCTCTTCTGGCTTGCAGGAGCACATGCAAGCAGAACACTGTATACATGATAATAAATAAATAAATCTTAAAAAAAAAAAAAAAACAAATAAAGAAAAAAGAAAAGATAAAATAAAAACAAACAGGAATAGGTCAAAACAAAGAAAGAAGCACCACATCCCCATACACAGAAATCTCATAAAGACACGAGACCAGAAGCCATAATATATACACAAAGGGCTGGTAATAGAAAGAAAAGAAGAAAGGTGCTCAAAGCTTTATGACACAAAGAACCTCCCAAAATGCCTTTGAGTTTGTGTAGTGTTGGCCATGTACTGCTAGGCGTGGCTTGGGCTTAAGTGTGGTTTGTGTAGCTAGTGAGACTCCTTTGGAGAAAACTAATTTTTCTTTTGAGAGCAATTATTAGTTGGAGGTAGCTTCTGTGTTAGGGCAGGGGACTTGTGTCCACTTCCCCTCTCGGTGCCGGCACCGACCCAGACCAGCCAGCTCTGTGCGGCTGCCACAGTTCCTGTGAGTTCCTCCGTGTGCTGGTCCTGCTGCATGTAGGAGGCCTTGCTTGTTTACTGTCTTCTGTCCTTACTCTTCCAGTCTTTCCTCCTCCACTTCCCTGAGACACGAGGGGAGGGAATTGATGGAGATAACCCATTTAGGACCGCCTGTTCCAGGGCTCACTCTCTGTACATTGTCGGGTTGTGGGTCTCTGTATTTGCTCCCATCTGCTGCAGTAGAAAGCTTATATATGAATATAGCAGAATGTCCTTGGGTGCCATTTTACTGCTTCGATCCTGTAGCAGAATGGTGTTTGGTTTTTCCCTAAGTCCCAGGCCTAGCCACAAGACCACACCTGCTCCAACAAGGTCTCACCTCCTAATCCTTTCCATTTGTGCCGCTCCCTGGTGACCCTTCTAACCACCAGGCCCCACCTCCACAATTACTCCATTTTCCCTCCCTAGGAAGTCCAACCCTGCCCACCTAGGCTCTTTACTGTACACCTAACTCTGTGGTTATATGGATTGCAACCTGCTGACTGAAAACTGAACAGCTGACGTCCACATGTAAATGAATACATACCAATATTTGTCTTTCAGGTCTGGGTTATCTTACTGAGGACTTTTTTTCTAGTTCCATTCATTTTACTTGAGAATTTTATTTTATTTATTAAGATTTATTTATTATAGAGTATTCAGCCTGCACGTGAGCAAACAGGCCAGAAGAGGGCGCCAGATCTCATTATAGATCTAATGGTTGTGAGCCACCATGTGGTTGCTGGGAATTGAATTCAGGACCTCTGGAGGAGCAGTCAGTTTACTTAATCTCTGAGCCATCTCTCCAGCCGTGGGAATTTTATTTTTTTGAGCAGCTGAGTAATACTTGATTTTTGTCATTGTACCACATTTCCCTTATTCATCATCAGTTGATAGACCTCTAGCTTGTTCCTAGTTTCTGGGTGTTCAGAGTAGAGCAACCATGACCGTGGTTGACCAAGTGTGTCTATAACACTACAAAGCGGTCTTTGGGAATATGCCCACCAGTGATATAGCTTGCTCTTGAGCTCTATTCCCAGCTTCCTGAGGAAACGCCACATTGTTTTTCACAGTGGCTGTACAAGTTTGGATGCCACCAGCAACGGATGAGAATTCCACTCAGTCCACATCCTCTCCAGCGGGAGCTGTCATCTGTTTTATTGATCTTGGCCTTTCCTACTGGTGTAGGATGAAGTCTAAAGGTCATTTTGATTTGCATTTCCATGATGATTGACTTTATTTCTTAACAGTTTGTGTCTTGTAGTAGGCAAACAAGTTACATAAAAGCAAATTGCCTAACCTGTACAATCCCAAGTATGATTAAATATTAAAGTATAGTATTATTATTATCATCATCATCATTATTGAGACAGGGTTTCTCTGTGTAACAGCCCTTGCTGTCCTAGAGCTTGCCTTGTAGTCCAGGCTGACAAACTCAGAGTTCCGCCTGCCTCTGCCTCTCCAAGTGCTGGGATTAAAGGCGTGCACCACCACTGCCTTTAGTGAAGAATTTTATCTGCTGTGAGCACACTCTGTAAGTAACAGCTGCACAGTGTGACCCTAACGCTGATGCATTCCTTTAACAGGGGTCTCCAAGTTTTTCCACAATGGCTTCTGTTTAAGAAAAGATGCAATTGCCGCCAGTATTCAAAAGGTTGAGAAGATTCTCCAGTGGTTTGAAAATCAGAAGCAGCTCAACTTTTATGCAAGTTCTTTACTGTTTGTTTATGAAGGTTCATCTCAGCCAGCTACTACAAAATCAAATGATAGAACTTTGGCGGGGAAGTTTCTCTCCAAAGGACACCTGTCGGACGCTGATGTCCTGGAGTGTAATAACAACTTCCATCTGTTCAGCTCCCCGGCCAACGGGACCTCCGTAGGCAAAAGCTTCTCCAAGGTGTACTCGAGGCACAGAAAGCTGTACACAAAAAAGCACCAGAGTCAGACTTCCCTGAAGGTTGAAACTCTGGAGCAAGACAACGGGTGGAAGAGCATGTCCCAGGAACATTTAAACGGCAATGTGCTCTCCCAACTGGAAAAAGTGTTGTACCACCTCCCCTCGGGTCGGCCGGAGATCGCGCAGGTAGAAGTACGGATGATAGACTTTGCTCACGTGTTCCCGAGCAACACAGTAGATGAGGGGTATGTTTACGGCCTGAAGCATCTAATCGCCGTGCTTCGGAGTATTTTAGACAGTTGAGTCCTGCTGCAGTCTGTGAGGGAGCAGGGTCAACCACCGTGGAGAGCCGCAGGCATTAGCCGTGCACCTGTAATGCTCTGTAAAAAAGAAAAAAAAAATTTGTATTGTGAGTCAACGTCTTATTTGTCTTTATACTTTTGGTAGAAGGTTAACTTTTTTATATTCTTACTCAGGAATACTAATTTGTTCATTAGAAAACTATGAAGAATAAAGAAACAGGAATGTCGAGCAGGGAATGTGGGACGGGGTAAGCAAAGTGCAAAACCATTACTCAGTCATTCAGAATTCATGGAGCTTCCTGCAGCAGGTCACCTTGAGATCTCTGTCCACCCAACCTTGCCGGTGAGCCGTATTGAAACTTCGACATCATATTCAGGCCACCTTAAGATCTAGAAAGTACAGATTGATTTCATCAGGATAGGTGTGTCTGAGCTCCCTACCACTGGAGAGCCGTTCAATACACACACACACACACACACACACACACACACACACACACACACACACACACACGCCAAGAGCAGTACGTGAAAGGTGCTTAAGTGGGTGTGGTTCTGTGCTCAGTGCTTCAGAGAAAGTCCAGTGATGCAGACGGCGTGTACCAGCCGCAGCAACAACAGTCTTTGAATTAAGGGTACATATCTTCCTCCCTAGGGTCAGAAAAAGAGCAAGTATTAATAAAGAACAAATCACTTTTTTGTGTGTGAAAGAATTTCATTTTGGAAAAGGTTTTGTCTACTGTGTTGTGGAAGCTGTCACAAAGCATGGTGTTTTTATTATCAGTCTGAGGCTTTGGAAAGGTGGATGGTGGAAACTTTGTTTTATTTCTGCTTTAAATAATTTTTGAGAGTCTTTTCCAGTAGAAAAACAAATCAATTTAAAAAAATTGTATCCTCATTTACTTTTAAGCCACAGCATGAGCACATTTCTGAGACTGGTTAAGCATCCACAGAATGCTGTGCCTGGTGCAGACCAGAATCCTTTGTATTGAAATTAAATTTGCAGGTCCTTTTGCCGTCGGTGCTGTACTTGCTCGCAGTTAGACTCACTGATCTGATAAAATAATTGAACAGCTTGTCATTTCTGGAAAATACTTTTGAGTTATGACTTGACCTTTTTTTTTTTTTTAAGACCTCTTCTCCTTTCTGAATTTACAAATAAAACTGCTAAATCCAAGAACCATTTTCTGTAACACGGAGGGAGCTTTTCCATCAAAATGTAGTTTGCAAATGCCCACGCCCAGATGTGAGCCCTAACTAAATGGGCCGCTAGCCAGAGTGACACAGGCCTGTGCGTCTTGTGCGTCCGTCCCCCCCCCCCCCCCCCCCCCCCCAGGAGGCTGTACACGCTCTTCAGAGAACACTTAAGATGTGAAGTCAGCATTTCCCAGTCTCTGCCCAGGTGTGTACTGCCTATAAGCTGGTTTTCTTCCATTTGGTGGGAGTGAGTTTCAAGTGATAATTATTTGAAAATGTTTAGTTTTACCTTTTTTTTTTCTTTTTACAATATTGATTTGTTATCTGGGTGTGACTCAGTAGCTCAGGCTCATCTGGTGAACACTATTTTGAATCTTAAGAGGCAGTTTGAGACGATATCAGCTGCTGAGTAAGTAAACTCAAGCGTTCGAAGCTTTGGGCGCAGTAAAGTCCTTGGTCCACAGCCTATTCGAACACGTTGGAAGCCAGCGCCCTGCCTTTCTGACGACTAGGTTTTGTCTGAATGAAACAGGAAGTGATTCGTATCTCTGCTCTTCAGGGAAGGGGCTAGCATTCAGTTCTTGTTTACATCCTGCCCACTTCATGTTGCTCTTTTTTTTTTTTTTTTTTTTTTATGCTTTTTGATGATGTGGTGAACATGTTTATGGTGTGACTGACCTGTGGCGTGTTCCAGTCTGCCCTGTCTTTAAAGACGATGCTGAGATTTGCCACTTTGGGGACGAGGTATCCGTCACTAGCCACACATATGTGAACACACAGAGACCCAAGAGATAAGCAAACGAGGAGACCGTTTGAACTGATGGGAAGGCTGGCGCCCTGCCCTTCCCCCCCCCTCAACATGATTTTGGTGTATTTCTTATGAGATGCACTCATGGGAAGGACTTCTAAGAAATTGTGGATGTGAATACATTTCTCAAATAAAATTTTAAATTGTAAAATAGTTTTATAATAAAGTATTTACATTAATTATTTTAATATGGATGGAAGTTGCATAAATTATAATTGTTAAATATTTAAATAGTCTTTCAAGAGAGTTTTGAAACTGTGTATAAGTGGCTGTGACAGCCATGGTGTTAAATCAGTATGGGATGCTTTGTTTTGGGTGTCTGAAGGGGGCCTGGACACACTGCCTGTCCACACTACAGGTTGCTACTGTGGCTTTGCAGCTCAGCTGGCTTACGAACTATTTCCTGACTGTTGCCGTCTTGTGATTCCGTAGTCTGTGATCTCCACAGCGATGCTCTTCCTGTCAGCTCTGTGAACTATCAAATCTATAAAATGTTGGGGGAAAAGGAATCTCCATAATTACTTCTGCTGCACTCTTGTTGTTGATTTTAGAATTTGAAATGTGTTGGTTGGGAGGGAGGGCTGGACTGTGAAAGGACAGGCTTTTAAAATCTCCACTCCACTAGAGGTCGGCTGTCAAAACAGCTGGGTACACTGCTGCCCTTCCCCTGCAGACCCCTTGACCTTGATTTGTGTGTCTCTGTAGCTTCAGTTGCCCTTTCTCTTGCCCCCCCCCCCCCGAAATGGCTCAATTACCCAGATACATCAAGTCCTTTCTAGAATGGTCTGGTGGTTCTCAGCACGTTAAATATTTGCAACCACTCTAATCTCCCAAGTGTACATCTGGGAACTTGTCAAGACTGCTTCCAGCATCTTGGCCAGGTGGAGTGGCTGCTAGGCCTTCTTTAAAACAGATCATAGCCACCTGTATTTAAAGCTGTTAAAGACGGTGTCTTGGTCAAGACTAAGTGGTTAAGTATCGAGTTACAAAGGAAGCAGATAGTTTTTGGCTTCTGGGCTGAGATCAAGTGAAAGTAAGGCAAGGTTAGAAGTGCAGAACTGTCACCTCCGATTGACTCTCCCCCTGGCTGGCAGTATAGACAGCATAAAACAGCCTTAAAATTCCACTTTTGCTCGTAAAGGTACATTCAGCCTTCAGCCTTTAGAATAATAGCACAGTGTTATTGCGGTTGCCCCTTCTTACTGCAAACATTTTAGAAGGGAAGTTTTCAAATCATGGGGATTCCAGATTTGTCAGTGGATAGGAAGTTACCTCTTCACTTCGGAGTGATTGCATTTAAAGTTGAATACTGTGTCATTGTGAGTAAACTTTGGCTTTGGCTTGGGTGTCAACTCACAAGATTAACAGTTTAACTGTTGAAGGTAGGGTTTGTGATCCCAGTAGATACAGGAGAAGCATACACAGACACTCTGCTGTGGGATCTGCACAGGAAGATGGAAAATCGCACAGGACTTTTGTTTGCAGTCGTTGCAGGCAGCAGTGCCAGCCCTCCCATACTTGATGAATGAATGTATCGCTGTACTTCAGTGTAAATGTCAAAATGTCTCTAGTTTCCTTTTTCAGTGTTTGTAATTTGTACTATTGACAGGATATTCTTGGGGTGCAAGGGTCATCACTGTGTTTCTAGAGTCATCTAATGTGACATAGCAATTTTTATAAGTGATATTTAGATAATGCTAATAACTGTACATCCAACAACTTATTAAAATGTTTTGCATTGGAGTTTCTTTCATTAATGACCAGTTTGAAAACATTAGTGATGGTATAAAAGACACACTCAAGAGGGGCTGGAGAGACGCCTCAGCAGTTAAGGGGACCAGCTCCTCTTCCAGATGACCCAGGTTCAGTTCCCAGCACCCACACGGCAGCTCACATAGCGTTTGCCTTAGACCTGAGACAATTTCTCCTTCCCTACGACTTCAGTTCGGTTCCGAGCGATCCGACACCCTCACACAGACATACGTGCAGGCAGACCAGCAGCGCTCATAAATAAAAACAAGTCATTAACAATAACAAAGACACTCAACAAACGTTTGGGTGTTGTGGCACAAACATGGTGGGAACCGGGAGGGATCTGAGGATGGGTGCATGGGGAGAAACTGACTGAGTGAGGGGGTGGAAGTGGCTTGTGTGAATGCTGTTCCCCGCTCCCCAATCATACAAATTAAAATCTTGGGGGAACTGGCGTTGCTGAGAATATGCTCCGGGTTTTGATTTGTTTTGTGAGATGGACTCCTGTAGACCAGGCTGGCCGCAAACCACAGTGCTCTCCCTACCTCTGCCTCGAGAGTACTGGCATTAAAGATGTGGCCGCCATATCCAGCTTTAAGATGCTGTGATTTTTAAAGTTAACTTGGAAAGACTTTTGTGTATATTCAAGTTTTGTGGTTTGGTCTACTGAGTGGCCAACGTATTTTTGGTCACTAAGAGGAATTAAAGATAATTATCTGCTTGGGTGTTCAGTTTAGAGAAATATGTGTGGGTGTGTGAGCAGGAGGTCAGACTCATGGTCCCTGGTTTCACTGGGCAGCATCATGTTATCGTAAGCCTGGATGCTTACCAAATACACTTTTAAAATCTCCTTTTTGCCTATGCACCTTTTTTGTTGTTGTTGTTTTGTTTTGTTTTGTTTTTCGAGACAAGGTTTCTCTGTGATAGCTTTGGCTGCCCTAGACTCACTTTGTAGACCAGGCTGGCCTCGAACTCACAGCGATCCACCTGCGTCTGCCTCCCAAGTGCTGGGATTAAAGGCGTGCACCACCATGCCCAGCCTTGCCTATGCATCTTATTCATGAAATTCCTCAGTGACAAGAGTTGGCTGATTTTTCTTTTTTCTTTTTCCATGTGTGGAGAAACTTAAGAGTCTGTGATGAGCATCACTGTCTTGGGTTGCTAGGACGAACTTTATAAAGACTGCTTCACTAGGCTCCCAGTTTAGGAGGCAGAAAGGTGATCCCGGTCGCTCATGCTTAGGGCAGAGGCTGTCTGCTGGCATCACAGCATGGGGCCTGGGGTTGTGGTTGGAACTTCCAGAAGAGAGATTATCATGTGGAACGTGGGGAGCAAGAGATAATTCAAGCACCTTGCTCAATCACTGTTAAAAAAAAAAAAAAAAAAACCCAAACCAATAAATAAATAAATAAACACAAAAACAAAAAACAAACCCTCTGCTCAGAACAAATCCATTCCTGGGAGAGCAGGCCTGGTCTCGAGTCCCTATGCCCTAAGTACTTCTAGGTCCCGCTTGTGAAAGTCCCCACCATCTCTTTACCTTCAGGGTTGCAGGGGCGTGGGGCTGGGGTAGCAGTCTGCCTGGTGTGCCTTGAGTACGTTTTTTGCTGAAATAGCAAGGATAGTAGGTCTTCTCAGAAGAATAATGCACTGGTTAGTGATTTGTCAAGGGGACACAGGCTAGACTCATTTGAGAGGAGGGTGCCTCATTTAGAAAATGCCACCTCAAGACTGGTCCCTAGGCAAGTCTGGGGGGTGGTGGCGGGAGGGCGGGCATTTGCTTGAGTAATGCTTGATGTGGGAGAGCCCAGCTTGCTGTGGGTGGTGTCACCCCTGGGTTGTATAAGAAAGGGTGAGAAAGCCTTGGGGGCAGGCGAGTATGCAGCATTTCCCCGCCCCTTTACATCAGTTCCTGTCTCCAGGTGCCTGCCTTGGGTTCCATACTCTGACTTCCCTCAGTGATAGCCTTCAACTCTTTTCCTCCTCAGGTTGCATTTGGTCACGGCACTTATCACAACAGAAAGCAAACTGGGACATGTGATAACGTTAAATTTCAAAGCCCTTACAAGCAGCAGAGGTACCTGTTTAACAGATCGAAGCAAACCTGGCTACCAAGTTCTCCCAGCATCCCTCAGTCCCTATCTGTTACCAGGCATGGCTGGCATACACTGCCCTCTACCTTGAATTCTCCAGCCCAGGTACTGGGCTGCTTTTTCCCAAGAGGCTCTTTTCTATAAAATCCAGCCATTTTGGTTACCTGCCCCTTCCTGTATCTTTTCCCTCTTGGCTACTGCACCAGGTTCCTTCTCTTCAATAGTGTTCCCACCCCCTTGCTTTCCACATGACCCAGCTCAGACTGGTCATGTCCACTCCAGACTCTCCCACATGTGTCTGCCTCTGGCTATGCTCTCCCACATAGCTATAGTAAACTTTCTCCACCATCTTACCTAGTAGTAGGTCCCGTCCTTTCCTTTTCTCTTTCTTTTTAATTTGTTTTGCCCTATATGCAAATAACTCAAATTAGGGTCACTTGACTCTTAGGTCTTTTCTTTAAAAGAATAAGGCAGGTATCTGGGTCAACTCCTCACTGTAGTTACCTTCTTAATATACCACCACTATGCCCAATATGGTACCCCATGCACTCCCCTTTCTATTGCTGTTCTTTGCAAATTCCATGTACACAGGCATCTTTTCACAGCACCTCAACCATCTGGCCCACTCTCATTGGCTCACTTCCAACCACTCACTCTGCTCTCCCACCCACTTCAGCCTCTCATCTGGATGGGGACACCCTACATGTTACAATGTTAGTAACTATTAGACTGTCTGCTGTATTCTCTGCTCCATCTCTCTTACAGGTGACTTCTGCCCGCCGGCAAGAAGAAAGGGCAAAACCCGTGCATGTAGAACTATGAAACCTCAAGGCACACTGGCCTGACCTCACCAGCTAGATAGTAACTGGGCATCACTAATGCTACCACCATCACCACCACTACCACTATCACCGCCACCACTACCACTATCACCGCCACCACTACCACTATCACCGCCACCACTACCACTATCACCGCCACCACTACCACTATCACCGCCACCATCACCATCATCACCACCACCACTACCATCATCACCACCACCACTACCATCACCACCACCATCACCACCACCACCACCATCACCACCACCACCACCACCACCATCACCATCAACACCACCATCACCACCACCATCACCATCACCACCATCACCATCACCACCATCACCACCACCATCACCACACACCACCACCATCACCATCACCACCACCATCACCATCACCACACCACCATCACCACCACCATCACCACCACCACCACCACCACCACCACCACCACCCACCACCACCACACCATCACCACCACCACCACCACCACCACCACCACCATCACCATCACCACCACCATCACCATCACCACCACCACCACCATCACCACCACCATCACCACCACCACCACCACCACCATCACCACCACCATCACCATCACCACCACCATCACCACCACCACACCACCACCACCACCACCACCACCATCACACCACCACAACACCACACCACCATCACACCACCATCACCACCACCACACATCACCACCACCATCACCACCACCACACCACACCATCACCACCATCACCACACCACCACCACCACCATCACCATCACCACCACCATCACCATCACCACAACCATCACCACCACCATCACCATCCCACCACACCATCACCACCACCATCACCACCACCACCACCATCACCACCACACCACCATCACCATCCACCACCACCACCACCACCATCACCACACCACCACCACCACCATCACCATCACCACCACCATCACACATCACCACCACCATCACCACCACCACCACACACCACCACCACCACCACCATCACCACCACCACCACCATCACCATCACCACCATCACCACCACCACCACCACCACCATCACCATCACCATCACCATCACCACCACCATCACCACCACCACCACCACCATCACCATCACCACCACCACCATCACCACCACCATCACCATCACCACCACCATCACCACCACCACCACCACCATCACCACCATCACCACCACCACCACCACCACCACCATCACCATCACCACCATCACCATCACCATCACCACCATCACCACCACCACCACCACCACCACCACCATCACCACCACCACCACCACCACCACCACCACCACCATCACCATCAACACCACCACCACCATCACCACCACCACCACCATCACCACCATCACCACCACCATCACCACCACCACCACCACCACCACCATCACCATCACCACCACCATCACCACCACCACCACCACCACCATGCAGCCAAACTCTTCCTTGTTCTATCCGTCCATCCTCTTCCCCCGGAGAATCTGTTTTTACTGTTGCTATTTTCTTAGTGGAGGAAAAAAAGGTGAACTAAGAGAAGATGAAGGGGCCTGCTGATATGGTTTTGTGGAGGAACAGTGGCACCTACGGGCTTCTTTAACAGTACCCAGAGACCACTGATGTTTGAAGCCATGAACTTCATGGGTGCTGTGTTTGCTGTGTTTCCTCCAAACCTGTTCAGCAATAAGGCACAGCTATTAGGTTGGTGGGAAAGTGGAGATAATCAAGGTTTGGCTTTTCCAAGACAGTGATCATTTTTCTTGTGTGTGAAAGGGTAGGCCACGACTGAGAGGCCAGAAATGAAACTGGTCCCAAGTGCAAGGGGGGTGGGGTGGGGGTGGGGGTGGGTCCAGAAAGCATCTTCATAAACATCACAGTTCCATTTCCACCAAACCACTAGGGTAGGACTGCTGTGATTGAGGGCAGCCTGTCAGAGCTGACCCCAGCAAGTGCTGCAATCAGACATCAGGCCCAATAAAGACTGCCCTTTGAAGGGTGGGAATTGCATGCTGGGTAATCACATGCAGAGTGATTCACCCTAAGAGGACTGCTCATGCTAGGCGGGTTATCTGTTTGTAAGGCACACATTCTGTTTCCTTGGAAACAACCTGGCCTGTCATAGGTTCACAGGACAGACAGGAGAGGATGGAAAGGGAAGTGTTTTCTTCTCTATGAAGGTTGAAGATCCTTTCCCAGCCTTTGCTCCTTTCTGCTCATTGCGTTCATTACAATGGAAAGATGAGAATTTTGTGTTCAAAAATCCAGTTTTTTCAGAGCTAGTCACACACTTGAACACCCTTCCTTTACCTAGACAGACTCAGGTCACTGAGCCAGACAAGAGTAAAGTAACTGGTTTGTGGGCTAATCCTTATTTTTTGTTTGTTGGCTCTTTTTGTTTGTTTTTTTTTATTAGAAAATAATTGACTTCATTTAGAAGTTGAGCTGTGAGCTTCGTGGTGGCTAAATACTAGCTAATAGTTACCACGTCCTTACTCAATCCAACACCTGAGAGCCTTCAAGCCATTGGCCATTTAGACAAGCATGCAGTATCATATTCAACCATGCAAGAACTCTGTTTCAGAAAGACTTAGGGAAAAAAAAAAAAAAAAAAAAAAACAACTCAGATTCATTCCTGGTAATCCCTAGCTCAGATCATGTCAACATCATTTTTCCATCTATCTTCGCAGCACCGTTTGCAGGCCACTTTTCACTTCTGTTTTTCATGCGCCCCAAATAGATTTCACTAGAAGACACACACCCAGCTTCTCCCTTCCTCTCAGCGCTTTCAGGGCTGCCACCCTAGCTTGCATTCCTCCACCACGGCAGTGCCTTCCATCACCCTAGCATTGCCCAACTTAGCAGCAAGAGGAGACACTAAAAATGCAGGGCAAGTGGTTCGTTCCAATGTCAGTGCTCTCGGATTCCTACAGTAATTTCTTCTCACACAGGTGGGATCTGAAATATTCACTATCTCTACCAGAATCTTCTATTCCCATATCTGTGACTAGTTCTCTTATCTCGTTTCCTGCCACTCCTGTTTCATACCTTTCTGACAAACCCAGGCACCGGCATTTCTTTTATTGCAGCCTGTCATTTGCACTCACCTTCACCAGGGAACTCCTGATGTCACATGCTCTCTGAGCTCTGCAAGCTCTGAGTGTGTCATTGACAGGAAGATTTTTTTCTGGAGCAAAAACCAGCTAGTTCCTCCTTACACAGGGAGTCTCCGGTCTCATTCTGATTTATGGCCTCGGGATAGTTAGCTTTAAGAGTCAACGTCACACACCCTGGAATCACTTGGGAAGAGCACGTCAATGAAGAATTGTTTGGAATGGTTTGGCCCATGGAAATGCCTGCGGGGCATTGTCTATGTGCAATTGATGTGCAAAGACTGGGCTGAAGTGTGTGGCACCATTCCTCTGTCTGGGGCCCAGGACTGTGGAAGAGAAAGCCAGCTGCATGCTAAGCCTGTACACACCCCTTTGCTCTCTCTGCCCTTGGCTGTGGGTGTCATGCGATGTGAACTACTTTGAACTCCCACTGCCTTGATTTCCCTTCAGTAACAGACTGGAATTGAGAGAGAAAAAGAACCCATTTCTCCCGGCAAGCTGCTTGTTGTTGGGTGTTTTATCACAACAGAGGAAGGAAAACAGGACAGCACCATTTTGTTGTCCGGAGTTGCTTCTGTACCTCTACTGGGGCTCTGGAAAGGATACTTTAAAGTTGGGGCCTGCGTCATGCCAAGTGCTGAAGAACTCAAGGGCCCAGGGGCAAGTCCCCTCCAGTCTTCCTGCCCTTTGTGGCCCTGATTCTCTTTCCTCCATGGGACAACTGGAACTTCTCTCCTACAAACGCAATCATAAAACTAAAAGTGCTATAATGGCCATGCCCAGGCCATCAGGAAATTCTGTGACCAACAGGTAGTGGTGGTGGCACCTTTAATCCCAGCACTTAGGAGACAGAGGCAGGAAGATCTCTGTGATCTGGTCTACAGAGTGAGCTCTAGGATAGCCAGGGCTATATATAGTTTACTGCGTCAAAAACCAAAAAACAACCAATCAAAAATGAAAGAAAGAAAAACATTCTGTGACCTACACATGTCTAATGGAAATGTGACTATTTAGAGGTCTTGGGTCAGGTTTAGTTTATCTGATTTTTAAAGAATTAAAAAACAGGAAATAAGTCACAGTCACTGCAGGAGGACAGGTGTTAATTAAAATTAAAGGTGCGTGCAATACACACATCAGCTCTGCCCTGTACACACCCCACAGACTTGTCACAGTGAGAAAGAAACCCTGAAACACAAATGTATTTTCCTTCTGGAGAGTTGGGGCTTTTAAATGATTTTTGTGGCATGGACTGTGTCCTCCCTTTCTTTCTTTTTTTGTTTTTGTTTTTGTTTTTTTTTTTGAGACAGAATTTCTCTGTGTAATAGCCCTGGCTGTCCTGAACTTTGTAGATTAGGCTGGCCTCAAACTCACGGTGATTCACCAGCCTCTGCCTTCCCATTGCTGTGTGTAAGGTGTGTGCCACTACGCCTGGCCGTTTTCATTTTGAATTGGTCAATTTAAACAAAGAAGAGGAAACTGATAGGCCCATAGCTCCAAGGAGGACTGACCTTAGGTAAGGACAGCCTAAAGGGGGCAGTGCTGCTACTGTTAGCCTCAAGAGGGCTTTTGCTGCTGCTATATTTGGGAAGGCCACTTTAATCAGCAGTACCATAAAAGTGCACCAAATGTGAAAGGCGTGGAAGTAAACAGGTCACCTAGAGGGTGCATGTGTGACCAGGGCCATGATGCATGGCTGTCGGCTTAGTTTCTGGGAGGCTGAGGCAGGAGGATTATGAATTCAAGACTGTACTGGGTAACATTGTGAGACCCTGTCTCAAAAATGAAATAAATCCTGGGTAGTGGTTTATGCTTGTTATCCCAGCACTCAAGAGGTTGAGGCAGGAGATTTGCCATGATTTTGAGGCTAACCTTGGCTACACCGTGAGTTTTAGAGTCAGTATCTTTCTCAAAATTAAAAAAAAAAAAAAAAAAAAAGAAAGAAAGAAAGAAAAAAAATAAAAAGAAACAAAAAGGTGTTAGTTCATGAGAGCTGAAACAAGAAGGTGATATGACCTGTTGTGTCTCAGATGACATTGCAACACTAGGAGACCCAGATCTTCTGACCTGTGCATATGTACAAACAATTGACTTGTGCTGGGTTGACACAATGTCAACTTGACAAAAACTAAGGTAATCAGAGAGGAGAAGAGACCCTCAATTGAGAGAATGCCTCTATAAGATTGGGATGTATCAAGCCTATAGGTCATTTTCTTCATTAGTGATTGATGTATGGGGGCCAGCCTGGTCTACAAAGTGAGTCTAGGGCAGCCAAGGCTACACAGAGAAACTCTGTCTCAACAAAACAAAACAAAACAAAAAGAAAAGAAAAAAGAAAGTAGGTTGAGCTGGACATGATGGTGCACGCTTTTAATCTCAGCACTCAGGAGGCAGAGGCAGGTGGATCGCTGTGAGTTTGAGGCCAGCCTGGTCTACAAAAGTGAGTCCAGGTTAGCCAAGACTGTTACACAGAGAAACTCTGTCTTGGAAAACAAAAACAAACAAACAAACAAAAAAAAAACAAAAACAAAAACAAAAAAAAAAAAAAAAGAAGAAGAAGAAGAAAAGAGAAAAAGAAAGTAGGTTGGAAAGGCCAGGAGGAGCCAGCCAGTAAGCAGCACCCCTCTGTGGCCTCTGCCTCAGCTCCTGCCCTGTTTGAGCTTCTGTTGTCATTTCCTTCAGTGATGAGTAGTAATACAGAAGCATAAACCCTTTCCCTAGGCCATGGTGTCTCATCACATCAATAATAACCCTCGCTGGGACATGACTGGTATACTAGTCTTGAGTTGGAGGCTACCGATAACTTAGCAAGTGAGTGGATTTCCAAATTTCCCTGATGAGTAGTGAATTTCAACTACAACACACACACACACACACACACACACACACACACACACACACACACACGGACATACACATGGACACACACAGAGACACATGGACTCACAAACACACATACACACACACACACACACACCACCCAAGTCATGCACACATTTTTCTAGGACATTCTGTCCTTATGCTACATTCTCAAAGGAGTATGAAGTACTTTCCTAGAATTTTGTGAGATCCTGGGGATTGACTTCAATGAAAGCAACTCCAGCGTCATGTTCTTCCTCAGTCTTTGATCCTGTCTGCCCCTCTGTTTCAGTGCCACCAACACTGGGAGGTGGAGTGAGCTAATACCAGCTCCTCTTCCTTAAATGTCCCTGAACAGTTTGTGCAGGGTTTAAGGGAAGACACGGGAATGATAAACTTGGTTATTGTGCAGTGATACAAACAGAACAAAACTGAAGGTTAAACAACGCGATACTCAAGTGGCCCTCTCCCATGACACCACACTCCTGCCCCCCACCAGGGGGAGTTCCTTCATTGTTATGACAGCCAAGTCTTTTTAAAAAATATTTTATTAATTTATTCATATTACATCTCAATTGTTATTCCATCCCTTGTATCCTCCCATTCCTCCCTCCCTCCTGCTTTCCCCCTACTCTCCTCCCCTATGACTGTGACTGAGGCAGACTTCCTCCCCCTGTATATGCTCATAGGGTATCAAGTCTCTTCTTGGTAGCCTGCTATCCTTCCTCTGAGTGCCACCAGGCCTCCCCATTCAGGGGGCGTGGTGAAATATGGGGCACCAGAGTACATGTGAAAGTCAGACCCCACTCTCCACTCAATGGTGAAGAATGTCTTGTCCATTGGCTAGATCTGGGTAGGGGTTTGAAGTTTACTGCACGTATCATCCTTGGCTGGCACCATAGTTTGAGCAGGACCCCTGGGCCCAGATCTGCCAGTCATAATGTTCTTCTTGTAGTGAGTTCACCCAGAAACAGAAAGAGCTAAGTCTTTATTAAAAACAACAGGCTTGGATGAGAGAGAGGAATGAGGGTGGAAATGGAGATAAGCATTATAGATAAATATGAACAGGGTAGAAGATAAAATAATGAAAATACAAAAACCCACCAGGCCAAATTTAAGGGGTTCACTGGGCTATCTTCCGCTCTCCACAATGGCATCTATTAGTAGAGCAGAGGTTGAGAGAATGGAGTCCTGACAGCCTGTCTTTGTGGTTGTTTCATTCATTCATTCATTCAATCATTAATTCATTTATTCACTCGTTTGAAACAAGGCCTCACTCTATAGCTAGATTGGTCTTGAACTTGGAAATCTTCCTGTTGCTAAGCCAAAACACCCAAGAGAAGGGAGGAGATCTGTCTTGGGTTTCACTGCCTCAAATGATGGCCTGTAGTGGTCAGTATGGGGAGGAAAGAGGAGCAGCATGTTTGGTCCTTGGTGGTGAGAGTTGAGGCAGCAGTGAAGGCAAGCTGGAGGAACAGAAGAGTGGAATCTTCTAAGCCCTGAGGCTCCTCAGCCTTCAAATTAGCACCACAATGCTGGAGGCAGAGGTCGGGGGTCATGACGATAGGCACACAGTGTTTCATTTAATTGCACGCACACCTCTCTAGGGTAGGTTTGCCTTTTTGAGGTTGGCCTCAAACTCGCCCTGGCAAGGATAACTCTGAATTCCTGACTCTCCTGCCGCTGCTTCTCAAGAGGTGGGATCACAGGTATGTTAGACCAAACTTGACTAAGGTCAGTTTTGAATATCTCCATTTAACAACTGAGAAAGGGCTCCAGGGGGGAGGTCGCCATAGTTTGTTTATGGGGTCCTGTTAATAGTAAGAATCAGCCCGAATGAGAATCTAAGTTAGGCTTTTGTTTTTATGTATTTACTGTTACTGTTTTCACATCTCGGGTTACATAACCGCCCAAAAGATTCTCTCTCTAAAGGAGTCCGACATAGAGTTAAGGCTTCCTTACCTCAGCTCTCCAGGCTATTTGACAGGGGATTTCTAGATTAGGGAAAACAAACAAACAAACAAACACAATCCAATGTGCTGCGGTGGTAGGAACATCTATAATAGAATTAAATGCAGGAAAAAAGCCACACGAATTGAATTAAAAAGGTAGGCTTATGGGCTCCTGGAGTTCACGGAGATCCACTGCAGAGTAGAGGCTTGGGTTGTCTGCGTACCCAGGAGCAGACATTTTAATTGTGTGCTGAATTATACTGGCTAATTAGTTATATTTGTGACATGCTGGTGACTTTCTGAGAGGAGAAAAAGCAGAATGCTGGCAGTGTGGCCAGATTATGTAAATATAAACATCAACATAAACAAGGAACTTTCTTACACACCTAAAGCTCTCAAGATTCACTGTGGCGTTGGTTTTCCCCCTTCCTCATAGTTTTACTGAGATTAATTCAATATATCTTTAGTAAATTTAAAATTTTAAACTTCTAAGCTCCAAAATCTTGTTTTAGAAGCTTTCCATCACCCTTAAATTTTCTTTTTTTGTTGTTGTAATGCTAAATTGTAAAGCCCAGTTTAGTGTTGTAAAAGCATAGTCTTCCTCCCGCCTCTGGAAAGTACTCTAGTGCCACCTAGTGGTAAATACGCACAGTGCAAGTTGCAAGTACCAAGCTGAAAGAGGAGTTGCTGACCTTCAGATTGAAAAGTTCTACCGCGAGGTTACTGAACAGC
Organism: Acomys russatus; assembly: GCF_903995435.1. Classification (NCBI taxonomy): domain Eukaryota; kingdom Metazoa; phylum Chordata; class Mammalia; order Rodentia; family Muridae; genus Acomys; species Acomys russatus. Next base: position 48,363,686 of record NC_067147.1, read on the forward strand.
TTCTAATATTTGTGGGCTATCATTAAAACTCACTTTCAAAATATCCACACACTCATATAAAATTATGATTATATAAATCTTCTTACATGATATGTCAAACTTTTCATTAAGTAAGTAATTTTGGTTTGTTTTTTTTGAGACAAGGGTTTCTCTGTGTACCAGATCCCTGGCTGTGCTGGAATTTGCCTTGTAGATCAAGCTGGCCTTGAACTCGTAGAGATCCTCCTGTCTCTGCCTCTGCCTCTTTCCTGAGTTCTAGGATTACAGATGTGTGTGAGCCCCCGCCCCCATGCCTGACCAAAGCTTTAATTTACACAGGAATGTCACTCTTCCTTTACACAAGAGTTCATTTTGAGCCCAGGGTGCTTAGGTATTCCTGGTTGATGCAGGGACATGGTGACTCGTGAACCTCACGAAAATTAAATGCTTTTCTCTCACTTGCAACACCGGTTATATTTATGGTTGTCTGTGAAGCAGCTGATTAGTGGTTCAAAGCTGGGGACTTGATGAAAAGAAGATGGAGCGATACTTGAAAACAGAGTGCTGCTCATCTCTGGGTATCACAAGAATCAATGAGGGTTTCCTTTTGGCTTAAATTTTTCTCTTGAGTGTGTGCAAATACTGTAGGATAAAGTATATACACTAGGTTTTTAAAAGTTGACATAAAATTTCAAAATACTGCCAAAAAATGCTTGGAAAAAAAAATTGACTTCCCATGACTATTGCCTCCCTTTCTTGCTCTCTTCTTAGTGAAGGTGGTAACTCTATCAGGCCTAAGCTGAAGTTCAAGGCACCGGGGTGTCTTGTCTCAGCCTTGAGTGACTCTTTGCTGGTGCCTTCACAAGTTGCCTGGCTTCCTGGAGCTCAAGATTCTAAGATTCATCAATGCACGATGGGGTGAGTTTTATGTGTTGTAACACTCACTCATAACCCTGATAACACTCTTGGGAAGTCATCCAGAGAAAACAATAATTTTAGCAGAGTTGTGCAAATAGGAATGTATAATAATAATAATAATAAGTGAGTTTAGATTTCAGTCCTGCCTCTTTGTTTTTTAAGAATGATTTATTCATTATGTTTTTCTATGTGTTTATGTGTCTTGGTGGGAGTATGTGCACATGAGTGTGAGGACCCTCTGTGACCAGAAGAAGGTACCGAATTTCCAGGAGCTGGAGTTACATGCAGCTGTAAGTTGCCCTGTGTGGGCCCTGGTTACTGAACTTGGACCCTCTACAAAAACAATATGTGTCCTCACCTAGTCAGCTTCATAGCCCCCTGTCTCTGATTCTTACTTCCCATGTGACATTGAGGCAAGCCATTTGACTTTCTCCTGAATTGGGCCCACTAGTTGATGCCCCTGGTAACATGGGGATAATAAAAATACTTGTCTTGAAGTTAATTTGGGAACTGGATGAATTGAACATTCATACATTCTATTAAGTGATCAAGAAAGTCAGGCTCAGTGGTGCATGCCTGTAATCCCAGCGCATGGGAGGCAAATCACTGTGAGTTCAAAGCCAGCCTGGTCTACAATGAAAGTCCAAGACATTCAAGTCTACACAGAGAAACCCTGTCTCGAAAAACCAGAAATAAATAAACATGTGATGCTTTGTCTTTCTGGGTCTGCCTCCCAGAGGTTGAAAGTATATTGCTGAAGACAGTTATGTATAGGAGCTGATTCTGTCCTCAAAGTCTTCTCGCAAAAGCGTCATCTCTAAGAATGGTAACAGAAAGTACCATGCAAGTTTCTGAGTGAGGAAAGCAACCAATAGTCCTGCCCAGCTATGACGTCTTTGAACTAAAAGAATGACCAGCACGGCACGATAACCCTAAGAGTGCAGTGGTGGCATATATACCTTGGCAGTAACCAATAGCTCTCTAATTGTACTTAAGGCCTGTTTGTTGTGGTTAATTTATAAGTAGGCCTAATAAAATTTGTTATTAGGCTATAATTACCACTGCGGTATTTTCTAACCTGCTATCAATCAATTAAAAACACAGACACCTGTTATATTTTAAAATAGCCTTGGTTCACCTGGGGCAGGGCAGATATTAATCCCCTAAGCTACCTCCCATATCTCCCTGCCCCAATCCCATGCCATCTGCTTCTAGTACTTTCTTTCGAGCTGCCTCCCATCCATCCTCCCAAAATACTTGCTCATGCTCTGCACCTGGGCCAAGTCCTCCATTCATGCTGGCCATGTGCTTCTTCTCCACCTAACCCATGGCAACCCCCTTCCTTTTTCTCTTCTTCTTGCTCATCTCAAGATCCTCTTCTTGTCTCTGACTCCTTCCTCTCCTAAGAATCTCTCAGTTCCAAAAGCCTGCCGGCCTTAGCCATGCCTATCCCATTTGTCTGGCCAGGTCTATCGGCTTTTTATTGATCAGATAGGAATAAGTTTTTAGGCAAGGTTACGCAGCAATATTTGGGATACATTAACAGACAGCAAGCAGCACTTAGCATCAAGTCACATAAGATGAACCTCCAACACCTTCTCAACAGGAGGGAAATCATGTCTGCAATGGACATCTAGCCAACTACTCAGGCCTAATACAGAGAATGTACAACCATCACTTTACTAAGCCAGCATAGTTCCTCACCAAAGTCTAAATATTTATCCTTATGAGTCTCATCTTCATCATAAAAACCTCTCACAACAAAGACCACCATTACAGAAAACCACAGCCTATCAAAGTGCACAGAACAAGTGACCATGTGGGGCCCCAAACAATAGATATATCTAGGTGGGAAGGCTGTACAGGCTGGAGTAACAGGAAGTTTGCTCTGGGCTTGCATCTCCTAGAAATGTCAGAGAAGCTACATTAATTAAGTCTCATTAACAGGACTGCATAAAGAAGACCCTTACATCGGGTGTAGTGGGGCACGCCTTCAATCCCAGCACTCGGGAGGGAGAAGTAGGTGGATCTCTGTGAGTTCGAGGCCAGCCTGGTCTACAAAGAAAGTCCAGACTAACCAAGGCAACACAGAGAAACACTATCTCAAAAGAAAAATAAAAGAAGACCCTTACAAGGATAAAACCAACAAATATGCTAACATTGTAGGTTGGAATTGCATGGGGCCTTCCCAGACAAAGAATTACAGGCAACTAAGGAATGCTAAGAGCAAAAGTTGGGGTGTGAGGGTATGGAGTAGTGTTGGGAATAGCTTTCCCCAGGAAAGAGCCTTGTAGTTAGTTATCCAATACCAAGTGGTCAGCTCTGAAATCGTACACATACAAATAACATTATATGAACTGAACATGTTGTATTTACTTGTTTATGAATATACACATATGCATATGTATATATTATATATACTACAGACATATATGTATATATACATACACACATATGCACATATATTATACACTACACACATATATGTATATACATGTATATAATATGTGTGTCTGTGTGTAACAATTAAAGAAATAGAACCATGAATTTGAGAGAGAGTGAGAAGCGTACGTGGGAAATGTCCAAGGGAGAAAATTACGTAATTATATTTTAAAATTGAAGCACAAAACAAAAAAAGACTCACTCGGCCGGGCGTGGTGGCGCACGCCTTTAATCCCAGCACTCGGGAGGCAGAGGCAGGCGGATCGCTGTGAGTTCGAGGCCAGCCTGGTCTACAAAGTGAGTCCAGGATGGCCAAGGCTACACAGAGAAACCCTGTCTCGAAAAACCAAACAAACAAACAAACAAACAAACAAACAAAACCCACCTCACTCCAAGCAACAGCACAAGGCACTGTCCGAGGTGCTGAAACCACAGACGTGGGTGTGGTGTGTTTGTTGGAGACCGTAACCACTGAAATTGGAAGCAGGTGAAGGCATACACACACACACACACACACACACACACACACACACACACACGTATGGTCTCACAAATGCACACAGAGGGAGAGAAGGAGGTGGAAGGATGATGAGAAAGGATAGTCAGCAAGCCAGTGCCCGACAAACAGGCGAGCAAGGAACTGAGACAGTGATTCACATTGCTCTCAAATGCACTTTGCATGCATGTGTATGTGTGCATGTATGCTTGTGTATACAAATATATGTGTGTGTGTGTGTGTGCATGTGTGCACCCATGCGTGTGTTTTGGGGAAGGAAGTTTATATGTATTCCTTCAATCTCTCAGTGGTGTGTACCACTCTCATTTGCACATAATCACTCAGAAGCTAGTACTCATGACTGAGCAGCAAGGTCCTAGAGGACAGAGACAGGGTCATGTGTCCATTCCTGTGAGGACAAAGGATAGCACCAAGGTCTTAGCTCAGGATGGCATCAGCCATCGTAGACTAGGTGGATGAAACAAGCGATATGCATTTTCTGAGATTCCAGGCACCTGCAGGTGTGAGATGGAGGGTGTTAGCATGATCAGGTTCTAGTGAGGACTCACTTCCTGGATTGCAAATGGCCTCTTCTTGTGTTCTTACCAGGATGGAGGCAGTGCAGGACTATGGAAGTTTCTATGGAGTAAACTCTTCCCATCACAAGGACCCCTAATTTCCTGCAAAGTAATTAAACATAGACTAAAGATAGTTAACATGCATTTCATAAAGGAAGATTTGCATCATCCTTTTTTTCCCCCTTATTTAAACTTCTAAATCCATGTTTGATCCATTTTCAGGTCCAGTCTTTTCTTTCTTTCTTTCTTTCTTTCTTTTTTTTTTTTTTTTTTTAGGTTTTTCGAGACAGGGTTTCTCTGTGTAACAGTCCTGGATGTCCTAGACATCCTTTTGTAGACCAGGATGGCCTCGAACTCACAGAGATCTGCCTGCCTCTGCCTCCCGAGTGCTGGGATTAAAGGCGTGCGTCACCATGCCCGGCTAGAGCTCTTTTTAAGATAGTGTGCATCTCCTAGACCCTCAGCTTGGTGATCATGAAGCTGAGTTCTGCCCAGCATGGTCTGAGCACTGGTGATGAGTCATTGTTCCAGCCACGCCTTTTAAAGGGAGAAGTTCCCATGTCCTTACCTTTTTACTCTGTGTGTGAGTGCAGGTGCTTGCTTGTGGAAGCCAGAGGACAATCTCATTGTCTGTCCTCACCTTCGCCCTGTTTAAGATAGGGTCTATTGTATACCTGAGGATTTGCTGAGAAGCTTGGAGACTGTGTGCAGAGTGTGCAAACATACACTGTAGTCAGTCAGGGTTTGTAAATTCTTTCAGGAGGCCCGGGAAAAAGATCATTACTGAGGGGTCTTAGCCCACTGGGTAGACTTTGTGAGCACGTTGTCATCGTAGCTTTGATGCTGATTCTTTAACAACAGCTCAGGGATCATGTTGCTTAATAACTTCTCCACATTGTCATGTAAACTACCAGTTACCATAGCAATGCTACCCGATACGAAACGATGACTTTCCAACATCATCATTACTCTGCAAGGCATGTCTCTGGTGAGTGAGTGAGTGTTTAAAATCGTGCTGGTGACAGGTTTGACATCTCTGACTGCCTGCCTCCCACTTTGATCGTTGTTTAGCATTGTCTTAGGGATGCTCAGGTGATGTGCTGGAAGCATCTGGATGCTACAGTTTCACTTCGGATGCTGTTTGCTGTTCCCCTGGACTACTGATTCCCTATTGCCCGTGTGACTATTAGAACTAACTTGAATCACAGGTGCTCAGCGCTCTGGAATTATGAAGCCAAGCCCGCAATTTTCCTTCTGGCTTGTCTTGCATCGTATTTATTTAAAACTCATGTGGTGAAGACTTCTATTCCTCAAGATCCATAGCCTATCTAATGAAAACCAATGACCAGGCATAAGGAACCTCCTTTCCAGCTGTTGGCCAGGGGAGCCTGAGCGACTCCCAAAACAACATAGGCTTTTGCTGTTGCTCTTGGTTGTCTCCCAGCAGCCAAAGGTAAGTCCCTATTGCTAATGAGGCCTCATAATCAGGTACAGGACTTGGAAGACTTAAGCTGGATCTGACTGGAAAGCCTCCTTTCTAAAGCCTGGCTTCATGGTACCAGAAAGTTCATGCAAGCTTCGAAGGGAAGGAAGCAATTAATAGGCCTCTGCAGCTGTGATGCCTATGAACCATAACATTGACCACCTAAAGGTACAATAGTGGCACTCACGTGTTGGCAGTAACCAACAGCTTTCCAGTTGGACTTGGGCATACTCAACAGGAGGGAATTCATACCTGGGACTAGAAACATATCCAAGTACTAGTGAGTCCGTGGATCTTAGAGTTCAATTTTATTTTCAGTTTAGATTTATTTTCAGTTCTCTACTGCCACCTTACTAGACCAGTGTAATTCTTTTGTTGTTGTTGTTTTTGTTTGTTTGTTTGTTATTTTTTTGAGACAGGGTTTCTCTGTGTAGCCTTGGTTGTCCTGGACTCACTTTGTAGACCTCAAACTCACAGAGATCCACCTGCCTCTGCCTCCCCAACTACTGGGTTTACAGGTGTGCACCACCTCACCTGGCTGTGACAAGTGTAATTCTTTTTTTTTTTTTTTTTGGACAGGGTTTCTCTGTGTAGCCTTGGCTGTCCTGGACTCACTTTGTAGACCAGTCTGGCCTTGAACTCACAGCGAGACACCTCCCAAGTGCTGGGACTAAAGGTGTGCGCCACCACACCCGGCCATGACCAGTGTAACTCTTAACTGCTTTTTAAAACTCCTCCTCCTGATTTATGGAACATCCAGCTTGGCCTCTGCAAAGGGACCAGATTGTGCAGTCTGCTCTCCCGCAGATAGTCTCTTCCGAGTTGTGCACTTACTTCGAGGCTGGAATCAGCTCAACTCAGTCTTTGGATGTACCCTGATTCCTCTTGTACTAACAAGGCCAAGTGTTCTAGCATCTATGAAGGACATATTCTGACTATTCAGCTGTTAAAAACAAGGAAGTCTTGAAATATGCAGGCAAATGGATAGAGCTAGATCCAGAAAGACATAATATATACTCACTTAAAAGTGGATATTAGCCCAAAAGAGATCTTCTCTGAAAGACGCCATCCAGATGGGGATTGGGGCAGATACTGGGAGTCAAAGCTGGACTCTGGGCTAGGTGCTGTGAATTGCAGGGTAGAATGAGGGGATGGAAGGTCAGGGAGGGAGCAGGAGCTCCACAGGGAGACCTTCAAGGCCTGTGGATCTGGACACAGGGGGATCTGCACAAACTGATGCACCAACCAAGGACAATGCAAGCAGAGAACCTAGACCTCTGTTGCGATGTAACCCATGGACTGCTGATTCTCCACATGGTGGTGGGGGCACTGCTGCTCAACCTCTGACATGTACTCTGGTGGCCACGATTTGGTCACTGCCCCTTGACAAGATGGACTTGCAGGCACACAGAGGAAGGGGATGCAGGCTATCCTGATGAGAGCTAATAAGCTGTGGCCATGTGATGACTATGCTAGACAAGGCCAGGGCTTCCAGGGTGAGGGCTGGACCTTCTGAGTACACACCACAGCTGGGGCCAATCAGTAGATGTTCTCACATCCATGACTGAACACATAGTCACAGGAAATAGTAAGAGAGCCCCTTCCGTCTGGCATGTCATACTTGTGGCAAAAGAAGAATGCATGGAGAAATTGGCCCGGTGAATGAAGAACCTGAGTTGAATGGTGCTGAACAATGGAATTTGGGGCTTACTCGATTGACAACCAATACACAAGGTTTCCTTGTCTATGGTTATAGTAAGCATGCTATGCTATGCTATGCTATGATGCTGTCTCAGTCATGAAATGGGAGACTTCTTGGGATGGATGCAGGGATTGGATTACTTCCTCCCAAGGATTCTTTCTGTGTGACATTGATACTTAAGCCGTGGTTGCCTTTCTTGGGGTGAAGGAATGAGAATTTCACTCACCCACTCATTTCCCTTCCACACCAGATGTGCACAGAGCTTCGAGGTGAGCCATGCTTTTCCTGTCTATTGGTCAATTTCTGGCTTTCCCTCTTGGGAGCAGGATATAAGGAAAAGCTCAAGTGTCTTGGCAGCGTTTGTCCATCTTGGTTACTGTTCTGTTGCTGTGATGAAATGCCATGGCCAAGGCAGTTGGTCTTACCCAAGGAGAATTTCTTTGGCTTACAGCTGCAGAGTCTGTCGTGGCAGGAGGCCAGGCAGCAGACATGCATGGTGTCCAGGGAAGGGAGCTGAAGGTGTCCAGGGAAGGCAGCTGAAGCTGTATTCTCAACTGCAAGCATGAAGCAGAGAAAGTCAAATTGGAAGTAGAACTGAGTTTTAAACCCTCAAAGCCTGTCCCCTACCATGGTACTTTCGTGAGCGAAGCCCAACTGAAGACCGAGTTCAAATGCCTGAGCCTCCAGGGCTGGGGAGGAGCATCTTCATTTAAACCACCACAGTTGCTTCCTCACCAACTTCCTAAGAAAATAGCAAGTTAGCTAGCGTTCTGTTCCCTCCCTCTACCTGTGATGTTTGTTCCAGGGGATTCCAGCCCATTTTGTTTTGTTTTGTTTTGTTTTGGTTTTTCGAGACAGGGTTTCTCTGTGTAGCCTTGGCCATCCTGGACTCACTTTGCAAACCAGGCTGGCCTCGAACTCACAGCGATCCGCCTGCCTCTGCCTCCCGAGTGCTGGGACTAAAGGCGTGCGCCACCACGCCAGGCCCTTCCAGCCCATTTTGGATTAAGGATTTCCTGCTGTCTTAAAAAGGTGCCCAGCAATAAATTGCTCATGTTAAAGCGGAGGACAGCACGCAGAGGAATGTGGTTTTTTGGCATACAAGAAGGGTACATTTGCAACTCGATGGAAGAAGTTAACACTTAAACACTGGAAATTACAGCTCAAAACGGAGCAGAATGACCCGAATGAGACATTGCTGCTGGCACAGTCAACCGGCGTCTTCCTTTTGTGTGGGCAAATCAATATTTTTGTAGGTGGAAATACATTTTCTTTGCCAGCCAATGTATTCTTTTTCCCTCCGTCTCATGAGAAGTTGAATGTTTTCCAACTCTCTGATTAAATCGCATCTCACTTGAGATGTCACTTGCCAGATCACTTAAGAATACTGGGTGCCATGCCTTTAATCCCAGCACTCGGGAGGCAGAGGCAGGCGGATCGCTGTGAGTTCGAGGCCAGCCTGGTCTACAAAGTGAGTCCAGGATGGCCAAGGCTACATGGAGAAACCCTGTCTTGAAAAACAAAAACAAAAACAAAAAAACAAAACAAAACAAAACAAAAAGAATACCGGGCATGGTGGTGCACACCTTTAATCCCAGCACTCGGGAGGCAGAGGCAGGCGGATCGCTGTGAGTTCGAGGCCAGCCTGGTCTACAAAAGCGAGTCTAGGACAGCCAAGGCTACACAGAGAAACCCTGTCTCGAACCCCCCCCCCCCAAAAAAAAGAATGCCATTACCCCAGGTGGGGTGTGTGTGTGTGAATATCAATGCATCTGACAGAAGGCGAACAACACCAACAAAATGATAGGATCAAATCTTGGTGACCTAATTTTATCAAGATGGATGTTTTGCCTGCTTGTATGTCTGTGTACCACACACAAGCAGTGCCCGAGGAGGCCAGAAGAGGATGTTGGATTCCTGAGACTGGGGATACGGATGTTGTGAGCTGGTGTGTAGGTGCTGGGAATCAAACCTGGGTCCCCTGGAAGAACAGCTCTTAACTACCTGGCCATCTCTTCAGGCCCCCTATTTCTCTTTTGGGTTAAGGTGTCATCTATCCCAGGATAATCTCAAACTCACTATGTAGACAATATGCTCTCAGAATCCAGTCTTCGGGCCCAGACTGCAGGTGTGTGCATGCAGGGTTTAGGTGGCGTTAGGGATTGGTCCCAGGGCTCAGCATACTAGGTAAGCACTCACCACTGAGATGTACCCAGCCTTGCGTTTGTTTCACAAATGAGTATTCTTGCAAAACATCCCTAGAAAGGATTTATACTTCTTTTTTTTTTATAAAAGGTTGCTCTCAGCCGGGCAGTGGTGGCGCACGCCTTTAATCCCAGCACTCAGGAGGCAGAGACAGGCGGATCACTGTGAGTTTGAGGCTAGCCTGGTCTACAAAAGTGAGTCCAGGACAGCCAAGGCTAACACAGAGAAACCCTGTCTTGAAAAACAAACAAACAAACAAACAAACGTGTTGCTCTCCTGTGTGTACTAATTCATTGGTTGTCTTTATAACTTAAAAAAAAAATCTTTGACAAGGAAAAAAAAAAGGTCAAACATGCAGATTATAGGTGGTTGGGTTGGTAGAGTGAAGCATGATGGGAGGGAATTTACAACTTGGGAGGCTGTCAGTTCTGTCTTTCAGCTCCCGAGGCAAATCTTGGTGTAATAGTTGGTTTGCTATTTTTTTTCCCCTCTCATGGTTACACCTCTAATATTCTCTGAAGATTTTCATAAAAGTGCCAAGATTTAGGCTGAAGCCACCCCCCCTCCCCAATTTGGAAAACAGTTTCATATAACTCAGTCTGGCCTTCAACTTACTATATAGCCAAAAGTAGTTTTGAGATTCTTATCCTCCTGTCTCCTCTTCCCAAATGCTGAGGTTATATCCATGTATATATATCCATATATATCACCTGGTTTAGCAATGCTGGGGATGGGATGGGGGCTTCTTGTGTGTTAGCTAAGCACTCTACCAGCCGACCCACATCCTCAGCCCCAGCTCGAGAACTTCAAAACACACATTTAAATACTCCTCTCTGGGAACCAAGCCTGGTTACATAAGGGTCTTGTGTCTTTTCTTTTCCTTAGACCTTGGACAGGGAAGGGCTGTTGCAGTAAGCAAGGGATTTTCATTTTATTTCATAATTAAGGAAATCGGCATCTCCCAGTTGGGTTCTCAGGAGCCTGTAAGGTCTGATGTTCAAATCCAAGGCTTCCTATGACAGGTATTGGCTCTTTTCGGTCACGTGTTTGTGTTGGTTGTGAGTGGCTGGTGCCGTGTGCAGTCCATAGACACTGATTAAGTTTGTCCCAGTAGGGACCTGGATGAAGGTCGGAGGTCTAGTCTTGCAGTGTGGATAGGATGGTAGCATCAGACCCACAGTTAAAGCTCACTTGACTTTCATAAAAATTATTGCCCTGGACAACTTAATTAGAGAAAAAATGGCTGGAAATCATGCTTGTTTGGGCCTTGTGTTCCATGGCGGTCAGGATCTCTTTAAAGAGCCTTCTTCCACCTGCCGTGTAAAACAGTAGGCAGCACTTGGGTGTGTGATTGGATGCCATTTCACAGAGAGAAAGACCCATCGAATAACACAGACTAGTGAAAAAGGGAACCTGTGCCTTTAAACTGGAAAGATCTGGGGCAGTTTGCTTTAAACGGCATCAAAATTACCTGTCTATTTCTACCTGTAGTGAAATGGAGTTTGCATACGGAACACACAGGCTGGGAGTTGGAAATCGGAACATTTTGAAAAAGTGGCAATCTATTTTGGAAAAGCAGCTTCTCTTTTGTACCATAATAACTTAAAAGACACTCAGCAAAATTAGCATGCACCGCAAGCACTGTGACCCAGCCAATGCTTGTGGCCTTTAAAAGTGCTGGTTATATAGCTCTGGTGGCCGGCTGGTAATCCAGCTGGAGGGTGAGGCAGGAGGATGCTAAATTCAAGCCCCGTCAGGGTTATATTATAGATAAATTCAAGTTCAGCATGAGAAGCTTAATGAGAAATTAAGGTTCTGTCTCAACATGAACAGGAAGGCTGGAGAGATGGCTCCAAGGCTGATGACCTGAGTTCAGTCCCTTAAAGCGAGATGGTAGAGGGAATGAAATGACTCCTGCAGGTTGTCCTCTGACATCTGCACGCACACACACACATACACACACATACACACACACACACACTACATACATAGAGCCCTCTCTTACTGTTTTCTTTTGTGGTGCTGGGGATTGAACCTAGGGTCTCTTGTATGTGAGAAGGCCATACCTCCACTGAGTTACTGTGTGTGTGTGTATGTGTGTGTGTGTATGTGTGTGTGTGGTGTGAGGAGGCTCAGCGCTCTAACCACAGAGACCAGGGACACTGACTCCATCAAGGGAAGATACCTTGGGAGAAGACTTTTCTCGAGTTCTCTGAGCACCTTCCAATGTAAAACACTGATGCCACAAGAGAGCATTGTTGGAACGTGTCCGTACACATCACATTTTATAAGGGTCTTGCCGGATTCTAGGCTCCAGCTTCCTTCTACTTTGGGACCGTGTCGTCTGTTACTTTCTAAATAAGGGTAAGCAGAGTAGGAACCTTTTTACTTGTGTTTCGGTTTAAGGCTAAATGGTCTGAATTAAGAGTTCTAGAAGAAGTGGTGCATAAGCTGATTAGGATCCTGATGGGAATTAACTTTTCAAACTTCCGGTGTTTGTAGTCGCAGTGCTGGGGACTGCAGCCAGGTCGCTGCATGCTAGCCAATCACTCCACCATCTCCATCTATGCCAAGAGGAATGAATCTCAAAATCCTCTATTCCATGTATGGAGCTATCACAAATACTAGCAAGCCAGAGGTGTTTATAAGAGTGCAGTTAGCTTTCTGCCTTAGGTTTTCAGTAGAGTTCCATTGACTTCTGTTTGTTCCTGTTAGGCAGAGGCTAATCTGACTTTCAAGGGAGAGCTATGACGTCACACTCTTAGGGCAACTCAGCATGCTGCGATGACGACAGAGCCTAGAGTGTGGAGCTGAGCATTCTAGCTTGAACACTGATTGCTGGACTGGTGGTACATCGCCCAAATGGGGTCCCTTTCTTAGATCACATGATCTGTATTCCATGCATGGCTTGATCACTCTCCATGTCATTTCTTAGCTCGTCCCCAGATCTCTAGATTTTTCTCTGTTCTGCCAATTCTAGAAGCTAATTTTTAGAAGCTAGAATCCTTCATACTATCATACTCTTAAAAATGCAGGCACAGTATTCACACATTCAGTCAAATTGCTCTACCACAGCAAGTTTGCCTTTAGCTTGTAAGATGAGCTCAGACCACAGTGAGTGTTTAGAGGCGGTTTGGTGGCCAAAGGAGAAGTGGTCGTTGTAAGATGGTGTTTTCTGAGGAAGGGTTTCCTTCCGGAGGATCCTTGCTCATCACTGATGTGGAAGTCAGTGACAGGGAATATTATATGGGAACAAAGAGAAGGCCAACGCTCCCAAACACTGCACGCTCTCATCTGAACTTGACCTGTGGTAGTTACTATGGTAATTTCCATGGTCAAAAGGAGAAAGGAACATTTCCCTTCTGGGGTGGATTTTATAGCTCAGACACTCCACACTGAAACATCTAGAGAGCTTGACTTGGAAAATTCCCTGGAACAGTGTTTGTTCCCTTTAGTTTTGTGCACAAGCATGCTCAGACAACAACTTCAAGAACAACGTGGAGTCGGGGCTGTGTTGGGTGTTAAAAGGGGTGTAGCACATGGGCTGTTAGGTCAGCACAGCCTATGTTCTCAATGACCATGTCTTAGTATTGAGTTGAAAACTAGAGTCATGTCCCAAAGCAGGGCCAGTGCAATATGAACACACGTTTGCACACACTGCAATAGGAACACATGTTTGCACACACATCCATGTGTGAACATACAAGTGAAGCTGAGCATCTCTCCAGGCTGGAGGAGTTCTGTGGTCAGAGTCTCCACCCCGAGGCGACCTAATGAAGTTCCCCTAAAGGAGGCAGGACTGAAGCTGGAAAGCTGTGGAGACCATTTGCATAAGCTGGGAGGGTTGGTGACACCACTTTATGGTCAATACTCCAATAAGTTAAAGAGAGGAGAGTTGTAAGTCAGGGAACTAAAAATAAAGGTGTGTGTGTGTGTGTGTGTGTGTGTGTGTGTGTTATCATGCCTGTGATGGTCAAAGGACAGCTTGGGGAACTTGGTTCTCTCCCTTCCACCACATCCTGTTGGTAATTAGGGTATCAGGCTTGGTGGCAAGCACCTTTCTCCACTGAGCCGTCTCTCTGGCTCCCCAGACTAAGGTATTGTCCTAGTAGGTAAGCAGATGACTTATCAGGAAAAAAGACAGGTGAAAGCAAGAATCAGAAGGGGTTGAGTTTGTGAGACTAGCTGAGATGGAGGAAGGCTTTGAATGTACTTTGTCCCCCTCCTTGGTGTGTGTGTCGGGGGGGGGGCACACACAGAAGAGAGCTTGCTATGGTGACGTAGGAGTGTGGGGGTGTCAATGGTAGACTGGACTCTCACTGACTGAAGCATGTAGGTGGAAAGGCCACAGCTGGAATCCCGCTGTGGGGATGACAGAATCTCTGTGGAGTTCTTGTTCACATGTGCTCGTATGATGAACATGTTTTTATTGAGCCGTCTGAACACAAATGCATTTATTGTTTAAAATATGGTGATCTGGATTCCTCAAAACTTTTACTTTCTATACTGTGCATAGGCAATGAGGCTTATGGTCCCAGGGACAAACAGAATATTGGGGTCCTTAAGATACCTGGTAGACCTCTAGGCTAACCCACACAAGTCTGGTAGTATAGGCTGTGAGATAGGAGAGAGGATTTGATTTGCTAGTTATCTTAAATGGTGTCCTTGTCATCATCATCATCATCACCACCACCACCATCATCATCACCATCATCATCACCACCACCACCACCATCATCATCACCATCATCATCATCACCATCACCACCACCACCACCATCATCATCATCATCATCACCATCATCATCATCATTATCACCACCACCACCACCATCACCACCACCACCACCATCACCACCACCACCACCATCACCACCACCACCACCATCACCACCACCACCACCACCACCATCACCACCACCACCATCATCACCACCACCACCACCATCATCATCGTCGTCATCACCATCACCACCATTATTTACCATTCTTGAAGACGAGGAACTAAATTTCTAAGGCATCAAGCCATTCCCCAGAGCTCACCTAGAACACACTCAGGTTTAGCTCAAAGCCCGCCGTCCCTGCTTCTAACTGTGCTCCATAGCAGAGTTGTGAGATATTTGAGCTAGATCAGTGAGGGAGCTGCTGCGGTAGTCAAAACGGAGCCCTTGTGGGTGAGGCTCTGATTATGGTAAGTAGTGAGTGCTTAGCCAGTGCCTGTGCATTCCCTCTGTGGCCAAGTACAGTGCCTAGAGGAAGGGTCAGGTTCAGAGTCCATCACAGTGGTGGCTGGATAAAACCCCACTGACCGTTAGCTTGGCCCTGTAGTTCATAGCTATTGTGTGGCTCACCTTGGAGCCTGCGACAGTTGGGTAAGGTGAATGGTGGAGGCGGGGCCGTGAGGAGGAAGGTGCAGGATCCTCTCTCTATACCCATCTCCTGGCGACCCTTCCCCAGTACAGGAGTGATGGTGTATAGTCTGCCCTCTGGATGCATTTTGGTTCCTACAGGCCTTTTACCTTGTGAGTGACAGGTATTCTTCAACAGTGCCTTGTGATGCATTCAGGCCACTTTCTATCTGAGGAAACGTACTTGAGAGATTAAATGCCTTCATCATCATCATCATCATCATCATTATCACCATCACGATCCTCATCACCGGTTGATGAAGCAGCTAAGGCCTCAGGCACCGTATAGGACAACATATTTTACAGGCAGAGGGCATTCTGATGTTAATTATATTTATGAATGTGAACTCTATATGTTGGCCAAAACAAGCCTCTTGACTGTGACTGTGTAGTTTTTGGCTGCCAATTTCGTGGAGTCAGTGTAGTGAGAATAAGGGCCAGGTAGGGGGGTGATAGAATAGTGAGTTCATTTTTGATGCTTTTGTCTTATTTAAGACAGAGTCTTGCTACCTGTCTTAGATTGTCCTCAAGCTTAGGACCCCCTTCAACTTCCTCAGTTTGGGGACCACGGTTGTGTACCACCATGCCTGGCCAGCTTAATTTTTCACAGTCTTCAATAAGTGACTAACTTCTTATAATGAGTGCCTAAGTAATGGTGCAACTGTTTGCATATGTATAGATTTTAAAACAGAAACATCTTTCCTCATTATCCCCATATTCCGCATGGTCTTCAGCTGTGGGAAAACTGAAAAGGTCCTCTCTGAATGCCAGAGAGTGTCATTCAGGCTTTGGACACTAGGTGGCAGGCGTGCCCTTGTTAAGATTTGCTGAGCAAGTTTGCAGCCACCGCTTGATAGGGAGGACGACTCTTTTAATTAGAGACATTCCCCACACAGGATGTTCACACCGAAGCAGTCATCTATTCTCAATCCCCAGGGAGCATGTTTTCGCGTTATTGATAGCCTGGCTGGGAATGATTCTGAATAGCTTTCCAATTCATTTTGGAAATGGAGCAGAGTCACCGGACCCTGGCCTCCCAACTCATCAGTGGTGAGGACTTGGAGACTCAGAGCTTTGGTGTAGCTGGAAGTGCTGGGGAGGCAGAGTCAGGCAGATCCCTGGAGCTCAATGGCCAGACAGCCTAACCCAACTGATGAGCTTCAGACTGAGTGAGAGACCCTGCCTTAAAAGAGAAAGTAAAGAATGCCCTAGTTAGAAATAACTCAAGTTGTCACTGTGAAAACCACCTGAATAGAATCTCAGTGGATTATTAGCCCTTTTCAGGTTTATCTACTGGGATTACTGTAGGGAGTGGTTTTGATTGAGGAGGTCCCAGCCCACTGTGGGCGGCACAGTCCCTAGGAAGGCGGTCCTGAGCACATAAGAAAGCTAGCTGATCAGGAGCCAGGAGCTACCCAGCCAGCATCATTCCTCCTGCTCCAGACTTCTGCCTGAGTGCCTGCTCAGTGATGCATTGGGTCTTGGAAGTGTAACCCAGATAAGACCTCCAACCCCTAAGTTGCTTTTGGTCAGAGCTTTCTTTCTTTCTTTCTTTCTTTCTTTCTTTCTTTCTTTCTTCTTCCTTTCTCATCACAGTAACATAAATTAAATTATAAAAGAAAACAATTAAGGAAGACAGTTAGCATGGATCTCTGCCCTCCACAGGCACATACAACTCTCTCTCTCTCTCTCTCTCTCTCTCTCTCTCTCTCTCTTTCATCATCTCTCTCTGTCTAATATCTATCTATCTATCTATCTATCTATCTATCTATCATCATCATCATCTCTGACAAATTATCTATCTATCTATTTATCTATCTATCATCTCTAATATCTATCTATCTCTCTATCATCTATCTAATCTATATCTATCTATTATCTCTCTATCTGTCATCTGCCTCTCTATCTCTGTCTTTCTGCCTCTATCTTGCTCAGCTTTAGCTGGACAGCACAGCACCCCATAACCATGGCTGCAGGGCTACAGCACCCCAATTGTAGGATTCTGTTTAGAGTGGTAAGATATTTATGTCTTGTCACAGGCTCCTCTTTGCATCCCCAAGGCTAAAGTGTCACAGTAGTGTGGGTGTCACCTTCAGTAGTTAGCAGTATTGTACTGTGTTGCGTATTAGACTCCCAGAAGCAATCAACAAAGCACTGGGCATGAAGCTCTGGGCCGAGAGGTGCTGATGGAAGTTTAGGATCTTGTATCATCTGGAAGGGAAAGCTGCAATATTTGGGGGTGTGGATGTTTACTGGATATTGAGGGATGACCCAGCAGAGGGAAGGGCGTGATTAGGGGATGTGGAGGTCCCTAAAGCACATGTAGGGTGTTTTACAAACATGCCATGGTGACCTAGGCTTAGTACTTAGTAAGGGAGAGTCAGGGTTCCAATGTCATTCTTCCTGAGTGGGATGTGAGTCACTCTGTCAGTGTCAGAAGCACACCGCATTTCTGAGAGTACTGATACCATCAAGTTCCTGGCAAGACAGAGCCTACTCTTCATGGAGGTCACACTGATCTCTAGGATGTCCATAAGAATAGATCAAAGGCGTATGGTGACTGACCACCCAGCCTGAGGCAATCATACCCCAAATTAGTCAGTGTTGTGGGGGAAATTTAAGTTGAGCCTTTCATCGTGTATAAATGTAATATAAAAATAAAAAGCACAGAAGCACTTTGATTGATTATAGCTTTCACGTTTAGTACTGTGTGTTAGTTGGTACCAGCTTTAAAATGCCTAAGAGATGGCATTATATTATTCACTTTAAAATGATGAATTTGTGTTTTGTGAATTTCACTTTAATAAAAAAAACCATAAAAGGTAGATTTTTCTACTGAAAAAAGTCTTCCAGCCTGCTACCTATCAATTCCAAAGTATCCATCTAAATCAGCCAGTTTTTTTCCCAGTGTAAATGCCTGGAGTTTTCAGCTGCTGTGTATCTATCCCACTCCAAGTAAGCACATACTGATTTCTGTATAGAAGCACACATAGAATTCTATATAGAAGCACACATAGAATTCTGTATATGAGCACACACAGAATTATATATATATATATATAAGCGCACTTAGAATTCTATACATAAGCATGCATAGAATTCCGTATTTGAGCACATATAGCATTCTGTATATGAGTACATATGGAATTCTGCATATGAGCACACATAGAATTCTGTGTATAATCACACATAGAATTCTGTATATAAGCACACAGAATTTTGTATATGAGCACATATAGAATTCTGTATGTGAGCACATATAGGGTCTGTAGAGAACGCAGAATGTGGGATGAGCTGTGAGCTGGTCCTATTCAGAGTTGTTTGCTTGCCATGGAGCTTTATCAAGCTCATAAATACATGACTTGGAAACCAATATTTATAGCAATCTTCTCCAAGTTGCTAATTCATGGGCATGCTGGTCTGCAATGCAAAAAGGCAGGACCCGGGATGAAGGCCTTTACCTAGGGCAGCGAAACCACCCTCACGAGTCACAAGCTTTGATGTTTTTGCCTGTTTCACATCCAGAGAGGGTCAGGGTACAGTGATGAGCTCTGGGACCTGCTGTAAGACACAGCCAGGAGCCCCACAAAACCAGAAATGAACATGTATTTCTCCCAAAGAAGAGTTTATAAAGTAATCACAGACCTTGTTAGAGTCTGTCATTGCTTTTCTCAAGGGAGACATCTCATAAATATTCCTCTAGAATTTAGTTGTGTGTTTGTAGCTGGCACAGAGGCACAGTTGTTGGCGAATGTCAATATTTGTGACAGTGCGCCTTTGTTAGACCCATAAAAGGCCTGGTTTTGTGATCACAATTCTCTTTGGAAAGAGTATTACCCAAGGCTGCTTGGATGTTCAAAAAAATGCAGTGGCACAGTGCAAAAGGAATGGCTCTGATTTTGGCATCTAAATTCTAACAGAAGTCATTAGAGGGCACAGAGATCACCTATGAGATGAACTCGAGAGAGGCACTGCACTTTGAGAAGTCATACTTCATATAGCTTACTTAATCATGAATAAAACAATTTCTTCCCCTTTTTCTGGTTGGTTTGTATGTCTGTAGGGGTGTAGGCATATGCGTCTTGCACATCCTCAAGTGTGCATGCCAGAGATCAATGTTGAGTTTTTCCCTCTCTTGCACTTTTTTTTTTGAGAAAGGGTCTCTCACTGAACTTGGAGGTCACTGATTCAGCTAGGCCTGACTGGGATGCGCCTGTCTTCGTCTCCCCACTGTTGGGATTATGGAATACTCTATTGTGCCTGGCTTTTATATGTTTTATGTGGATGCTGGTGATTTGAGCCTAGGCCCCCAAGGATGCATAACAAGCACGTTAGATACTGAGCCACACCTCCAGTTCCCTGTCTCCTGTTTTTGGTTTTCAGTAACTAATCAGTTATAAACAAACTAGACAACACAGCCATGTTGTTTGTTCCCGTGATTGATGGGATGAGATGAGCTTCCTGGCTTTCAGCCTTTACACTTAGACTCCGTTCTTAATGAGAGGTGTTTTCAATGACAAATGAGCCAAAACATCCCGTGTGACAGGAGGCACTGAGGTGCCTGACGGATGTGAACTGCTTTGTTTGGTTTTCCAAGGAATGATTTGCTTGTGTTGTGATGAGGATGGCAGGGGAATGTTCTGGATGCCATGTGATAGCCCCACCCATCAGGACTTAATGTGACACTTGTCTGCACTGTCTGAGTGATTCTGATCATGTCAGCAGATGGGAACCATCTAATATGGCATGGGAAGTGTGAACACCGGTGCGGGTCCTAGTGCGGGTCTCCTCAACTGCCTCATAAATCATAGCACATTATGACTGGAGAATTGATCCTGAACCCAATTTGGATGTGAGCCAGAAAGTTCCTTGTCTTTTTAAAGTGGGTTTGTTGATTCCATCTTGCTGCAAGTTGTTAAAAAAAAAAAAAAAAAAAAGACGAAAATTGTTCGACATAGACATTTTGTGTTGTTGTCCCCCCAACTGTCTCATTTGTTATGTTCTTGATTATTTTTAGATCAGAATAAAAAGGGAAATGCAGTGGGGGAAGGGTAGAAAACCCTGGAGGCCACAAGAAGACCATCAGAGCCAACGAACCAGGGCCCAGAGGAGCTTGTGGAGAGTAAAGCACCAGCACAGACCATGCATGGGCTGTAGCTAGGCCCCCTACACGGATGTAGCCGATGGGCAGCTCGGGCTTCATGTGGGTCTCTTAGTAAGGGGAGCAGGGGCTGTCTCTGACATGGGCTCTGTTGCCAGATCTTTGGTTATATCCCCCTGACAGGACTGCCTCACCAGGCCACAGGAGAAGAGGATGCGCTCAGTTCTGGTGTAACTTGATGAGCTGGGCTGGGTTGGAAGTGGAGCTCCCCTTTTCTTAGGAGTGGCAGGGGGGTGGGGGAGGATAGAGGAAGAGGGAGGGAGAGTGGGACTGGGGGGGAGAGAAGGGGCGGTGCTACGATTGGGATGTAAAGTGGATAATAAATTAATGATTTAAAGAGAAAACAACAACAACAAAAAGGGAAATGCTACTATGCCTCATACACAGTATTTCTATCAAACATGAAAAGGAAAACCTAGACCAGGGGAGGTTGTACCTTTCCTGATTTTCTTGTGTGTGTGAAATTGCAGCAGTTCCATTCTCACAGAGCATGCCTGTGTTAAAACAACAACAACAAAAAACCAAAAATGTAATCCCTATTACATGACAAACATTTTTTGCTTCTCAATATTTTCCACATGGATTCTAAACCTCATTTGGACTTGAGGCACTGTTTTAAAAAAAGGATTTAGTCTCCTCCACACGGTTTGTGCTCCTAACCTTTCCATTTCCTTCTATCTGTTGGTTAGTGAAAAGTGATCATTGAGAAAGCTTCTGCCTGGGTGGTGTATAGCTGTCTAAAGTCCTGAAGCTCTGCTACCTTCAGAGCCTGGTTTCAAAATAGGCTGGATGTTGGAGCCACCAAGAAGCTTAGGCAAGGTATGTCTGTCTCACTGGGAGAAGTCTGTTCCAGATGGTCCTTTACTTTCATTTAAAATTATATTTGGCCAGATGGCACTCAAAGAAAGAGTAAGCAGGCTACCAAGACGAGACTTGATAGCCTAAGGCCATACAGTGGGGGAGGAGATCCCCCTCGGTCTTAGACCTAGGGGAGGGGAACAGGGTGAAAGTGGGAGGGAGGGAGAAACAGGATAATACAAGTGACAGGATAACAATTGAGTTGTAATTTGAATAAATAAATTAAATAATAGTAATAAAACCCACAAAAAATTATATTTATTTGTTTGTTTTATGTTTTGTGTATATAAGTATTTGGCCTGAATGCAGTCTGTGTACCATGTGGGTGTAGTACCTATGGAGGCCAGAAGAGGGTATCAGATCCCCAGACTGGCATTCCAAAAGGTTTGAGTCACTGTGTGGCCCCTGGGGAATCGAACTCTGGCCCCTATAGGATCAGCTGGTGCTCTTAGCTGCTGAGCTTTCATCC
The DNA here is from genome assembly GCF_903995435.1 of Acomys russatus. Classification (NCBI taxonomy): domain Eukaryota; kingdom Metazoa; phylum Chordata; class Mammalia; order Rodentia; family Muridae; genus Acomys; species Acomys russatus. The sequence goes on from NC_067147.1 coordinate 48,385,385, forward strand.
CAGCCCCTTCAGATGGTGTTTTTTTTTTTTTTTTAAATTTATTTATTTTGTATACAGCACCCTGCTTGCATGTACACCTTCCCACCAGAAGAGGGCATCAGATCTCACTGTAGATGGCTACGAGCCACCATGTGGTTGCTGGGGATTGAACTCACGACCTTTGAGCTATCTCTCCAGCTCCCCAGCTGGTGGTTTAAAATGGCACCATGAGATTGTAACATGCATGAGAGGGAAATTAAGAACCAGGGCCTTTGGCCACATTGTTTCTTTCTGTTACCGCTCTGAACCTCTTTCTTCTCCTGCATAGAGGTCACTAATGTTGTTTAAAAGCTTTTTCTGCACGAGTTGGCGAGGTGGTTTAGTCGGTTAAGGAGCTTGCAGCCAAGCCTAACCACTGGGATTGATCTCTGGGACCCACAAGGTGGAAAGAGAGCATTGAACCCTATGAGGTGTCCTCTGACATCCACACACACGTCGTGTCATGTGTGCACACAAGCAAGAACATGAACACGGATTACTGATAAGTTTAAAAACTAAAACGTCTTCCTTAATGTTGGTAATACATAGTACGGGTTAACTAAATGGCCAGTATAATCATCGTGGCTTTTGTTTTATGGCACACATACAGTGGTTTTTGGCTACACTCTGGTTGTAGACGTTTTCTCTCATTATAATTGTTTTTTAAACGATACTTTAAATATACTTCTGGTATTTCAGAAATCATATAATTAGCAAGGACATAATTTTCAGCTCAACTGATGTAGACAACTTGAGGGAAACAGGAAGGGGAGAGAGTGCAATTATAGTTAGAGAAAAAAAGCTGTATTCTTAAGTTTGGGAGACATATGGGGTAAGATGGTGTTGACCTCAAACCTAGGAGTATTATTCCAACGCAACTGCGTGGAGCCTCCAGAAGGAATAGATATGTTAATCAAAGAGCCATGGAAACAAGGAACAAGCCTCGTCACCCTCTGGCTCTGGTCCTAGAATTGACTGCAGGGAGCATAGTCCACACTGAACCACAGAGGATTTTATATTTGCACATCCTGAGGTCAGTTCTGAGGTTTAGAAACAGTAGTGGCCTACTTTGCAAGTCGCCTCATCTGAAATGTAAAGGTACACTGCTTGAGTCTTTTCCCCCTGCATACCTGACCATATACTTGGCAAGAAGCAATTTAGAGGAGGAAGGCCTATGTTTTGACCCATTTCCCCCCCCCCCCCCCCCCCAGGACAGGTTTCTTTATGTAGCGTTGATTGCCCTGGACTCACTACGTAGACCAGGGTGGCCTCGAACTCACAGAGATCTGCCTGCCTCTGCCTCTCCAGTGCTGGGACTAAAGGTGTGCGCCACCACTGCCCGGCTTGACCCATGGTTTGAGGGAACACTGTAACCTCTTGCGGCTGTGGCCATGGCACCGAGGCTGTTTCTTTACGTTTTTAGCAGACCAGGAACCAAGTACGGGACAGGAAGTGGGGCTTCGGCTCTTCAACTTTATGACTCATCCCCTGCTCCTAGTGACCCACTTACTCCAGAAAAGCTCTGCCTCCAAAAACCAAAACCAAAACCAAACCAAAATAAAACACTGCCACCACCAGCTTGGGATGGAGGTAGGGTACTCAAACACAAGAGCTCATGGGAGATATTTCACACTCAAACTGTCATATGGCCCTTGCTAAACTGGGATAGGAAGCGGTTGACCCAGGTAATGCAAGATCCTTTTCCTCTCTGGTTGGGTAAAATAGATCTCAAAAGACAGGATGACTAAATTGAAACGGAAAGAAGGATTCTCTCCAGCAGAGGGCAGACCTGTCTTCCATCGCCAGCTTCCAGGAGCCAAACGAATAAAAACAACCTGGTGTTGTTTTACAAGCGCCTTAATGTCCACAGGCGCAGGCAGGCACATGCTCAGGTTCACGTGCACGCACGATGCATGCATGCACGCGCACGCACGACGGACGCACGAGGGACGCGCACGCACGATGGACGCATGCAGGCTGCACAGGCGGATCTACGTCTGGTGGATTCTTCGCCTTTAGGACGAGAATGAGTTTTGAAACCCAGGGACAGGTAAGTCCTGGATCCACTGGCTCTATGCCTGCCTCTGAGATGGGTGCTTCGCTCCTCAGAGTTTTTAAGAACGCCTCGTGGTGGCACACACCTTTAATCCCAGCGCTCGGTGGGTGGGGGGGGGGGGCAGAGACAGGCGGATCACTGTGAGTTTGAGGCCAGCCTGGTCTATAAAGCGAGTCCAGGACAGCTGAGGCTACATAGAGAAACCCTATCTCGAAAAAACAAAACAAAACAAAACAAAAAACAAAACAAAACAAAATAAAACAAAACAAAACAAACAAAAACAAAAAAAACCAAAAACAAAAACAAAAAAACCCAAAAAACCAAAAACCAAAAAAAACCACCGCGCCTCAAATGCTGCCCAGAACACGTTTTAAGGAGATTCACGAGATTCCTCAGTAAGTTACCCGGAGGTCATCTTCCAGTTTCTAACTTTATTGATATTGACATAGATTTATTGGCTTTCTATCAAGACTATAGACCCTGCAGTCAACCCACAGATCGATGGGCAAAGTAACTAATAGCTGTTTTTGTAGTTTTTAGTAAGATGATCAATCGTTCTGGACTTTTAAAAACTAATGTTATCATTTCTAGAGTAATTGTATCTGCTTCACAGGGTTGTGGTAAATACAGAGACTCATGCTAAGTAAATAATAATAGGATTATAAATGAAATGACATGGCTTCCTGGACAAGTGGTTATTCCGTATTACATGTTACCTGTCCTTCCTCCTCTGCCACTCCAAACCAGCTTACTATTTCCATCAAGTATATACAAAAATAGCAGCAATAATATTATGCAGCTTTTATTGACCAACTATTACATGGTAGGTACTTTTAAGGCATTGTTTAACTCGACTTTAAAATGAATACTGGGATTTGTATATAACTAACTTCTCATTTGTAAGTGAGATATTTCGAAGCCCAGTAATTTGTCCAAATGGCATACTAGCCAATGAAGAATGTAGGATACCAACCAGGCTGGCCTACCATATAGTGCCCTAAGAAACTACGACTTGAGCACTTGAATTCTGTTAGCAAGTCAAGCCTTCATTTTGCCTAGCAAATGGACATGGCTACTGGGTGGATTTTATTTTTTCATTTTGGGGTGCGGGTCAGGTGGGGGTGATGGCAGAGTGGGTAAATCACTTGCTATGCAAGCACGAAGACCCAAATTTGTTTTCCCAGAACCCACATGAATGTCAGGTGAGTATGGTGGCCTGCCTGTAATCCTAGAGCTAGGGAGCAGAGATGGCTACCCATAGGTCAGTCTGAGTTGCTTGACTCACAGAATCGGTGAACTCTGGATTCGACTGAGAGATCCTAATTCAACTGCAAGACAGAGAGTGATCAAGAGAGAGACCTGAAGCCGGGTGTGGTGGCACATGCTTTTAATCCCAGCACTTGGGAGGCAGAGGCCAGCAGATCTCTGTGAGTTCGAGGCCAGTCTTGTCTACAGAGAGAGCTCCAGGACAGCCAAGGCTACACAGAGAAACCCTGTCTCAAAAAAACCAAAGAGAGATAGAGAGAGAGAGAGACCTGATGTCAGCCTGCGGCCTCCACGACACACGCATACACTCATACACATGCGTGCATACTCACACATATAAACATACACTTACACACACGTACACACATACACTCACAAAAGTAGATTAAATTTAGTTCCTGTTTGTGTATAGAGTGAGCTATTTTCCCATCTTCTTCCCTTGGTTTGATTTGCTGTGTGCGTGTGGCTTATTTAAAATCTGGTTTCTCTTACAACAGCTGTTCTTCCTGGCACTGGAACCACTCCTTTGGCAGAGGAAAATGATGCAAAGTTAGTCAAAACTTGGGCAAAGTGTCCTCATTTCCTGCACAGGTTGCTGGTTCTTCCAGACAGAGTCAATTGGTCCTGCTGTGGCTGAGTGTAGACAGAGCAGGGGTGACTCATAGTCACCCTCGCGTCAGGAAGTCTTGGTTGGAGCTTAGCATAGATTACTCTGCTCCGTTAACCAGGACTGCAGGCTGTGCCAGAGGTTCATCTGCAAGCAGTTGACTGATAGAGGAAACAGAAGGGAGTGGAAGGCAGACATGCCTTGCCTCTTACTTTGACAGGTGGTAATCAATCTAGGCCAGCTTCCCAGAGTAAAAGACCCAGTGTATGTACATACAACACAATGACACACAGAGACACAGACACACACATGGACATTGACTGACAGACAGACAGACAGACAGACAGACACACACACACACAATATAACTATGTATCTATTATCTTTCTCTTCAGTCAGAATGGACACTCCATGAAGATAGCTGAAGCCCCTATTAGTATTTGACAATCACGTGACATTCCAAGAATATAGAACTAAGGCTTTGACTCATGATGCAAAGTGGTTAATTTTGATTGTTGTCTTTTTTTTTTTTTAAGATTTATTTATTTATTATTTGTACAGTATTCTGCCCGCATATGTGCCTGCAGGCTAGAAGAGGGCACCAGATCTCATCATTGATGGTTGTGAGCCACCATGTGATTGCTGAGATTTGAACTTAGGACCTTTGGAAGAACACACAGTGCTCTTTACCTCTGAGCCATCTCTCCAATGCCCTCCTTGATTGTTATCTTGATAAGATTAAGAAACACCGAAGAGATTATGTTTGATCATGAGTGCTCTAACCTAATGAGTGGCTTAGTCCATGAATGGAGGCTTAGTCCATGAATGGAGTACACATCTGAACAGATTCTTGGGGAATAGTAAAGATCCCCCTGGTTGGAGGAAGTAGGATGCTGGGGGCGGGCCTATATCTTATCCTTATCAGTTTCTGTTTCACTTATGTGAGTTTCCATGAAGCCAACAACTGTCTTCCACCATAAGCTTCCATTGTCCCATATTCTCTCCCACCATAAATGTGTGGTATTTAGTGACCGTGAATAAAGCCCTCCAAAGCTGTGAGCTGAAATAATTCCTACATCTTTTAAGTTGTTTTGGATGGGTGCTTGGTCACAACTAAGAGAGCTGGCTGCTTGCTCGTCTGAATCAGGAAATTCAGCAATGGTTCAGGCATCCAACCATTGCTCTGCTCACATCCTGTCAAGTAGTTACATTGGGTGCATTGTGTATATGTCTTTTACAAAGATGTTTTTGTCTCTGAGAAAGATTTTTGTAAAAAAAAAAAAATCTCATTTAGTCTTAATTGGCCATCTAGATCGCAAATTATGTTAAGCTCCCCTTGTGTGATTAAGGTTTTGCTGTCCTTTTATGTTTGGCTCTTTGTTGGTATTTTATGGGCTGTTATGAGCCAGGAGCTGAGATCTGGAGTAATATGTCCCTTAAAGAACCCTGTGATGGCTCAGAGCTTACCATGATGTTCACACACCGTGAAAGCAATATCAGACTTTATTTCTTTGCCGGCCTTCCAATGCTATCTTCATATTAAAATGAGATGTAAAAATAAGAAGATGATGTCTCCTCTTTTCCTCCATCCTGTGATTTTTTTTCTTTCAGTCAGAAGGGAATCATACTTTTAGGGAGACTTATTTACCACTGTGTTCAATGGCCAGTCGCATTACACGGTGGGTCCGTCACAGTTTCTAAGATGATGAGCTGTGAAGCCACGATGGAAACATCACGTGGAATGTTCTGAGTTTGTTCAGGATATTTGGTTTTGTCATCCTTTTAATTTCCCTGAATAAATGCTTAGTTAAAAATTTGCATGTACTAGATTTTATTTAAAAGTTTTGATGGTGGCACTCAAGGGGCCATCAATCTACCAGTGAAGTATTTTTCAGTTTACCAATTACTTTAATTCAATTACGTTTTTGCTAATTGTTTTTTGTCCCAATACATTTTCAAGGAATTCTGCCAGCAGTTTGCTTGTTATACTCTTAAGAATTGATTGTCTCACTTCTAATTAATAATAATAGCAAGGAAAATGGCTAAGCGAGGCCGTGACTATTGATGGCATGCCAGCGGTCCAGGATGGGGATCGGTTCTTATGCAGAGATGCCATTCATTAGTGAGTTAATCTCTATAAACAGTTTTGTAATTCAATGAGCCCTGGGAGGAGGCTATAGTTTCACTTACTGCATAACATGAATTGAAAGGCTGTGGAATGCAAAGGGTCCCCTATCTAACTGGATTTCACATCAGAGAGAAGCCTGATGGCTCTGTGAATGAGGGTTGATGTAGTCAAACAAACATTGCCCTAATGTCAGAGACTGATTTTTTTCTAAGACAGAGTTTCTCCGCATAGTACTGGCTGTCCTGGAACTCACTCCATAGACCAGGCAGGCTACAAACTCAGAGATCGGCTTGCTTCTGCCTCCCAAGTGCAGAGATTAAAAACAATCATCACCACTGCCCAGTTAATCAGAGATTTTTTTTTTTTAAAGATTTATTTATTATTATGTATACAGTGTTGTCTGCTTGTACACCTGCAGGCCAGAAGAGGGCATCAGGTTACATTATTGATGGTTGTGAGCCACCATGTGGTTGCCGGGAATTGAACTCAGGACCTTTGGAAGAACAGGTGGTGCTTTTAACCACTGAGCCATCTCTCCAGCCCCCAGAGACTTTCTAATGAGTTTTCTGTGAGCTTTTGGCTCATCCTTTGGAGGCAAGTTCTCTTGAAAATTGAACATCCCTCATTTGCATCTCCTCGTGAACGTGCTTATTTCCAAGTTCTAGGAGTGATATTGGTGATTGTGGTCAATGTGCTAAATGCCACGAATTGGGCTTTGTTTGCTCGTCCACACAGGCTCACTCTGTAGCTCAGCCTTACCTGGAACTAACTAGGTAGGCCCACTTGGCCTGGAGTCCACAACATCTTCCTGCCTCAGTTTCCCAAGCGCTGGGATTACAGGTATTAACCACCAGACCTAGCTCACATATTGAATACTTAAAAAAAAAAAAAAAAGGCAATACAGTTTGTATTATGTACGTCTTACCAGAATAAGATAAAACCAGGGGGCGGGGGGGGGGGGAGTCACAGAAAAGTAACAGAATTTATTGTCAAAACTTAAAATTGGCAAATACTTGCCAAGACTAGACGGGGCAAGGATTGGAAAGATATAAAAAGACCAGGTGTGGTGCTAAACTGGAATCCCAGTACTGAGGGGAGGCAATGAATGACAGGAGGATTGCTGCAAGTTCTGAGGTCAGCCTGGGCTGTGTAGTGAGACCCTGTCTCACACAAAAACAAGCCAACAGTTGTTGGGGTCTAAAAGTCCAAAACAACCCAAGTAATCACAAGAGTCCAGCAAAGCAAATTCTAATTGAATTAGGCAGCAAAAACTGACCAGTCAGGGATAACCGTACAGACTCGGGAGCCGATTGTGTCTTTGAACGTTCACCTTAGTATGTCTTTAAGCAGAAGACAACATTTTATTGTACTCAGGCTGCTACTGACTGACCAGGGACCTAGAAAAGACTCAGGAGCTAAACTGCAACCCGAGCCTGAATGGTACAGAGTTTTAAAGTCCAAAACCCACAAACATCTGTGCCAAGTTACAGTTATATTTTCCCCACCAATCAGGATTCAGGGATAGGGGACTTCCTTTGGAGGATGTATTTGTGGCACACTTATCCTGTTCCTATTGGTTGGGTTATTCAGTTGTGGCAGGGTGACTTGCCTAGCATTCATGTCTCAACTTGCCAACCAGGATGTCAGTTATGCACGTATTTATCTGCTTCTGCCGAGCAGGATGTCAATTACCCAGGGAGGTCTTGGGAACTTAAACTTTATTTGAGCCTTATTCAGAATGGAAGTCTTATTCAAAATGGCTTCAGTTTGGTACCTTTCTACAAAATAACCCACAGAAAGCAGCAAGCATATAAAGATATGAAAAGGAAAATAAAACAATGAAAAATATAAGTAATAACTGTAGACATGATGGAAAATTTTACAATAATATCAATAAGCCTTGTTTAGGTTTTGATTTGAACTGAACCCACTGCCTGTGCCTGACAGGGAGATGTTCCCAAGGTGCAGTGGTTAAGACTTAGATAGCAGCCTGATGTACAGTCACAATCTAAGTTATAGAGGCTGAAAAAAGATAGAGTTCTTGACTAACCTGGCATACATAATAAGATCCTGTCTCAAGACAAATAAGTAACACCCTTACATCCTTGATTAGGGAGGTGATTGGTATAGCATTCTTTTTTTTTTTTTTTTTCTCAAGACAGGGTTTCTCTGTAATAGCCCTGCCTATCCCTGTAACTCTCTTTGTAGACCAGGCTGGCTCTGAACTTACAGAGATCTGCACGCCTTTGCCTCCCGAATGCTGGGATTAAAGGCATGCGCCACAGATATTTGCTCCAAACTACCACACTGTCCAGCTCTGGTCTCTTCAAACTGCTGTTTGCCTCACGCCAACGTCGCACGCCATGCCACACGCTCTCTGTGCTCTCATTTACATCCCCAGAGCCCTAGATCATGGCCCTCTCTGTGCTGCATGACAAAGGCTTTACCAGCTGGCAAAGGCCACGCCGAACATGAGACACTTAACAGCTGTGGACAAACAAAAGCTCAAACTGAAATCCCATACTTGGGGATGAAAAGAAAACCATATCTACAGAACACAGCTGAGTTTACAAAGAAGTCAAAACTAGTATTACAATTCTTAGAGTTGGTGTCGGGTGGGTGAGAAAGAAGCAGAATCACTCAGTAATGTACAGAGGCATCTTCTTTTGAGATAATTGGAGGTAACTGACCACCAGCCACTACTGAAAACTATTCATGAATGACTGCTAGTCTAGCCACTGTCCTAGTTGCTATGACAAAATGCTGGTCAAGAAGCACACCAAATACAACAAGCAGGGCTTATTTTGGCTCATAGTTTGATGTTAGTCTATCAGGGTGGGGAAACTTGAGCTGCTGGTCACATTTCAGGAAGCACAGAGAGATGAATGCTGGGCTGGCGTTCAGCGTGCTTTCTACTTTTATTCCGTTTAGAACTTGGACCATGGGATGGTATTACCCACATTCCAGGTGGGCCTTCCCAGCCCAGTTAACCTAGTCTAGTCAGTCCCTCACAGGGATGCTCAGAGTTTGGTCTTCTGGGTGATTCTAGACCCTGAGAAGTTGGCAGTTTTGTTAACGATCACACCGCTAACTGTGCTAAGACCATTGTTGATAATGCATCAAATATTTTGAAATCAGTTCATTTAGTGATATAAACTAACACTTAAGGAAAGTGTTTTTGTTTTTTGTTTTTTTTGTTTTTTGTTTTTAAAAGATATCTCCATTTGTTTGAAAATGATCCAGAGAAAACAGTGGAGTCAGGGATCAGAACCACAGTTTTGAGTGTTGGTCCCAGAAATTTGGCAATACTTTCATTAATCTTTTTTTTTGTTTTTACTTTTTTTTTGGTGGGGGGGCGGCGGGACAGGGTCTCTCTGTGTTAGCCTTGGCTGTCCTGGAGTTGCTTTGTAGACCAGGCTGGCCTCCAACTCACAGAAATCTGCCTGCCTCTGCCTCCCGAGTGCTGGGATTAAAGGCATATGCCACTACACCAGGCAGTTTTTACTTTTTAAAATGTTACTTTTTATTAGTTCTTTGAGATTTTCACAAAATGTGTGTGATGATATTTATCCTTCCTTCCCCATTCCTTCCCTTCTTTTCTAACTTGTGTCCTTTAAAAAAACAAAAACAAAAACAGAAACAAACAAACAAACAAACAAACAAAAAACCTATCAAGGCCAATTTCTGCTGGCCTTGAATCTCACTGTGAAAATTTCAAATAAATAAAGACTAGCCTGGGAAAACATACCTACTGGTGTACTAGTGGCACATCCATCGTGGAAGTTACCAGCCTACATTATGATGATAAATTGACATAACATTAAGCTCATTTGGATATGTAGCCTTCCACTGGAGAATGGTTGACATACCAAGGGCTGAATTTTTAGAGAAAACTCTCTCTCTCTCCCCTCTCCCCTCTCTCATTTACAGCCTGATACCCTGATATGGCCTCTTCCCCCACCGAGTCCTGCCCTCACACTCCCTTACCCCCCCCCAATTCTTTTCATAGAAGCGGGGTCGGGGTCCCTAAGGGCTACCAACTCACCCTGGCACATCAAGTCACAGCAGGACTAAGTGCATCCACTGCTACTAAGGCCAGACAAGGCAGCTGAGCTAGGAAAAAGGGATCCAAAGGCAGGGGAACAGAGACAGCCCCTACTTCCATTATTAGGGATCCACATGGTGACCATGCTGCACATCTGTTACCTACGTGTAGGCTGTCTAGGTCCAGCCCATCGAAACTCTTTGGTTGGTGGTTCGGTGTCTGTGAGCCCCATGACTAGCCCTTTGTTTCTTAACAACTAACAATTGCCAATAATTTTTATGTCATTCAAATGTCATTCAAATTCCATCCTGGAATTGGGCTGGGTTGGCCTTGCACATGTCTTGTTAATCCTGTAAAAACTACTGTGAGTTTCTTTGTGCAGCTGCCCTGCTATGTCCCAAAGACAGTTTCCTTGTAGCTTTCCACTGCTTCTGGCTCTAACAACACTCCTTATGCCCTGTCTTCTACGACGATCCCTGGGCCTTTGGAGGAAGGGGTGTGTTGCCCTGTCTTCTACGATGATCCCTGGGCCTTTGGAGGAAGGGGTGTGTTGCCCTGTCTTCTACGACGATCCCTGGGCCTTTGGAGGAAGGGGTGTGTTGCCCTGTCTTCTACGACGATCCCTGGGCCTTTGGAGGAAGGGGTGTGTTGTCAATGTCCCTTTTCTGGCTGGCCATTCTTATTTTCTTTCCCACACAGCCTCTTATTCCCTACACTTTGACAAGTTGTGGCTTTCTGCGTTAATCACCACCTACTGCGAATAGAATCTTGTTGGATGAGGATTGGCAGATGCACTGATCTCTGAGTGTGACAATAAGTCAGTAGGAGTCAGTTTAATATACTATGTCAATTTATCATCGTAGTATCCCATGGTGGGAGTTCCACCAGTAGGTATGACCACCAGTAAGTATGGTCATTATTTATTTGAAACTTTGAAATTGAGTATTAAACAAAAGCACGTAATAAGAAAAAATTGGAACAAGTCCACTTTGTATATTTTCTGTGTCTTTTGGACACTGTTTCTCCACAACAACAGAGAGGCTGGTTCAAACACAGAACGCTAACACCCACTTTTATGCTTGCGATGACTGTCTCTTTTCACGAAGCTCTTTGGGCAGAACCTTCAAAGAATATTTCAAGGGAAATACAAAATTGTTCATCAAGTAGTTCTATTTCTCTGATGATTCCCGGCCTGTATATTAATTAGAGGTGAAAGTCTTGAGGGAAATGAACTGTGAAAATTGGTTTGTCAGTTGTGACAAACAATGGCCTGTGGACACAGAATGTTCAGGAAGGCCCTCATTGCTCACTAATGATCTTGCAATGCTGTTACTGCTGGCATTACCATATCCACTGTTAGAAAGTTGACTTCATTATAACTTTCCCACATATTTTTGTGAAGGGACATGCTGGTGTTACTTCTGGGTCCTGTGGAAGGCTAGGTGAAGGCACTGCAGAAATCTACGGTTTCTCTGTGGGATTTATGGATGCCTCATGGCAAAAACAGTTTGTTGGATGTGTTAAAATTCAGGACCTTAACAAAAAGGGAGGGCTGCGGTGGTGGTGGTTCCATTGTTTCCACAACTGGAAATTAGTATAAACACAAGACTTCTCACAAGGGGAAGACAAAGGGTGGTTGTCTGATGGAGAAGTCGATGTACACATGGAGTGGATGTGGGCTGAGGCTGTCGCTCAGTAGGTATAGTGCCCGCCTAGCATGCACAGATTTCTAGTTTGGATCCCTAGAGCAACAGATGTGTGTGCGATGCATATCTGTCATCCAGTAATGAAAGGTAGAGGCATGATGATTAGAAGTTCAAGGTTGTCTTTTGCTACATAGTGAATTTGAGGATGGCCTGGGATACATGAGACTGTCTCCAGCCAGTCAACAGGAAACAGTTGTCTAGGGCCTTCTAGCCTTCTCCCAACTCTGCCTTGGAATTTGTTTTTGCCTATCCTCTGGCTCTCCCTTTCTTCTGTAGAAAGAGCCCATAAGCTAGAACTATGATTTGGTGGCTCTGGTTGCCTCTGGCCCCTGGCGTGCTACCTGCTTCTGTGTTTGGGGTCTCAGGGAGATTATCACGGTGACTCAGGTTTTCAGAAGAAGTGGAATGCTAGATCACTTGGTAAAGTATTTGAGGTGTACTTTGAAACTTCAGCTTACTTTGTGAGTGTCTGATTTCTGTGTAGGAAGAGTAGATGGGAATTCTTTACTGGCAGAGGGGCTTTTCTCATGTTACTTTCTGGGTTGTGTTAGTAATGACAGGGATTTATTATTTTCAGAATCATACGTATAAATTAAGTAAGCAAGTGGACAAGTGGGAAGTGGCTGGGCTTATTAGCCTGAGACATTCAGGTTGCAGTGTCATATTGTTGGAAGGGCATCTTTGCCTGGAAGATATCTGTTCAGACCTAATAGATTAGCTAATTGCACTTGTACGCTGTCCACACTCTGGTGTTTGACATTTTATCTTGGCTACCTTTGAGAACTGTATTAGACTCTCATGTGAGATACAGGGAACATTGACTTCCAAGTTGTCTAGCTGGCTTTGTGATGATCCACCTTTGGTTTTTTTTTTATCCAAGTACAGTTCAAGAATAATCACAGTCTGTTTTTAAAAACATTTTATTTATTGATTGTTAAATAGTTAATTGTGTGTGTGCATGTGTGTGTGCGTATGTATGTATATATGTGTGTACATGTGTGTATGTGTGTGCATGTGTGTGTTTGTGTGCATGTGTGTGTGCGCATGTGCGTATGTGTGTTCATGTGTGTATGTGCTTGTATGCATGTGTGTGTATATGTGTGTGTGTATGCATGTGTGTATGTGTGAATCCATGCATGTGTGCACCACTGCACAGGTGTGGAGATCAGAGGGCAGTCTGTGGAGTTGGTTCTCTCCTTTTACCATCTAGGTCCCAGGGATTGAGATTAGGCTCATCAGGCTGAGCTGCAAGAGTCTTTACCCGTTGAGCCACCTTGATGGTGCCTCAGCCACAGTCTTTAACAGCAAGCCTAAAGACTCTTCCTCTCCTGCTCAGGATCAATGCCCTGGGGCTGAAGAGATGGTGTACAGATAAAGGCACTTGCTGTGCTTGCCGAGGCCTATGGTTTGGTTCCCTGTGATCATCCTGGTCAGCTTACAGGAGGGGCCAGTGTCATCAACCTTTGAAGTCAGAGGTATGAACAGAATTGATTATGGCAGTTTCTGGTGTTAGCCATTGTGCATAAATTTATTTATTCATTCAGTTATTTTTAGTATTAGTATTTGAGATAGGGGTTTCTGTTTTTCAGGTTGGTCTCAAATTTCTAAGCTCAGGTGACCCTCTTGTTTCGGCCTCTCATGTAGCCAGACCACAGGCATGTACCATTGCTCCTGAACATCGAATGATTTAAATGAGCCAGAGGGAAGTTTAGGGACTGGTACAAGCAAGATGAGGGACTGTGGCTGGAACAAGGTGGCCTCATCTGAGGAGAGATGCTGAGTTAAGTTACCACATCCCTGTGCAAAGCCTTGGCTCAGTGGGTCTGTGTTTCCAGTATAAGTGAAGGCGTCAGGCTGGGTGAACATTTCCCAGTTCTGGCAGTCAGTGGTTCAGGCCGGTCATTCAGGATGGGAAGTGTGGTGCAAGTTAACTGTTAGACTTTCCTTTGAAGTGGTGAAGTTTAAGGCTGGAGAGATGGTTCATCAGTTAAGAGCACTGGCTGCTCTTTCAGAGGACCAGGGTTCAATCTCCAGCCCCCACATGCTGGCTCACAACTGAAAACTATCCGTAACTCCAGCTTCCTGGGCTCCCAGCACACAGGATCCTTAAAGCAATAGAACTGTGTTATATTGTAGCTTGTAGAGTAGGATCTAGAGTGAAGATGGTAACTGGGTCATGGTCCTTTTGAAGCTTCTAGGCTGGGATGTGATGGATAAGGAAGGAGTGCTCAGTAGCAGTAACATCAAGGACTAGTGAGTGACTGGTCAGGCACCTGACACCAATAAAATTAGTCAGTGTCTCAGCAAAGCCTTTCAGGAGGCTAAGCACACGGTCTTAGGTAGGGTTTCTATTGCTACAATGAAACAACATGACCAAGAAGTAGGTTGGGGAGGAAAGAGTTTATTTGGCTTACACTGTGGGTGCTGGTAAAGTAGAGTGAGACTGAGAGGGACTGGTGGATTCGGTAAGCATACCTAATTTTCACAAGGCTTTTATGCTTAGAGCAGCTTTGTTTACATTCATTGAGGACGTGGATGCACTTAAAGAAAAAGATTCCAGCCTCCCCTGGGCTCGGGACCCATAGCACAGGAGGAGTTCCTAAAGGAAACGCTCATTCTAGAAAATGTTAGGGGATGTGCATCCTAGCCAGGGAGTCATCTGAGTTTTAGAAAAGGTCCTATGAGAGTCAGACTCTAATCTGAGTGAGTAATCTAATCCGAAACCTTCAGTTGAGGGAATGCCTCCATGAGATCCAGCAGAAAGTCATTTTCTCAATTAGTGATCAATGAGAAGGGCCCAGCCCATGGTAGGTGGTGCTATCCCTGGGCTGGTGGTCCTGGGTTCTATAAAAAAGCAGGGCGAGCAAGCCACGAGGAGCAAGCCAGAAAGCAGCACTCCTCCATGGTCTCTGCATCAGCTCTTGCCTCCAGGTAACTGCCCTGTTTGAGTTCCTGTCCTGAGCTCCTCCAACAACTGTTTCCTTCTCCAAACTAACCTTACCTTCATTGTTAGGGATTAAAGGTATGTACTAAGAGTGTGTCTGTATTCCAGTCAGATCACATAGACCTAGAAGGTCTCTGGATGCAATCCCTTGCCAGGGCAGCCATGTTGCTGGATTAAAATTCCTCTACATCCCTTGTCTATTTTGTGCCATCTCTGGATGGATAGTGAATAGTTCATTAAATATGCAGTGAAAAATAAGATTTATAATTAAACATATTAGTCACATTTTATTTTAAGATATTTTAAAAAACATCTTAATGTGTGTTAAACTACTTATTTAAGATATTTAAAAAATCATCTCTCTCTGTCTCTCTCTCTCTGTCTCTCTCTTTCTATCTCTCTCTGTCTCTGTCTCTCTCTCTATCTCTGTGCCTTAGTGTGTGAGTGGAGGGAGGTCAGAGGATGACTTGTGGGAACTGATGACTAAATTCAAGCATAGAGAAAACCTGTGCAAGTTCATATGTGCTCACTTTCATTTTTGAAAGTAGCTCATTGAGTATTAGAGGAAAACATACACATTTCAAGAATACAGAGTTAGGAGTTTATAGACACTCATGACTTTTGTTGGGCCAGTTCAGGGATAAGCTGCCAGTGACCGCCTGTGAAGCTTGCAGTTAGCCTGGCTTTTTGCTCGCTGTGATCTGATGAAATATTTTAGCTTTATCTACCTTTCTTGTGTTTTCTTTGTTATTCTCTGACACCCCGGGCATCAGCTGGAAGTGAATTAAGGTCTCAGAGGCTGTGATTCTGCAGCCAGCATGGAATTAGAATAGAATTGATTATCGGGAGGTGTTTGCATATGAACGGCCCCCCTACCTATTGGTTTCTATTCTAACCTACAAGGAAGGTGGGGAGCTTGTTAACACCTTAAAGGGTTTGATCTCTGCCCGTGTGGCTTCTGATGCAAGGATGAAGGCTTGAAAGCCATAAAAGGGAATCATTCATAAAGGCAAGCAGGACAGAGGTCAAATACACTTCTAAAATATTATACATTATCTTTGGGCAGCATAAAAACAACAGAAACCAAATTCAGACCCACTAAAAAGATACTTATCTGCAAATGCTGTTGAGGCTGCTGGGAAGGAGGAAGCTGTCATGGTAGAGTTTTCTGAGCTTGTATTAGAAGCCTAGGGAGGCATAGGCTGGGGAGCTGCTCTTAAATTTGTAATTGTAGCATGGTTAATCTGTAATGTCCACTTATAAGTCAGTACATACCATGTATGTCTTTCTAGGTCTGGGTTACCTCACTCAGGATGATCTTTTCCAGTTCCATCTGTTTGCCTGCAAATTGTGTGATACCTTTGTTTTTAATAGCTGAGTAGTGTCTGTTGTGTAAATGTACCACATTTTATTTATCTGTTCTTCAGCTGAGGGGCATCTAGGTTGTTTCCAGATTCTGGCTATTATGAATTAAGCTGCTACGAACATAGTTGAACAAGGTCCTGTGGTACGATTTGGTGGAACATCTTTTGGGTATAGGCCTAGGAGTGTTATAGCTGGGTCTTGAGGTAGATCTATTTCCAAAGTGGTTGTACAAGTTTGCACTCCCACCAAAAATGGAGCAGTGTTCCCCTTGCTCCACATCCTCGCCAGCGTGTGCTGTCATTTGAATTTTTGATGTTAGCCATTCTGATAGGTGTAAGATGGAATCTCAGAGTCCTTTTGATTTGTATTGACCTGATGACTAGGGATGTTGAGCATTTTTAAAAGTGCTTCTCAGCCATTAGAGATTCCTCTGTTGAGAATTCTTGGTTTAGCCCTGTATCCCATTTTTAAAAATTGGGTTACTTGATTTGTTGGTGTTGCCTTATAGAAGCTTTTCAGTTTCATGAGGTCCCATTTATTAATTGCTGATCTTAGAGCCTGAGCTGTTGATGTTCTGTTCAGCAGGTTGTCTCCTGTGCCAGTGAGTTCAAGGCTGATCCTCACTTTCTCTTCTAATAGATTTAGTGTATCTGATTTTATGTTGAGGTCTTTGATCCACCTGGACTTGAGTTTTGTGCAGTGTGATAAATATGGATCTATTTGCATTTTTCTGCATGCAGACATCCAGTTAGACTAGCACCATTTGTTGAAGATGGTCACCATGCTACAATCCACAGGCCTAAAGAAGCCAAGGAGGGCCCAAGGGAGGTTCCCTGAATCTCACTCAAAAGAGGAAATAAAATAGACATCTGAAGTAGATGGAGGGAGGGAGATGTGTAGCCTTCCTGTGTGGGGAGGGTAACAGGGGTGGGATCAGATCTGGGAAGAGTGGGGGAGGGTAAAGGGAGGGGAGAGAGAATAGAAATAGGTGGAGGAGCATCTCTGGGGCAGGATAAGCTCCCAGGAGACTGTAGGGTAACCCTAGCTGAGATTCCTAACAGTGGGGGATATGGAAGCTGAAGTTGCCAGCTCCTTTAGCCAGGTGGGACTTCCAGTGGAGGGAGGGGGACACCAATCCACTCATAAAACCTTTGACCCAAAATTTGTCCTGCCTACAAGAAAGGAAGGGATAAAGATGGAGCAAAGAGCAAAGGGAATGGCACATCACTGGCTGGCCCAATTTGAGACCCACCCCACAGGAGAGAGCCAGCCCTGAACTATCAATGACACTCTGCTATGCTTGTAGACAGGAGCCTAGCTTAACTATCTTTTGAGAGGCATCATCCAGCAGCGGATGGGAACAGATGCAGAGACCCACAGCCAAACAATAGGTGGAGCTTCAAGAGTCTGTGTGGAAGAGTGGGAGGAAGGATTGAGGGAGTCAGAGGGAGGGGTCAAGGACACCACAAGAAGACCTAACGTAGTCTCATGAGGGACTGTGACTGAAATACCAACCAAAGAGCTTGCATGGGCCTAACCTAGACCCCCTACACATATGTAGCAGATGTGCAGCTTGGTCATTATGTGGGTCCCCTAACAATGGGAGTAGGGGCTGTCTCTGACTCTGTTCCCTGCTTTTGGATCCTTTTCCCCTAGCTGGGCTGCCTTGTCTGGCCTCAGCGGGAGAAGATGTACTTAGTCCTGCTGTGACTTGAGGTGTCATGGTGGGTAAGTATCCCTTAGGGCTCCACTTTCACTGAGAAGAAGAGAGAGGATGGAGGGAGGGGGCATGAGGGCAGGACTGTGAGGAGAAGGGGCTAGTATCAGGCTATAAAGACACTAAACATTTTTAAAAATTCACACTTAAAAATCATTTTCTAACTCAGCTAGTTATATGACACTTGTTATAGTAGCTTAGCACTTATGGATTTGTATTTTTTCCTTATGGCACTTTGAATGAAAGCAGAAAATGTACCTATTGGAATGCATAGTCAAATGTTTGATTCATCTCTGTGGAAGCATGATATAAATACATTTACTTGAGATGGAAAAAACTTTGTAATTGTTTTGTAGGAGGAATAAAGCCAAGTGGAGGAAAAACCAGGTATGGGGTCAGCAGTCAGTGGGTGATGCGATGGGCAGCTGAGCTGAAGACATTTGCTTTGCAGCCAGTTAGTTCTCAACAGGCATTTCTTTTAGGGATGTTGGTTCTGCTGCTTTCCAGAAACTTCTATTAGCCCCAAATGTTTGCATGACATCAAAGGTGGGTAAAAATTCAAAAGCCTTGGGAAGAAGAGAAACCCTGAAACATGGTTACGTTCATACGGTGTGTGTTTTGCTTAGATTGGTTAGTGGGGCAGATAGCTCAGGTGATTATCAGTATGGCTGGAAACGGTGAGCCAGGATGGCTGTGCCTGACTTGCCACAGATTGCCATGGGTGGCACCTGGAGCTTGCTGTCTGTCAATCATCAGTATGGAGACTTTGCAGTAATCCCTTTTCTGAGACAGGAACAGGTGGAATCGTGTTCTTCTGTGTTGTTTAGTGACTTTCTCAGAATTGAAACATTCTCTCCCAGAAGGAGGCATTTAAAACTCAGAAACCAGTTATAACTTGCAGGTTCAGGATTCTCAGAATTTCCAGATTTCTCAAGACCCTCCCCAGGATTTCATAGGCAGTAAGCAATTGCTGGAGCAAAGGGCCTTTGGCTGAGCTGCCTACAAGTTGTGCAGAGACTCCACATACAGTGCTTGTGATCTGTCATCTACGTTGGGGTGGCTTTTCTGCCATGCAGCTGCCTCTGAGTTAGTAATCGCTCATCCACATTCCTGTAGGGGACCCCAATAAACTCACAGGGTCACTAAACTAGATTTGAGTGGGATCATTTCTTTGGTCTGTATTGTTTCCCTGTATAGGGATTGGTATTAGCTTAGGACCCCCAAGACTGGTTCTCAGTGCAGAGGATATTTATTTGCCCTAGAGGGACAGAGGGCAGGGAGTAAGAGACAAAGACAGGAGAGAGCGGGCAAGGGAGAAGAGGAAGGGAACAAGGGAGAGAGGAAAGGGGCATTTGTCCCAGAGTGGGACAAAGGACTGCCTTTGGATAGAGAGGAGACAGACATGGCCTATAGGGACATGGCAGTTTATAAAGGTAACTCCATGTTAGGATGAGGTCTTTAATTTTAACTGTCCCATGTTAGTTAGGTGAGCCAAAGGGAGCGTTTGATTGCTGGGCTTTAATACATAGATAGCTGGATATTGGTAGTTGGCCTCCAAGGAGGAAAAAGGAACAGACCTTGGCGGCTGACTTCAGGAGTGTAATCTAACAGTTTTAAGCAAGGCAGAGGGGATGGAAGAGAAGAGCAAGGCCTGCCAGAGCCGTGCCTGCTACCCTCAAGCTGACTGGAAATTCTTCACCCTGACTTGAGGTGAAAGCAGACCCTTTAATAACAGGGCCTATTGGGGCAGCTGATAAGCTGGGGACAGAGGTTTGTAAGGGATTAAAGTATTTTAAGGTATTTTCTGTGAGAGTCTTGGTCAGTTCTTGCCTGGCTCCAACAAACTCTCTGGCTACTAGTTCAGATAATGACCCTCTGTTTCTACACATGACCACCATCTCCTTCAATCAAGTGTCAGTGCAGCCAGGAAATCGTTCTCATCAACTATGACGAGAGGTGGGACTTCCAGCCTTCACGGTTGTGAGCAAAACCAACCTGATTTCCTTAAGCCTGTGTCAGGTGTCTCTGTGAACAGCAGAGCACCGATACTGGATGGGGGCAGGATCCGTAACTTTGGTTACCAAACTAATAACTTGTGTTGTTTTTCAATACAACGTTCCTAATGTTTTGTATGAGGTCTAAGAAAGCACAGAAAAACTTTTGTAACTGAAACTTCTAGAGTTAGGACTTTCAAACCTCGTAATACTCTGATACCTGGATTAAGTTCCTTTCCTCATCATGAGTGGGCTCATACTGTCTTTCCCTCACCTTCTCAATGCTTCTCCTTCCTCTCCGTCGATATTATTTTAAGCACCATAGATAAGCTATCTTCTCGGTAGAGTTAACTGGACTATAAGTGTAAGGAAGGGTCTAGGGGCTACAGTGAAGGCCCAGCAGTTAAGGGCATGTACTCAGCCCCCATGTCAAGAAACTCACAAGGTCCTGCAGCCCTAGCTCCAGGGATCCAACACCCTCTTATTGACCTGTAGGTGCCTGTTCTTAGGTTCACACACACATGGAGGTAGACAGACAGACAGACAGACACACAGACAGACGGACATTTAAGTATAAAAATAAAATTAAAAGAAGGAATTTATCTGTGGTGGCTCAAGCCTGCAAATCTAGCAATTTGAGATGCTAAATGTGGTGGTTTGATATTTTTATTTATTTATATATATATTTAAAATTTTATGTGCATTGGTATGAGGGTGTCAGATCCCTTGGAATTGGAGTTACGGACAGTTGTGAATTGCCATGTGGGTGCTGGGAATTGAACCCTGGTCCTTCTGAAGAGCAGACAGTGCTCTTATCCAGGTGGTTTGAATGAGAACTATCATCTCATAGGCCTGGGTGTTTGAACACTTGGTTCCCAGGTGGTGGCGCTGTCTTGGGAGCCAAGGAGTAAAATTGTCTGTGCTGGGCAATTGAGTGAGCCATTGCCTCACAAATCAACCAATCAGCCAGCCAGCCAGCCAGCCAGCCACCTATGTGGCTCTGTTTACAACCATACCTTTGCTTTGACATTTGGCTTATCTTGGCGGCTACATGTCACCAGCAGGAAAGTGTGCCTCTTGAGGAATTAGCACCATATTAGTGGTCCTTCCTGGAGTTAACATTATATGCAAGGAGCATGTCTAAGCAGGCATCTTTGCCATCCTTCTCTGCACCTGCTAGTTTGCATCACTCAATTGCCCAGCACAGATGGTTTTGCTCTTCGGCTGGGATTTTCTCAAAAGGGGACAATACAAAGCCAGCCAAAGGAAATCCCTCACCTTCTTCTCCAGGAGAACAGGTGATCATGGGTAGAGGAAGGGAACCCTGGAGGTAGCCTGAGGGGGGTGAGTGTGCGCACTTTCCAGGAACACCCGACGATGACGACGACAAGGCTGTGAGCACATAGGGCCTAGGCGCAGGCTCCAGGGTCTTGTTTATCTTCAGGCAGCTGCAGCTCTCTAGGCTTGAGTGAAGCATTGGAGCCGTAGTGGAGGGGTAACCGACTCTGTTTTGCTCTCGGAGAGGCCTCCTGCACATCGTGGCAATGAGGCTGGTGGCAGGGAGACTTTTGTAGGCTTCTTTCTGGTTCTGAAGCTGTCCCTCTTTTGTCACATGAGAAACAGAGTCAGTGCCTACAAAAGGCAACAGGAGGCGGCTGCAGACACATTTTTAGTGATGTGTGTCCCTGTGAGAAGACCTGGTGGTGCCGTTTGTAGACAGCCAAGGAAGTCCTTTCTTGTTAGCGGGGCCTAACTGTCTAGTGCATTTACTGAAGGGTTGACAACCGATGACTTCAGGGCAGATGTATATGGAATCGATTTATGGTTAGAAGCTTCTAACTTTGGTGTCTGCAAACAGGGTTGGCCATGATTAATATTTTAACAGTTTTAGAGAAGTTGTCAGAGGCCAGGGAGTCTCCCAATGGAGAAAAAAATGGTTAGTAGCAATTCCACCAAATCTAGCGCTTTGTAGGTGGCCAGTCAAGACATTGATGAATACTTACTTAGTTTGGAACAAACTAGAAATAAAATACCAAATGATTTAAAATTCTTATTTTTGTGTGTATATGTGTTTGTGTGTAAGTAGGTGTGTGTGTGTGTGTGTGTGTATAGACCAGCAGTCCATATTACATGTTTCCTCTATTGCTCTCTAAATTGTTTTTATTTTTGAGTCAGGGTTTTTCACCTAATATGGCGATCACTGATTGGCTAGATCGACTGGTCTGCCAGCCCCAGGGTTCTGCCTGCCTCTGCCCACTCAGCAGTGCTAGGATTAAAGTGTATGTCATCTTGGCCAGCTGTTGGGTGCTGGCATGTGAGTTCAGGTCCTCATGCCTGAGCAGCAGGCATTCTACTAGCCAAGCCACTTCTCCAGCCCCCTTGTCCTGTCCTTTCCACCATTTAAAAAGAGTTGGTTTTCTTCTCTCACCTTCATGTGTCTTCGGGGGACTGAGCTCATGTATTAGGCTTGCATGGGAAGTGCCTGAACCCAGTGAACCATCTTGAAGGCCTGGATATCTTACCATTTCTTAACTTGAAAAAAATATAAATTTATTAAAAAAACCAATTTGTAGAAGAAGGCCTCTTCCATCCTTCATTTCCTCAGTGGTCCTGTCTTGTTTAAATGTGGTACAATATCTTGGCTAAGACAAGGATGGTGGAGCACTCCGCAGGAGCCATGTGGATTATGCCAGGTGTGTGTGTGTGTGTGTGTGTGTGTATAAATATATGTATGTGCATGCACATGTATGTGCATATATGTGTCTATACATATTTTCTATGCATTTTACTCATATCTATAGACTTGCATAGTTACCACTAAACTCATGACATAAAGCTGTCCTGTCACCAAAAGGCTCCGTGCTGGCTAGTTTTATGCTAATTTGATACAAACTAAAGTCATCTAAGAGGAGGGAGGCTCAATTAAAAAAATACACCCACAAGATCAGGCTGTAGGCCCAACAGTGTATACCATTTTCTTAATCAGTGATTGATGGGGTGGGCCCAGGCCCTTTGGGTTTTTAGGTGGATGATGGGGATCAAACAGGTCCTCAGGCTTAAGCAGCGAGAATTTTATCAACTGAGCCGTTGCCACAACTCCAGTACTGTTTCTGTTGGCTATTTTGACAGGCATATGGCAATGCATACATGGTTTTATGTTGCATTGTGGGTAATGGCACCTTTCAGGTCTCTTTTGTCACCTGCATTTATTTGGTGACTGTCTTCTATATCTTAAGCCCATTCTAACTGGCCTCTTTAAAAAGTTGGTGCGTTTTGACATTTCTTTTTAAGAATAATTAAAAATGTATTATTTTTATACATACGGGTATTTCGCCTGCATATATGTCTGTGTGCCATATGTGTGCAGTGGCCATGGAAGACAGAAGAGGGCATTGGATACCCTGACACTGGGGTTACATATGATTGCCAACTGCCATCTGGGTGCTGGGAGTTGAACCCAGGCACTCTTCAAGTACAGCCAGTGAGCTTAGCCACAAAGCCATCACTTTATATATTCTAGATATGTTTGTTGTTGGCAGATGTGTGCACATATATCTTCCTACCATTTAACTTGTTTTCCAACTCTCAATAGAGTCATTTTCCAAGCAAACGTTTCCAACATTGATGAGCTTCTGCTTATCACTTTTTCCTTTTGAATTGTTTTTTTTCCAATCGAGTCTAAGCTTTCCTCACTAAACTCTCTTTTTTATTAGGATTTTGGCTACACTCTTTTCTAAAGGTTCTCTGGTCTCTGGTCATCTTTGACACCACTGTGTGTGGTACAGCAGCTTTATAACAGCTGTGAGCTGAGGACCCAGGGTCACTTCTCCTGGTGGCATCCAGTTGTCCTAGCATGATTTGTTGAGCAAGTTCATCCTCCTTCTGGTGACCTGCCCTTGCACCTGCATTAAAATCAGTTTGACATATTTCTGCCATATTGTGGCTCTGTTTCTGCCTTCTCTCAGTTGATCTATGCCCTCCTGCTAACTCTAGTTGGGATATAAGCTTTGTTTTGACATGTAGTGAGCCCCTCTACTTTTTCAATGACAGTTTTCATAGCCAGCCTGTCTTCTTCCCTTCCTTCATTCCTAGAACAATCAACCAACCAGCCAAACAACCAAACCCCCAAAAAACTTCCTCACATTTAAAATTTTTTAGCTTTTCCACACTATTTTTAGGCTAAACTGTTCTCCATCAGAAACGGCATGTGCTCCACTTAATTCTTTTATAAAACTTTGACACTCATCATTGTGAATGTAGAAAAAAATAGAGGAACATTAAGAAGAAATAATATAACGGGGATGGTGAGAGGGCTCAGCGGCTTGCAGTTAAGCCTGATGACATGAGTTGCGTTCCTGAGACCTGGAAGATGGGAAAGAGAACCTACCCCTTCAAGTTATTCTCTGACTCCCACAGGCACATCATGGTAAACACACACACACACACACACACACACACACATTCAGAAGTACACACACACACACATTCACAAGTACACACACAATATACATGCATGTGCATCTCTCCCTGAAGTAAATGAAAATGTAAGAAAAATAAAAATAAAAAACTGTAATGACTAGACAGAAAGTCCTGAGAACTATTCTGGCTTGATCACACTGACATTTCCCTAGAGCAGCTCTCATGTGCTGGGTGCCATGCAAAGAACTCAAACAAACGTTTCTACAGTAAATCTCCCTGAGAACCTAGGTCCTGAGGATGATGATACACACACAGGTTAAGCAGCAGGTCCAATGTCACCTTTATCAGGTGATAGAGATGTGATTTTAATTATAAGCACAGGAAGCCATGTGTATTAGAATTTTATCTGTTGTCATATTTTCCCATCACCCTTTGCTCTGGTCTGGTGAGTTCTTCCCATTGCCAATTCATATGCTAAAATATATCAAGGTGATGAAAGTGTGATGGGGGGATTGGGAGGGTGATTATATCACAGGGCGGAACCCCCCATGCTTGGGATTAGTGCCCTTATGTAAGAGAACAGAAAGTTTGTTTCTGACCTGGATCGAATGGGGCCTTGATCCTGAAGTCTCCAACTTTCATCACTGTGAGGAATAAAGATCGCTGTAAACCATTGCTTTAAAGCTCTTTGTTAGAGCAGCCCCAATAGCTTATATACACACTCAGCCTTGCTGGCCTTCCCATACCAGGGTCATTTGCTCCTATGATTTTGAGGGCTTCTCTCTGGGGTAGTTCAAATGAGAATGGCCTTTATAGTTTGATATGTTTGAATACTTGGTCCTCAGTTTGTGGAACTATTTGGGAAGGATAAGGAGGTGTGGCCTTGTTGGAGAAGCTGTGCCCCTGGGGGTGGGCTTTAAGGTGGGGTTTGAGCACATTCCCAGTGTGCTTTCTGCCTCTTCTTTGCGATTCAATATGGGACCTCTCAGTTGTTCCTGCTGCCATGCCTTTGCTCAGCCATCAATGGACTCTAAGCCATTGGCATTTTAAGCCTAGTTAAGCACTTTGTAAAAGTAAGTTGTCTTGGTCATGATGTTTCATCACAACACTGGACAGTAACTAACAGACCCTGTTTGGGCTACTGGAACATTATTTTCCTCATTGTAGCTTTCTCTTCCAAGACGTCTTCACCAAGTCTCTGCTCCCCAAGTCCCTGGGTTTATTTATTTGCTCCCAGTTCTTGGTGCTGCCTTGGTGCTTGCATTGTGTTCGTTTGCTACCAATTGAGCGTCCCTTACGTAAAGTGCCTTGGATGAGAACAGTCTTGGAGCACAACATTGTTTTGGAACATTTGCATAGGGAACTGTGTTGATGGTAAGACCCAAGTTAAAGCCAACACTTCCTTATGTGTCATACTGGTCATATCCACACAAACTGAAGATAATCCTATGCAATTATTTTAGAGCTCTTGCTTTGATAGTGAACCGCCATATATGACCATTCATGGAGTTTCCAACTTAGTGGCCTCACACTATCATTAAGAGGGCTTTAGAATGACTCTGTAGGCACTGGGTGCTGATTCTCATAAGAAAAGCATATCATTATGACTTGACTTATTTTTACACAAAAGTGATTATGAAGCTAATAATTCCAACATTACAAAATGGAAATAGAAAGTGTATTCTACTGTTGATTCTATAGGACTTGCAATCAACCCTCAAATTCTGTTAAAATTTATGTCAGAGACAAATGGGTATTGATTGTCATTAAACGTACATCTAATCGGAAAACAAAAGGGCTTTAGATTTTGAACTTTAGTTTTTAGATTAGAGATGTTTACCCCTGTATTATAATTTGCTTGTTATTTACATGTCAACCTTTAAGAGGCCTTGGGAGAGTCAATGAGAGCATTTTAGGTATCTGTGTTGTTCCAGAAAAAAGTACATTGTTTGAATATTGGGGACTATAGATTTGTCAATTGAAAATGTGCTATAGGCAGAAGTGATGTGTAACCCGGGCACACACACAGGTCAGGCAGATCTCAGGTCAGTGCTGTGGTTTGGTTTTAGGAGAATGGTGGGTTCTCTGTGGTTTCACTGCATTGTTTAGGAATATTCAAATTAAATCGTGGAGAGAGTATCATGATGCGAGAATCACAAATTCCTACAGGCAGAATAGGCCTGTGGAGTGTATAAACTCATTGTGTTCCTAAGAGAAGCCATGAGGGATGAGGTAAGAGGGGTCAGTTGGTCTGTAGAAGTCCTTGCTCAGCAGTATGATGTGGCAAAGCCCTGAGCTACATCATTCAAGTTTCTCTCTCATCATACACTGTATTTATTTCATTTGGGTAGAATATTGTCTCTATTTTGATTGATAGTTAAAGGAATCTATCTGCCTGTCTTTGCTTTCCCTGTGTCAGGATTGCAAGCGCACACCATAGCATCTGGCTTGTTTCTTAAACATTTTTAGATAAGGTATAATTTTTATTTTAAAAAATTTTTTTAAATTAATTTATTCTTGTTACATCTCAATGGTTATCCCATCCCTTGTATCCTCCCATTCTTCCCTCCCTCCCATTTTCCCATTATTCCCCTCCCCTATGACTGTTCCTGAGGGCGATTACCTCCCCCTGTATATGCTCATACCTTCTTGGTAGCCTGCTGTCCTTCCTCTGAGTGCCACCAGGTCTCCCCCTCCAGGGGTCATGGTCAAATGTGAGGCACCAGAGTACGTGAGAAAGTCGTATCCCACTCTCCACTCAACTGTGGAGAATGTTCTGACCATTGGCTAGATCTGGGTAGGGGTTTAAAGTTTACCGCCTGTATTGTCCTTGGCTGGTGCCTTAGTTTGAGCGGGACCCCTGGGCCCAAATCTGCCTATTATAATGTTCTACTTGTAGGTTTCTAGGACCCTCTGGATCCTTCTACTTTGCTATTCTCCCATGCTTCTCTCATTTAGAGTCCCAATAGGATGTCCTCCTTTCTGTCCCAGTTTCCTGGTAAGTGAAGGCTTTCATGGGACATGCCCCTTGGGCTAGTATGCAGATATAAGTGAGTATATACCATTTGAGTCTTTCTGCTTCTGGGTTAACTCACTCATTATGATCATTTCTAGCTCAATCCATTTATCCATAAATTTCGGGAATTCCTTGTTTTTAATAGCTGAGTAGTATTCTATAGTGTATATGTACCTCAGTTTCTTTATCCATTCTTCTACTGAGGGACACTTAGGCTGTTTCCATGTTCTGGCTATTATGAATAAGGCTGCTATGAACATGGTTGAGCAAATTTTCTTGTTGTGTGCTGGAGCATCTTCTGGGTATATTCCAAGGAGTGGAATAGCTGGGTCTTGAGGAAGCCCTATTCCCATTTTTCTGAGATAGCACCAGATAGATTTCCAAAGTGGCTGTACTAGTTTGCATTCTCACCAGCAACAAAGGAGTGTTCCTCTCTCCCTACATCCTCGCCAGAATGTGGTGTCGCTTGAATTTTTGATCTTAGCCATTATGGTGGGTGTAAGATGGAATCTCAGAGTTGTTTTGATTTGCATTTCCCTGATGACTAAGGAGGTTGAGCATTTCTTTAAGTGTTTCTCAGCCATTTGATATTCCTCTGTTGAGAAGTCTCTGTTTACTTCCAAGCCCCATTTCTCAATTGGGTTATTTGGTTTGGTGGTGTTTAATTTCTTGAGTTCTTTATATATTTTGGATATTAGACCTTTGTCAGATGTAGGGTTGGTGAAGATCTTTTCCCAGTCTGTAGGCTGTCGCTTTGTTCTCCTGACAGTGTCTCCTGCCTTACAGAAGCTTCTCAGCCTCATGAGGTCCCATTTATTAATGGTTGACATTAAGGCCTGGGCCGTTGGTGTTCTGTTCAGGAAGTTGTCTCCTGTGCCAATATGTTCCAGGCTCTTCCCCACTTTTTCTTCTAAGTGACTTAGTGTCTCTGGTTTTATGTTGAGGTCTTTAATCCACTTGGATTTGAGTTTTGTGCAAGGTGAGAAATATGGGTCCAGCTGCATTTTTTTACACATAGACCTCCAGTTAGACCAGCCCCATTTGTTGAAGATGCTATCTTTTTTCCATTGAATGGATTTGGCTTCTTTGTCGAAAATCAAGTGACCATATGTGTGTGGATTCATATCTGGGTCTTCGATTCGATCCCACTGATCAACCAGTCTGTTGCTGTGCCAGTACCATGCTGTTTTAATTACTATTGCTTTATAGTACAGTTTGAGATCAGGTATGGAGATTCCTCCGGAGCACCTTTTATTGTACAAGATTGTTTTAGCTATTCTGGGTTTTTTGTTTTTCCATATGAAGTTCTGAATTGAACTTTCAATGTCTTTAAAAAATTGTGTAGGTATTTTGATAGGGATTGCATTGAATCTGTAGATTGCTTTTGGTAGGATGGCCATTTTTACTATGTTAATTCTCCTGATCCATGAGCAAGGAAGATCATTCCATCTTCTCAGGTCATCTTCAATCTCTTTCTTCAGAGTTTTGAAATTTTTTTCAAACAAGTCCTTCACTTGCTTAGTTAGAGTAACTCCTAGATATTTTATATTGCTTGTGGCTAATGTGAAGGGTGTGGTTTTCCTAATTTCTTTCTCTGCAAGCTTGTCATTTGTGTATAGGAAGGCTACAGACTTTTTTGAGTTAATTTTGTATCCCGCTAATTTGCTGAAGGTGTTTATCAGCTGTAGGAGTTCTCTGGTGGAATTTTGAGGGTCACTTATGTACACTATCATATCATCTGCAAATAGGGATAATTTGACTTCCTCCTTTCCCATTTGGATACCCTTGATCTCCTTTTGTTGTCTTATTGCTCTGGCTAGAACTTCGAGTACTATATTGAAGAGAGATGGAGAGAGTGGGCAGCCTTGTCTTGTTCCCGATTTTAGAGGAATTTCCTTGAGTATCTCGCCATTTACTTTGATTTTGGCTATTGGCTTGCTGTATGTAGCCTTTATTATGTTGAGGAAAGTGCCTTGTATCCCCGATCTCTCTAAAACTTTAAACATGAATGGGTGTTGGATTGTATCAAATGGTTTCTCTGCATCTAAAGAGATGATCATGTAGTTTTTTATTTTCAGTTTGTTTATATGGTGGATTACATTGATGGATTTCCATATATTAAACCATCCCTACATGCCTGGAATGAAGCCTACTTGGTCATGATGAATGATATCTTTGATGTGTTCTTGTATTCGTTTTGCAAGTATTTTATTTAGTATTTTTGCATCGATGTTCATAAGAGAAATTGGTTTGAAATTCTCTTTCTTTGTTGAGTCTTTGTGAGGTTAGGTATCAATGAGACTATGGCCTCATAGAATGAATTTGGTAATTTTCCATCCATTTCTATCTTTTGGAGTAGCTTGAAGAGTATCAGTATTAGCTTGCCCTTGAAGGTCTGGTAGAATTCTGCACTGAAACCATCTGGCCCTGGGCTTTTTTTGTTTGGGAGACTATCAATGATTGCTTCTATTTTCTAATAGGGGTAATGGGACTATTTAGCTTGTTTATCTGTTCTTCACTCAACTTTGACAAGTGAAATTGATCAAGAAAATTGTCCATTTCCCTTAGATTTTCAAATTTTGTGGCGTATATGCCTTCAAAGTAGGATCTTATGATTCTTTGTATTTCTTCAGTGTCTGTTGTTATGTCTCCCTTTTCATTTCTGATTTTGTTTATTTCAATACTGTCTCTCTGCCTTTTAGTTAGTTTTGGCTAACGGTCTATCTTGTTGATTTTCTCAAAGACCAGCTCTGGTTTTGTTGATTCTTTGGACTGTTTTCGCTAGTTTCTAATTTGTTAATTTCCAGTCCTGAGTTTGATTATTTCCAGACGTCTACTCATCTTGGGTGTTTCTGCTTCTTTTTATTCCTAGGGCTTCCAGTTGTGTCAGTTAAGATGCTTATGCCTGTGATGTTTCAAGTTTCTTTTTAAAGGCACTCGTGCTATAAATTTTCCTCTTAGCACTGCTTTCAATGTATCCCACAAATTGGGTATGTTGTCTTCATTTTCACTGAATTCAGAAGCTCCTTGATTTCTTTCTTTATTTCTTCCTGACCCAGGTGTCATTTAGCAGAGAATTGTTTAATTTCCATGTACGTGTAGGCATTTTGTTATTTCTGTTGTTGTTGAATTGCAGCCTAAGAGTATGGCGATCTGATAGGATACATGGTATTATTTCAATCCTCTTGTATCTATTGAGGCTTGCTTTGTGACTTATGATGTGATCTATTTTGGAGAAGGTTCATGGGGTGCAGAGAAGAGGTAAATTCTTTCTTGTTTGGGCAAAAGGTTCTATAGATACCTTTTAGATACATTTGACCCATGGCATTGGTTAATGATGTTATTTCTCGGCTTAGTTTCTGTTCAATGACTATCCTTCAGTGAGAGTGGGGTGTTGAAGTCTCCACATATTATGTGTGGGGATTGATGTGTGGTTTAAGCTTTTTTAGAAGATCTTTTAAAATGTGGGTGCCCTTGTATTGGGAGCATAGATGTTCAGAATGTGATGTCTTCTTGGTTGACTTTATCTTTAATGAGTATGAATTGTCCTTCCTCATCCATTTTGATTAATTTTGGTTGAACGTCTGTTTTGTTGGATATCTAAAATGGCTAGCCTGCTTGCTTCTTGTGACCATTTGCTTGGATATTTTTTCCAACCTTTACCCTGAGGTAATGCCTATCATTATGGATGAGACTGTGTTCTTGAATGCAGAAAGATGTAGATCTTGTTTATGCACCCATTCAGTTAGTCTGTGTTCTTTTATTGGAGAATTGAGATCATTGATGTTGAGATATATTAATGACCAAGTGACTGTAAGAGTCTTAATTTTGATGTGTTCCAGTCGAGTTTGTGTAGTTGTATTTTTGCCATGGGATAGTTATCTATTTCCTGAGTAGTTTTTGGTTGTAGCTTGACCCTTTGGATGGAGTTTTCCTTCTAGTACCTTCTAGTAAAGCTGGATTGCGGATAGGTACTGTTTGATTTGTTTTTGTCATGGAATATTTTGTTTTCTCCATCAATGGTTATTGATAGTTTTGCTGGGTAAAGTAGTCTGGCCTGGCATCTGTGGTCTCTTAGGGTTTTGCAGGATCTCTGTCCAGGCAATTCGGATTTGATGGTCTCTGCTGAGAAGTCAGGTGTAATTCTGATAGGTTTGCCATTAAATGTTATTTGCCCTTTTCCCTTGCAGCTTTTAATATTTTTTCTTTGTTCTGTAGTTTTGTGTTTGATTATTATGTGACGGGCAGTTTTTCTTTTTTGGTCAATTCTATTTGGTGTTCTGTAGGCCTCTTGCTATGTTTATAGGCATCTCTTTACTTAGATTGGGGAAATTTTCTTCTATGATTTTATTGAGAATAGTTTCTGAGCCTTGGAGTCTGATATCTTCTCTTTCTTCAATGCCTATTATCCTCAAATTCTTCTTTTCATGGTGTCCTTAATTTCTTGGATGTTTGTGTCAGGAGTTTTCCAGATTTGGCATTTTCTTTAATGGTTGCTTCAAGATCTGTGATTGTATCTTCTAGCCCTGAGATTCGTTCTTCCATCTCTTGGATTCTGTTAGAAAAGCTCACCTCTGTGTTGCTCGCCTTCTTCTCTGAGGTCTCACATTCTCGTTTTTCTTCTGTCTGTGTGTTTATCATTGAATCCATTTTCATTTTCAGATCTTGAACTGATTTTTTGATTTCTTTCATCTGATTTTTTGTATATTCCTGAGTTTCTTCCATTGCCTCTTTATAGGTCTTCAGAGCTTGAACCGTTTTATTTCTTTCTTTCATCTGGTTGTTTGTATTTTCATGCAATTTTTCCAGTTCCACTCTATGTGCTTCTTTTATGTCTCTCACCTGTTTGGCTACGTCTTCCTGCATTTGATTACAAATTTTATTATTTCCTCCATTATCATCCTTATTACTAAGGATTTGGGGTCATTTTCTTGTATTTCCATTGTATATGAGTTTTCTGGGTTGTTTTCTTTGGGATAGCTGGAAACTGGAGGCACCATGTTGTTTTGGGTTTTTTTTTTTTGCGTATGCTTTTTCACTGTCTTTAGACATCTTGCCGTCTTCGTTTTTGTTGGGTAGCTTTCAGAGTTGGATGGAGGGAGTCTGATGATAGATTCACTTGTTTTCTCATGATTTTCCTAGGCTGGAAGCTCTAATGCTTCGCTGGTGTGGATGTTAGGAGGTTAGCCCTGTTGTTTTGAACTCTCACAGCCAGTGATCCTCAGCTCCCCTGTGCTGTGGGTCATGCAATCATTCTGGGTCTCTGAATGAGCGTTGGGTCAGGCCAAGGTATCCACAGCCTTCTGTGTCCCCTGCCGAGTCCAGCCAGGAACACTGGGCCCTAACCACGGGCCGAACTCATCTAGATTCTCAGGGCCTGAACCGTCTGCCAAGCTCAGCTAGGGATTCTGGGCCCAAAATGCACACAGGGTCCAGCCAGGATTTTTGGGCTGGGACTACGCACCAAGCTCAGCTAGGGGCCTTTGGCCCAAAGTGTGTGCTGTGGTCAGTTATTGACTCAGGGCCCGAACTGTCCGCCAAGCTCAGCCAGGAATTCTGGATTCAAACTGCACACTGTGTCCAACCAGAGTCTTAGAGCCGGAGGAACTGAGCGCTCTGCCCAGCCTGCGTCACAGCAGAACTGAGGCTGCGCTGAGCTAGCGCCGCTGGTGGAACTGAGTGCTCTGCCCAGGCTGTGTCACAGCAGGAGAACTGCGGCTGTGCTGAGCCAGCGCCTCTGGTGGAACTGAGTGCTCGGCCAAGCCTGTGTCACAGCAGGAGACCTGCGGCTCCGCTGAGTTAGTGCCGGTGGTGGAACCAATCGCTCCGCCCAGACTGCGTCACCGCAGGGGAGTTGCGGCTGAGCTGAGGTGGTGCCTAGGGTGGAACTGAGTGCTCCGCCAAGCCTGCACCACAGCAGGGGAGCTGTGGCCGTGCTGAGTTAGTACCTCAGGCAGAATTGCTTGCTGGGCTGGGCCAGTACCCGGGACTCTGGGGCTGAACTGTCCGCCGAGTCCAGTCTGGGTCCAAAGGCTCCACGCGACCCAAATCCTTCCCAGAGTCCCCTCTCCCGCAGCAACTCCCACCGGCCACCACACCAATCGCCTCCACCGGAAGACTCTGAGCTGCAAACCTCAGCCACCGCCGCTGCTGCCGCTGGTGCCGCTGGTGCTGCTGCTGCTGCCTCTGCTGCTGCTGCTCAGGTCCGAGAAAATCCGAATTCTTCCTGTGTGCAGGGGCACGCAGGTCCTCCGCACCCTGGTCCCTCCGAACCGTGGCGTACTCCTGCTGCCGTGGTGTGGGGACCTCGGTGTTCTTGGCTCAGAAATCTGTGCAATTCCCTGAATTGTTCCCTGGAGCCTCCAAACACAGTCCACACTGCTCGCCGCCATCTTGGATCCCCCGATAAGGTATAATTTTTAAAAAATAGGTCTTTAGTAAATTAAAGTCTACCTGTTTTGAGGTAGGGAGTAATTTTTTTCCTATATAATTGATTTGTTAGGTTATGTTGGTTAAAATGCTAAAACAACTCAAGTGTAAGTCTTGGAATTAACACGATGAAAGCCGGTTTCTTGCTTTTACGTGGCCGGCAGTCATGGCTAAGCTGGCATTAGGCTCCACTTGTCTGGGGCAGAAGTGATATCTAAGTTAGTAGCTTTGCCTTTCAGAGCCCACAGCCTCCTGAGTCAGAACAGAGAACATAGGGCAGGAACATTCCCCCCACCTCCACTCGCTCCAGTTACTTTTATATCTGATCAAGCTCATGGGCTACATAAGGGGGAACAGAGGTGTGGGATGCAGTGCTTGTAGGTGAGGAGAACGGGGTGTCATGGAGCTCTGACAATGGCCATCTAACACTTCCCCTATACCTTTGATCTGTAACATTCCCTGTATCGGACCATCTAATTTTGTGTGTATTTAAGCATTTATTTCAGGGATGTTTTGTCCCATTCTTTTAATTGTCTGTCCTTGGCAAAGAGTCTAATTTTTAGGATGCATTTTTTTTTAACTTAAGATTCTCAGTATATGGTGTAGTAAATTTCAAAGACAATCAGTTCTCTTCACGGTCAACTTAATGGTTATAATTGTGTGACTGTTCCTGTATAAACTTTAGAAGCTATGTCAGACTGCATGAAAAACCCTATTAGATTTTGTCTGAAATTACATTTAATTTATAGATTAATTTGGTAGTACGTGACATCTTTAAGATATCAGATATTGCTACTCATAAATTCTGAAGTTTTAAATCCTTCAATTTAGTTTTATGTTTTTGCTTACAAAATTCAGGCACACCTTCTTGTTAGATTTATTCCTGTTTTTTTTAAATAGGTGATGTTAAATAGCTTAAATGTTGCTGTAAAATAATGACCTTTTTGGGAGGAGGAACCAAGAGTTTGATTAGGATCACTTGTAAGAACATGGGCAGTTTATCAATCGCTGTACCACTAAGTAAAATGTCTCTCTCCCCCTTAGCCATGGTTAGCGTCCTAGTGAGCCCTCAGGGAAGGGTAGGGTCCTGCCTCATCCTTCTCAGGACTTTCCTACCATTTCTAAGTGTGCCTTACATATAGAATGGATCTTCATAGCCTCCCTTTTCCCTGATGTTCTGACCAACAAATGTTCTACAATTTCTGTGTCTAAATTTTGCTTGCTAGAGTGTCCTGCATTCACTGTGTAGAAAGTTAGACTACGAAAATAAAAATGCTGCTCTTTCCCTCCTATTCTTATGCCTTCTTTCTCCTTCTCCTTGGCCCTTTGCCCCGTTTCTTTATCCTTCCCCCTCTCCCATCCTTTTCCTTCACGTCATTTCTACCTCTTTCTCTGCTTCGTTCTTCCTTACCCAGCGCCTCTCGCTGACTTCTCTAATGCCCTCCCAGACTCAGAGACAGCACCTTACCTGGCTTGTTAATTGGTTTGTGGTAGGTGGTTAGTGGGCCTCTTTGCACAGAAAGCAGTTTCCATTTTCATACTGTGCTGAATACTAGCATCAGTAATTGGTGCTAACTTGGTTGCACCAGGATTTGTTTTGAAAAGCAGTTCTGTGACTCTAAATTTTCTCCCACAATGCTTGCAATTCATTATTTCCTTTTGCACATGGTCGTGCCAGCCTCCTGAAGTTGGTTTCAGGGCATGGTTCCTGTTTGAGGTACTTCTAATATCACGTGGACGTCCCAGTGTTTAGATGGCACAGCCTTTCTTTTAAACTTTGACCCTCATTTATTTTTCTATGCTGTATTTTAATGTATTTATGCATGTGAATAAAAATGGTCACATCCCTATAAAGTCTGTGGTCACTGACAGTGTTACTAACACAGAAGACAGAGCAATATGTTTTAAGTTTATCCTTTTATTCCAAACTTAGGAAGAGCCAGTAATTATTTGTTCATGACATCATCAGTATCCTGAAAACCACTTTGCTATTTGTGCTATAGCACAAATGTACAGAGTAAGCTGAAGGGGGCATAAGGAGAGAGCCAGTTATTTTTTTCTTTTTTTCCCCAATTACTGTTTCTTGTGCAAGAGCTGCAGAGACCTCCCAGCTTCCCTAGCTCAAGGCTTCCTGATTAACTGCTGCTTCTCACAGACAAGGGTGCCCTTCTCCGATTTTGTTTGTCAGCAAGGATGGCAATGATTTCATCGTTTCCATCCCTCTACTACTGCTCCGGCACTGGCTGCTGTGGAAATGTCAGTTAAGATTTCTTAGTTAGCCAGTTAGCGATTTTAGTCTTTCAGTAGGAAGAGAAGATGGGTGTTCTCTTATAAAAAGGACAGAAGCTAAGGAAGCCGGAGCTCTGGATAGAAGGCACTGTCTCCTTGGAGTGCACGTCCAGATATTTTGGTCTGAAGGCCAGAGGCTGCACAGATGCTGAACTCCTTGCTGGTTGGCCGATCCCACGGGATTTTGTGAGTGATAAGCTGCCAGCGTCATTGAATGCCTGAGAGCAGATTCCATCTATGTATATGAGCTGGAGACGCCAGGGCATCTAATCCTGAAACTTGTCTGGGTAATGGAAGAGCTTTGAAAATAGAGCCAAATCTCCACTTGTGCACACTGCTAAGATTTCAAGTCCAGTGACTGCAGCCTCGAGTGGCCCTGAGCTTCCACACATGGCAGAAAAATGCTAGTCTTAAAGATTTTCTTGAGAGGAACGGAAAATGGCCCCAAATTAACCACTTCTTCTTTTGTAGCTCTTTAAAAAGAGCTAGTCAGAGACAGGATAGCGTGGAGCAAGCCTAGCGTTATCTCCCCATGCAGCGGACTGACAGACACTGTACTGTATACTGACAATAGTTTCTGTAATTGTTAACTCAGCAGAGATTTCTTGGAAGTTTTCCCAGCAAGTGAGCTCTCATATGTGAGCTTAAAAAAAAAAAAGATTTATTTTTATTTTGAGTGTATGGGTGGTTTGCCTGCACATGTGTACCACTTGTGTGCAGCACCTGAGGAGTACAGAAGACGGGGTAAAACTACACACTCAGGTTCTGGGACTTGAACCTGAGTTCCCTGCAAGAGAAACCAGTGCTCCTAACCACAGAGCCATTGCTCCATTCCCTGACTTAATTTTTGGAAGACACCAGAAAGTAGAGCATATACTTTACCTTTTGTTATGACAAACAGAACGAAAATGTAAAGTTTTGAGACACAGCCCTTGCTCTGCAGTAGAGATAAGCAGGACACAGGATCCATCTACAATACGTGTTGGGGCCAGGGCGGTGGGTGGGAGCTGTTGGTGTCACTTGGCTTGTGATTACCTCACCAAACCTGGAAACTTCAATTGTCACCATTCGGGCAATTGAGCTTTACAACATATGATAGCAGTTTCCTGGGTAGAACTTACTCTAGCTACCCCCGTACTTGTGCTTTGAGGACTGTTTCCAGTTAAATAGCGCAGTGGCCCTTTAACACAGCTCCTCATGTTGCGCTGACCCCAACCATAACATTATTTTCATTGCTACTCCAGAACTGTAAATTTGCTACTGTAGTGAATCACAATATAAGTATCTGTGGTTTTTGATGGTCGTAGGCGATCCATTTACCATCCCACCCCCACCCTGCAAGGGGTTGTGACCCATAGGGCAAGAACCACTGAATTAAAGGAATCAACAAGGAGAAAGGCGGAGTTAATGTCCATGTGCCTCTTAACGGTTTTAAATGTAGGTTTCCAGCCTTTGGACAGTCCAGTCATTGTCACATTATACCAACTATATTTGTGGTAATTATTTTTTTCAGTGCTGTAACTACTAATAGGTTTAAACACTTCTGCACACACACTCATGTCTGAATCTCCAGTTCCTGCAACACAGGTTGCACTTGCGAATCTGGGTTGGGAGATACTATATGTTAGATGCCTCTCCTTTCCCCTCCAGGTGTCACCTGGTGTCACCCCTTCATCTTTTGGGCTGCCAGGCCATATGTCTTAAGTTTTTTCCCCTCATATAAATGATGACAAAGATTGTTGTAACAATGAAGCAAACATAGGTCCCAATGCATAAGAAACATGGGGAAGATGATAACACGTATGTCTGAGCAGCCCACCTCTGATAAAGTCTCTCCGACTGTACAGGCTGTTGTTAGTCCTTCTAAACAGTGAAGCCAGGAGAGGAGCCATGTCACTTTCTTGCTACATGTACTCTTCCTGTTGGCCCTCATCCACTACAGGGCATTGACTGAACTAAGCATAAAGGAAGATAAGCCTAGTGCAGAGTCTATGCAGGAAGGCATGAAGAGGGCTTGGGGTTAGGTGTGGATTGAAATCCTGCATGGCAGTGGGGATGAAATGGTGGGTGGCAGCACTGAGCAACAGCACCCCTTGCTCTTAGTTTTATGGAGCCTCAGGCTAGCACTCATCAAATTCCCAGGAAGTGGTTCAAGAGGGTTCAAAGAATTTTCTTTCTTTCTTTTTATTAATTAATTTATTTACTTTACATCCTGGTCCTAGCCCCATCCCTCTTTACCTCCCAGTCCCATCCTCCCTCCCTCTCCCCGTCCCATTCCCCTGTTTCTCAGAAAAGGGGAGCCTCACTTTTAATCCACCCCAGCTCATGAAGTTGCATCGGGACTGAGTGTGTCCTCTTCCTCTGTAGCCCGCAGTCCCACCAGGAGGAAGTGATCAAAAAGCTGGCAACAGAGTCCATGTCAGAGAAAGCCCCTGGTTCCCTTACTAGGGGGCCCACATGAAGTCTGAGCTGCTCATTGGCTACGTCTTTGTAGGAGGCCTAGGTCCAGTCCATGTATGGTCCTTGGGTGATGCTTCAATTTCAGCAAGCCCATCTGGGCCCTGGTTAGTTGGCTCTGTTGGCCTTTCAAAGAGTTTTCTTACTATTCAGTAGAATTGAGCAGGCCCCAAGGGTGTGAGAGTGGGAGATCTGGTAGGCTGACCAGCTCAGATATCTCTCAGGCTCAGAATCAGGGCTTTGAATTGGCCCACCCCAACATCTACCCCATCAATGAACTGGAGTTCATTTGTGCTGGAGTGCACGAAGGGACTGATCCTATAGATCCAAAAGCACAGGATCTTCATGACACAGGGCAACAACAGGATGTCCGAGAAGAATCCCAGCGAGGTTCTAGTATGCTAGAGGAGCAGAAGCCAGAGGGCTCATACCAGACAGTGACTCATCGCAGTGAACGTTTGCAAGCAAAGAAGTGTGGACAAAAGGGTGCACTGTGGGACACATTGTGACACAACTACAATTTCCACAGCAAGATTTCTTTTTGTCGGCTGGTAGGTGGGAGGTTCCAAGGGTGGAGGGTGGGTAAAAGAGGAGGGGTAGATGAATGGTATTGTGTTGCATGATGTGAAATTCCCAAGAGCCAATAAAAAGTTTAAAAATAGTATATCTTGGTGATAAGAATTCATCACATAATCTGTGAACTGAGTTTATGGATAGACTATGAATGGTTCTCCTGGTGTGTTTATTTATGGAGTTGTTCATGAGTCCAGAGAGTAAAGCCACTCCTCTCTCTTGTTGAAATAGGCATGGTTAGTCCTGATGCCAAAAGCGGACATACTGAACTCAGCATTCAGAAGAGAGAGAGATGGAAGTTTGTGGACTGACTCTACATGAAGGAAGTGGCTCTCTGGGCCATCTGCTACCTGGTAGGTGAGATGACCAGCGTTTAGCTGCAGATGACATGGGGGGTGCATAGCTTCCTATTGCTGATGCTGCTTGCTGACTTCTGCTGTGCATGTGACTTTTCTATTATGCATGTTTCATCTGGGCAGGATTTCTATAGTCTCTTCCAAAGTCAAAGGATTGGCCAGGCATGCCTGATGCTGAGTTCAGGTGCAGCAGGAGTGCTGCTGTGTGGTTCTTAGAAAAGCGTCTGATGTGGAACCCACCATAGGAAACTCGCTGAAGGCTCCCCTGATGCAGGTGTTCCATTGTGCAATCCCACAAGGCTCTCGGTTGACTCGGTGAGCAGGGCCAGGATTTGATGCAAAATTAACCAGGAAATAATGGCAAACAAGCGGCACCTGGCAGGATGACTGGCTCAGTAAACACTCTCTGACTGTTAAGTGGAATCAGGGATGCGGTCACGGTTTTACTCTTCAACCATCTCTTTAGTGTCTGTCAGAGCAGCGAAGGTAAATTCTTTCCATGCTTTCGTGATACCTGAGAGGCACTGGAGGACAGTAGAGGTCGAGGTCCCCATCTTAGCTGGGTGGCCTTGGGTGAGTTGTGTAACCTCTCTCCCTTATCAGTAATGGAGCCAATGACAGCCCCTATTGTTTATGATTTCTGTGTAGCTCGGGAGATGCAGACGATGGGGTGGTGCGTGCTAAGTGCTTTAAAGGGCTGCAGAAGTGTTTTTCATCATCAGTCAAAGTGAATCCGGCACATTCTGTTCATCTTTGGTCTTGACGTGGCTGAAAAATCTGTATCTGGCCTCCCTTTTTGTTGCTATGGTTACTAATGCATTAATTGTACAGCTTGATGGGTTCACTAAGACAGTACCATATGTGTGAATGTTGGGAATTTTTCTAGTTTCCTCTCAGTAGATGTGATAAAATGGTCTGATTAAAGCAACTTAGGGAAAGAGAGAGTTTATTTGGCCTATATTTCCAGGACACAGTCCCTCATTAGGGGATGTCAAGGTAGGAACTCAAACAGGAACTTGAAGCAGAAACCAATAGAGCCTACTAGCTAGCCGAAAGACTCACACATAGCTACCTTTCTTGTACAGCCCAGGACAACCTGGCCAGGAAATGGGGGCCGCCTATAGTGGGCTGGCCCCTCCTGTGTCACTTAGCCATCCCCACAGTCTGATCTAGGCAACTCTTCTACTGAGAGGCCCTTTTTAGATGAATTTAGGCCAGGGGGTCTCAATCTATGGGTCCCGACAATTGGAAAACACATATTCCTGATGGTCTTAGGAACCCTCAGCCATACACTTATTTTTTTCATTGCTACTTACTAACTGTAATTTTGCTACTGAATGCTGTCTCAGTTTTTTTTTAAAATTAAAAAAAAATTTTTTTTTTGCTGTCTCAGTTTTTAAGACCACTGGAAATATGTGTTCTCAACCCACAGGTTGAAAGTCACTACTCTAGGCTATGTAGAGTTGAAAGTTAAAGCTAATTAGGTCAGACCTTGGAATCATAGTCTTCTGCACATGATGGTGGTTGCATTTGAGGCCATAGAGAGCCTGGGAAAACTCTGGGAGATGTCTATGTTTAGTTATTTCACGTGAAATAAATAGGAATGTTGTATACACACATGGTGGGGGCGGGCAGGACTTGATTTTTTAGAAAAATTAGCCTTATTCTGAGAAGATGAACATTGGAAAGAGTCAAATAGCCTTAAGAAGACATCAGCAAACAAAGCAGCATACATTGAATTCCTATACTGATGCTTTTAGTGAACCAGCCAGGGAGGCAAATGTCAGAAAGGGCCCATGTGATGCTGGCCTGTGTGTAAACCAGGGATGTTTTTCTAGGCCGTAGCATCTTGTAGAAGGTATCTAATGTCACTGTGCTTAATTCCTAGCTGTGTGGATGAGGCTGATGCTCTCCTTAGGAGCTGTGTGAGAAGGGTTCCTCCTCACGGATTGAGTTAGTGTGCTCACCCTTTTAATGAGACTAGCTCAGAAAGAGCAAACATGAATTTCCCACATCAGGAGAGAAGGGAGAGTCAAGACAATGAATAAAGGTAAAGTGACAGTTGCCATCCCGGGGCCAATAAGATACTGACTTCCGTGTGCACGAATTCATTTACTCCTTCCAACAAGCCTGGGTAGTGCAGTATTTTCTTTTACACACAAAGGCATGGAGAACAAGGAGCTGGCCGCTAGAGGAATAACGCTTCCAAGCTTCATGGTTAAGAACAGAGGAGGGAGGAGTCTGGTATATGCCAGTAACTCTGGACCAAGTGGGGAGTCGCCAGATGGTCATCAAGATCAGATCAGACTCTTCCCGATTCCAAAGCCCAGGCTCCCTCCCTGCTGGAATGGCTTTTCCAGACAGTGTAGGGTAGTACAGGGCATCTCAGTTCTTCACTAAGAACGGTTTCTAAGCTTTTGTTACATGTCCATCCTAGCGGCTTCTAGTTCCCATAATGCACACGGAGGAATCTCAACGGCTGCTAACAATTTATACTTGTTCCAGCTCACCAAAGTTAAAATCTTGACCAGTAGACCTTGCTCTTCTGAATGACTGCTATACAGACCTTTTTTTTTTTAAAAAAAATATATTTTATTTCTTTATTCATATTACATCTCAATTGTCATCCCATCCCTTCTATCCTCCCATTCCTCCCTCCCTCCCATTTTCCTTTTACTTTCTTTCCCTATGACTGTGATTGAGGGGGACCTCTTCCCCCTATATATGCTCATAGGGTATCAAGTTTCTTCTTGGTAGCCTGCTATCCTTACTTTGAGTGCCACCAGGCCTCCCCATCCAGGGGACATGGTCAAACATGGGGCACCAGACCTTTTAAAAAACATCCTAACCTCACTCTTGTGAGTTAGGCAACTTCAAGTCTGTTTTACGCACAAAGATGTTGATGGTAAGAAAGGCTACAGATACCTGAGTGAGTGATGTCAGTATCTGAAGTTGCTTCTGGGCATCTATTGGGTATTGCTAAGAATCGACAGTTCAAGGGTGTTGGGCACAGCTCAGGAGCTCCAGAAGTACAGGCTTGGAATTCACAGCCAGTTCTTCAATGTGTGTGGGTCATTAGATGAAGAAAGTGGTGCTCCCCAGTACGACATGTTGCACTTTGGGATTAGTTCAGTTGTCAGGTAATTATAGGTGGCAGACAGTTAGAATTACTAGAGTAAACAATCAAGAGTTGCAAGACATCAGAAATGTACAAATCTGAGCTCACATTTCCCCAGAGAAAGAAAGGTATTAGGGAAAACACCCCAAGTTTTCAGATTTTATTTTCCAGGCTTAATGCCTTGCACTAATTAATGTCTTGTTCCACTAACCAACTACCCTAAAGGGGCCTGGGTATGTAGCTCAGTGGTAGAGCGCTTGCTCAGCACACACAGCATCCTCCACTCATCCTGGTCACCACTCCCCCCTAGTTCTGAAGAATAAGCAGGGCAGTCCAATTTATAAATGGCAGCTGTGAGTGAGATAGCAGGTATAACCGGTAAATGTAGACTGACGCTGAGCATACAAGTGGAAAATTATGCTGGAAACATCCACTCAGTAAAGCATTAGT
Organism: Acomys russatus; assembly: GCF_903995435.1. NCBI lineage: Eukaryota > Metazoa > Chordata > Mammalia > Rodentia > Muridae > Acomys > Acomys russatus. The sequence continues at coordinate 48,428,338 of NC_067147.1, forward strand.
TGTGCTCCAATGCCAGGGACAGGCCTGTGGTGCTCTTGAACCATAGCTGTCACGTGATAGACTTATGTATGTTTCCTTTGGCTTTGGTGAGTACACTCACGAGCTTCGATCTGGTTGTTATGTGGGAGTTACTGTTTCTGGAGACCACCGTCCCATCCTTAGGGCAAGTCACACTGGCCCTGGAGCATCAGTCTTCCCCTGATACTCAGCAGAGGTTAAACATGAAGCTGCAACACCTGTGGCTTAACATTTGTGGATTGTTGGCATGGAGCACAACTGCTTCAACATATTTTTCAGTGGGAGTTGGGAGTAAAATGTTATTGGTTTAGGAATTTTCTGAAATTTCCCATTTAAAATAAAATTCATTTTGAGAAAATGCAATGGAGAGGAAAACCAATTATCTTTGGTTTGTCTCTGGGACCCGCGCTTTCTGTTCTAACACAGCCCAGCACTCCCCTTTCAAAAGTCTCGAGTCCCTGACTAGGCGAACCTTTCTTACGACAGACAGGGATGGTGACACAGGTAGTCTGGAGCTCAGAGGTGAAGGTCATACCCCCCCCCCGAGGAGTCAATTCCCAAACTACAAGGGATAAGAGGCCCTGGGTTCTCTTAGCACCAAGCCTCCACCCCCATCTGTTTTGGGAGTATCACACGAACTTCAGAAATGGGCTCATGAAGTATACACACCTCCTGAAGTGTGGACACAAAACCTATAGACGCTTTGAATATCACAAAAGTATTGGCCCGAAGCATTAGTAATGCAAGCACACTTTACTATATGTTCAGGTGCGTCAGAAACTCCACCGCAAGATGAATCTGTAACAGTGATTAAAAACCAGCACTGATGTGTAATTTAAAGTAAAGCAGGAACAACCCGGTGTTGGAGTATGGTCTGCTGCTTTGTATTGGTTAATTGCTTGCCTCCCGAGATTCTTACTGCAGACTGTCATATACCCCAAATATTGCTGTTTAACGCGGCCTCTCCATTTGACTAATAAAGAAAGCTGATACCTGGACAGGGCCAGAGGAAGGCCCAAAGGTTCGCAGGCTTTTGGGGACAGAGAGGACCTTGGCAAAGAGAAGCAGCTGGGACCAGAGGAGAAAGAAGGAGAATCACCATGGGATACGAAAGAGCCATGTGGGCCCAGAGGAGGAGCTTTGAAGTCCCACATGAAAGAAATGGCCCAGATGAGCAACCTTAGCAAGTACTTTGGGATTGTGGGTGGCAGGTAGCCCAAATAGAAATGGTTACAAACAGATGACATGGGATGGAGGCTGGGATGTAAATGAAAATAGCTTAGGAGGTAATATCTGCCTTGCCCCAGGTGAAAATGGGCTCTTCTAGAATACATCAGGTGTCTGTGTCTTTATTGATTGTAAAAGTGGGTTAGATATTATCACCATAATAATTATATACTTAATAATAAACATTTATTAGGACATACCATTGCATTAACAACAGTAACCCAAACCAGCAGAGACAATGCCACTGGGCTGTGGTGAGACTCTTGAGTAGACCCGCACACTGTACTGTGGTGAGACTCCTGAGTAGACCCACACACTGGGCTGTGGTGAGACTCTTGAGTAGACCCACACACTGGGCTGTGGTGAGACTCCTGAGTAGACCCACACACTGGGCTGTGGTGAGACTCTTGAGTAGACCCACACACTGGTGCCTTGTTAGGCTCTTGTTCTACTGACTCCCTCTTCTCAGTAAACCCTTGTGACATGTGGTTTAAGGACGCCCAGTTTTGAAGTGGCAGCAGACCCTACTTCCTATGCCACTCTGCCTAGAGCTCCCAGTGCCCATTTTCCACCTGGATACCCATCCCATGGCATCTGCATCCTTTCGTTCTGTTTGCCCACCCATGGGAGTCTCTTTGGAGACCTGTCATTGTTTTGCCTGCTCATGTAGAAGTACTTAGGAACCCACACGCACTCATGGACAGATGCCTAGTTAGTTCAAAACTTTAGAAATTGCCTCAAGACAGGGCACGTTGTGATGCACAGCCATCACATTACTTTTCTAGTTGCTGTGACAGAACACCTGAACCACGCAACTTAAGGAACAGAGAAGAAAGGGAAAAGTAAGGTCGTCTCTTGGTTCACCATCAGAGGAGATATAGTCCATCACTTCAGAGAAAACATGGCGGCAGGTGGCTCCATGGTAGCTGGTGCAACTAGACTTTCTCACCTGCTTGTATCTTGTTGAACAGGAAGCAAACAAACGTACTAGAAGTGGGGCTGGGCTATAAATCCCCAAGTCCCATAATCTTCCAAAGTAGCACCACCCATTGGAGCCCAAAGTATCCAACTGGGGCCTGAGGAGACCATTAACATATAAACCCCAGTAGCTATAGCCCTCAGTTCCCAGGAAGCGTCAGGATCAGCGGTCCTCCCAGACTCTCCACCATCCTATTCCTGCATCCATGAACTCTCCTGTTCTCCCCTGCTTCTCCCATACCCTTCCTGATCGCTGCTGGAAGCATTCTTGAATGAACAACATACACAGGAGTTCTCATCTTTGAAACCAGATTTAAGACTTCATCATAGTTGACCAGGGAGGGGGAAAAAATCAAGCAGTCCTTACCCACACGCAAAGATCAAAGCTGCACTTGTACTGTGGAAGGTCTCACTGGTAGTCTAAAACTCTGGACATACACCTTAAAGTGTCTTGAGAGAAAAAGCAAGACAAATACTGTGGATCAAAGTCTTGTCCTCTGGGTTCATGCTCACTGCAGTGACGTTCAGGCCACGGGAGGGTGGAAAGAAACCCTTTGTGCACACAGTGTGTCATTAACCCATGTTGGGTGCTGTGCTTTGTCCCCCGTAGACTTATGCATACGCTTGTGACATTTGCTTTGCCTCCAGAGTCTGCTTACATGGTTTGAATAAATACAGTGGTGAATTAGGTAGTTCTCAGAGGGCAGATGACAAGATGGCACAGTTAAGTTGCACTTCTAGCCTTATTTCATCAAGAGTAACGGACCCTGCATCTATACACATTTCACGAGGCTCCTAAAATAACCTTTCCCCTGAGCTGTACGTGTCCAGGCATCCACGTAATGGAATGTTTTTGCAGCAGAATCCTTCATGGTTTGAGCGATGTTGCCATTTGCTAGCGTTCTCGGCATGCAGCTCTTCCACCCAGTTGCACCCAATTTCACCGATCAGCAGTTCTGGCTTAGCTTCACCCCCACATATTCAATAATTCACTTGGCAGGTGCAGAGAGGCACGTCCACAAAGGAACCGCAGCATCCCAGAGCACCAGGCAACTCCTCGCTGTTTGCTCTCTTGGACTCAACACCAAACTTGGATGGGAAGAGGCTCACCAGTCCAGGACATTTTGGCAGCAAAAATATTTATTAATGTTTTCTGAAAGGATGAGTTAGATTTTTATCTTTTCCTCCCCAAATGTGGTTTCCATCAGCAGATAACTTCTGAAATGTCAATAGGGTGTTCATATGTGACCCGCCTCTAGGCTGTGGAGTTGGGCTGGTCAGAGAAACAGATTAACTTAGAAACCCAGCCAGCTTTCCCCACAGAAGTGTCTGCCTCATGTTATAACCATACTTATGGGTGTGATCATACAGAACCTTGAAAAGTACTTCAAATGACTTAAATTTATAGAAAAGTTTAAAATATAGGACAGAGGCTTTCCTCTGGCCTCCAGCCCATGTTTCCTCAGGTGGGCAGCCTATGCAACTGCGGAAGCGATACGGGCACAGGGTGATGAAGGGGCACAGTGATGTAGGGACAGTACTCAAAACTGTCACAAATACACACTTTATTTGCACCTACACTTTCCCATGACTTTCCTTCTTTTGTTACAATACAAGATCCCATCATGCACCTGGGCACCATATTTCATCAGTTCATGTGAATTTTCCCCAACCCCTTGGGCTGGGGAGGTGGCTCAGGCCATATAGTGCCTGCCATGCAAGCGTAAGGACTTGTATTTGGGTCTCTAGAAGCCACGTAAAAAGCCAGGTGTGGCGGTGTGTGCTTGTAACCCCAGCCCTGAGGTGGGAGACAGAGACAAGAGCATCCCTGGGGCTTATTGGTCAATCAGAAAGCCAGAGTAATCAATGAGTTTCAGGTTCCATGAGAGACTCTGTCTCAAAAAATATAGGCAGAGAACAAAGAGGCTCACTGGACCCAGGGGGGCCTGCACAAAGTGGTGCACCAACAAAGGACACTGCAAGCGCAGAACCTAGACCTCTGTTCAGATGTAGCTTATTCTTCATGTGAGGAAGGGGGGGTAGAGATCAGGGGACTGCCTCTGACATGAACTCTGGTACCCTCGATTTGGTCACTGGTCCTAGGCAGAGAGGCCCTGTGGGCACACAAAGGAAGGGGGTGCATGCTATCCAGATGAGACCTGATAGGCTGTGGTCAGATGGTGGGGGAAGAGGACTCCACCTGTCAGAGGTCTAGGGGAGGGGAATAGGGTGGAAGAGTGAGGGAGGGTGGGAACAGGAAGGCAAAATTGAGATTACAATGAGACTGTAATGTGAATAAATTATAATAAAAACATTACAGCCAAAAAAATATATAGGTGGAGAGAGACAACATCAACTTCTGGCCTTTACATACGTGCACACACATGTGCACACATACCCAAATACACACATGCGTGCACCCCACAACCACACACACACACACACACACACACACACACACACACACACACACACACACGTACTATATTCATAGATCTGCATACTTTCAGAGTGAGAAAGCCTGAGTTCAGGGGTCTGTGACTAATTTGCTGGGTAAATGAGCACCTTATTAACCCTTGTCATTCCTTCTCTATAACTTGGGCATACAAATCCCACCTCATCTGCATTGACGGCGCTGTCATACTATCCTCACATGGTACTGTGGGGATGGAGCAAGGGAGTTCCTGTGGTAAAGCTTAAAGCATGTGATCTTTGCTCCCTGCAGTTAGTTCGGAGCTGTTAAGCTGCCCCATGTAAGCATCTACTTACTCAGTATTCGTTCCATTCCTGCATGGCTATGGGTCACTCTTTTAAAGTAATTCTTTTCTGGAACAGACCATAGGCACATGGTGCAGAACAGTCCATCAGCACCGAAGAAGGCTTAGTGTTGTTCCCATCCCTGTTCGCTTGTCCTTGGTCCCCCTTACCCTACCATGAAGCTGCCATCTTTTGTCCTTCCTTAGACGAATAAAGTTCAGTTGTCTAAATACCCTGCCCTTCTGGACCTTTTGGCAATGTAGCAACTGCGAAAGGAAGCCTGTTACCTGGATGGCAAGTGTAGGCTTACTTCACTCGTGCTGTGAATAATGACAATACGAGCTGCATGTCACAGCAGTTGTCACATGCATTCTGTTGATTTCTTTTTGGTGATGCCCAGGCCTTGAGCATGTTAGGCCAGTACTCTGTATTTGAGCTATACCCCCAACTCTTCCTTCCTTCCTTCCCTCCTTCCTTCCTTCCTTCCTTCCCTCCTTCCTTCCTTCCTTCCTCCCTCCCTCCCTCCCTCCCCCTCCCTCTGTTTTGAGCTAGGCTCTCATGTGGCCTGCTTTCTCACTCCTCTAGCCAAATCTGCATGAGAACTCCTGCTCATCGTGCCTCAGCCCCATTGAGAGTCAGGAAGACAGGTGTGAGCTACCATGCGTGGTCCTTTATGGTTTAAATCTCTTCCTGTCTCTCTCACCTCGCGACACCCTTGTGGAGTAGCTACTATTAGCACTTCCCACTTTACAGATTAAAACACTGAAGGCCAGAGAAGCCCCAGGTGACCCAAGCAACGAAGAAGTAGAACAGAGATAAGATCAGAACTCGTAAACTTTGGCACCGGACATATTTGTTTCCGGGTTTGGATTCCTTCAATTCTTTCTTTCCTCCCTCCCTCCCTCCCTCCCTCCCTCCCTTCCCTTTTCTGTTGGTTTTTCAAAACAGGTTTTTTTCTGTGTGTAGCCCTGGCTGTCCTGGAACTCACTTTGTAGACCAGGCTGGCCTCAAACTCATAGAGATCCGCCTACCTCTGTCTCTCAAGTGCTGGGGTTAAAGGTGTGTGATACCACAACTTTCTGTGCATCTTGAGATGTCACCGTCATTGTCAGGACCCCGCACAGATTCCATCTCATCTACCCTGTGCATCTCTATTATTTGCCTTGTCCAGAATCATACTCCTCACAACCTTCTCTGTTGCCAAGACAGCCTTATTAGCTCTTCACTTGATAAGAATCCAGTGAAAACAGTGCTTCCTTGCTTCTAGGTGTCACCTTGTCTCACTGGAATGATCAGCTGTCTTTCCTTGCTATGAGCTCAACATATTGACTCATGGACAGCAGCCCCTGTTGGACAGTTGTTGCAGAGTCCACTTATTGATAGGCCTGACTAATGAAAGTCAAGGTGTCATCTCCTGAATAATAAAAAATGTTAGAAAAAGGAACTCTAAAGCATTTTCCTGCATCGAGAAGGGGAATTTTTAGTGTAAGTGTCCCTTTTCTGTGACTTAGAGTAAGTAGATCATATGTAGTGTCATACAAATTATGCATTGATACAAAATCAGATAGGATGAAAAGGGTGTTGCACATCCTGATTCCAGCCCCTGGGGGGGACCAGAGTTTGAATGACAGTGTCATCCCTTGTCAGATGCTGCCAAACCCCAGAACTTTTGCTCAACCTGGCGCGGATCCACCATTGGGTGTGCTGGTTCGGCCTCCCAAGAAAGGGCCTGGCTCAAAGAACCAGTGCACTTTATAGTTTGCAGAAAGCAAGCTTGCCCTCACGGTGCTATCTGCAGGATTCATAACAAGCCTCCTCCCCACAGAGAGTTGTTCAAATATTGCCTCCTTTCAGAGGTGCCACAGCAGGGCTTGGCAATAATCTTCCCTGCTGAGATTTTGGCGATGGATATTAGCATCACTTGGCACAGCTCAGAGAGCGGTTGGAAGACCAGATTGCCTTTGTCTGGTGAAGGATTTTCTTTCCAACCAGTCTAGAGTGCCCTGCTCCATAGCACTGAGTCCCATTTGTCCCTTTTCCATGACAACCTTTGAAACCCTAGAAAGCAGGCCCCGTGGCTTTGTTTGTCTCTTTATTCTCAGTGCCAACTGGATTTCCTGGCACAGAGTCGACACTGAGGTAATGTTTGTTTGGAAAAAAGTGCAGACATAGGTTTCCCACGGAGGAGGCTTGAGACATCAGATTTTCCTAAGCTCAATGGATTTGGCCAAAGAACTGGGCAGATTTCCTGGGTTTAGACCAAGTATAGAATGTAAAACGGGAGGTTCTGGCTCAGAAAGCTCCTTAAGAACTTCCAGGGGCCTACATCATTTGAGATAATAACATGGCATCCTGCTGGCGGCAGTTGGAGGTGTCTTGGAGCATCTGCTGTCCATGGTCAGTCCTCAGAAGTGGGATTCCAAGTAAATAGTAAATAAGCTGAACACATGTTACTTTCATCCCCTAACTGTCTTCTCTTTGATCTCCCGTGCTTGTTGGAGAAACCGAGACAGTGTGGCAACTTCTGAGAAATGTCTTGTTTACTCAAGGAGAGCCTTAGATATTCAGGAGCTGGGAGAAATTTCAGATAGTGAGTTCTGGGAAAGCCCTTAAATGTGTAGAGGACTAGAGGTGGGCTAAGCCATAGGTTTGGTGAAGTATTGAGGTACAATTGTAGATACAGTTTCTGTGTTCTCCAGTCTACTAGACTCAGTGGTACTGAAGTGCCCTCTCATTCCTTCACAGAGGAGACTCTGGCTCCTGTTGAGGAGACACAGAAGCCAGATGCCTCTCCTCACTGAGACAGTTCTGAAGGGCTGTCTCTGTTCTGGAGCTTTCTGAAGAATCTTGTTCCTCTGGCACTAGTGCACTTCAGGCCAGTGCTGCCTCTGCTTGGTCTCACTCCCCTCTGTCAGCAGTGCTTACTCTTTAAAGCAATGTTCTCAGTTTGTGGGTTGAGACCCTGGAGGGTGGGGTCAGACCACCCTTTCACAGGAGTCATATATCAGATATCTTGCACAACAGATATTTACATCATGACTCATAACAGTAGCAAAATTACAATTATCGAAAAGCAATAAAAATAACTTAATGGTTGGGGGCCATCTCAACATGAGGAACTGTATCAAAGGGTCACAGTGTTAGGAAGGTTGAGAAGTGCTGATCTAGAGCAATTACTAATAGACCTCCAGCTGACGGAATCTTAGAGCCTGCATTCAGGAGAACAGAGAGTGTTCTCTGAATGTCATGCAGCAGATCTTGTCTTCAGGAAACAATCTCACAACTCCTGCCCAAAACACAGTCATCCAGGCTCTTCCCACAGACACCCACAGCTTAATCATGGCAAGAACTCTTAAAACAGGACCAACAATAAATTTCTTTGCATGAAGTTTCCAAGAATTGAGTGATGGCTTTCGTTTCCCGGTGCCTTTGAAACACCTGGCACAGAAGGGCTCTTGCAGTGAGTCTGGTTCCATGTTTGATGCCTGCAACTTGTCCTGTGGCCTCACACATCTGGAACAGTGAGCAGTTTCTGCCCCTGTGTCTGCCTTTCCTCTGGTCCACTGGTGTGCACATGTCTGTGGCTACTCAAGGCTCTGTAGTCTTAATTTTCTACTTACCTGGTATGGATGCATTAGGCTGTTGTGTTTATGAAGTGAGAGTCCTTGTCATCTTCTTCTTGGTTCCTGGCTACCATGCTGGGCCATAGATCACTAACCATGTGAGTAGGGAAGGAGAGATGTGACTATCTGCTGGATGCAGGGCTCTAATATGGGACAACAAAAGGAACTCAAACAGGGAACACTCCTTGAGTGTCTGTCTTACTTTAGGTCAAGTCTATCCTTACATGACTCATCATGCAGTTGTTGACTTTTCCCTCTCTCTGTTTCTCTAAACCACTGGTTATTCATAAGTGTTATGTCCAAATTCTGAGAGGGCCCCCAAAGAGACCACCCAAGAGTGAGTCCAAATGCAGTCTCAAGGAAGTCCGGACCACATCTCCTATGCACTGACACAGCAGATGCAGGGAAGTGGCCCTGAGTCTCAATTGAGAGGGGTTTTTAATAAGTTCTAGACAAAGAAATGGGTTTTACAGTATATAATTGAATGGCATTTGGGCAGAAAAGCTGCAAGCAGGGAGTTACAAGCCTTGGCGTTTTGTGGTTGGGTAATAGGTGTGGGGGCAAGTTGGCCAATAGAAAAGATTGGTTGAAGCAGTCATGGGGGTGTTAGGAACTTTGGCCTGGATTCTCCCAATTGGTTGTTGCTATGTGCCAGACCACCTTCTGGTCAGCTTGAACAGCAGAGAATATATTTGGACTTTCCCAAGGTGAGCTGATTTTGTTGCTAGGAAATATTTTTCTGTTTAGACTAGTTTGTGGTTTTCCTGGAATCTGGGTTCAGCCCTTGGCCAGGTTTAACACAAAGTGGAGTTTCTTTTTCAAAATGGAGTTTGTCTGGTTCTTACAATAAGTAACACAGTTAGTAAAATGTCCATTCTTGTTTTATAGTACAAGTGTTGAATTTGATTTAACACTGAGGCTTTTCTTTCTCCCAATCTGGCTCGATGGAGAGGTGATGTGGTTAGCGCACATAAAAGTGGCTCCTCCTTCTTCCCTTCATCCATCTTATTCCAGCCATAGTTTCTGATGAGTGGCTTGGTCAGGGGAAAGGAGGGGGGAAGAACTGTTTTCACTAGCTTTAAATTTTCCTCAGCTGGGCTTCTTCTGCGTGACTCAGATAAGTATATCTAGTTGTTTGGAGATAATTTGCACATGGCCCCTCCTACCATCTTGCCCTCAGAGGCTGGGCGACCTTATCTGCAGCTCCCTTGAGTACATGATCTGTTAGTAGGTTGTTGCTAAGCCTTCCTGTGGTCAGCCACTGGTCCCTTAGGTTCACCATGACAAGAGTGCTTTATCTCCTACCTTCCAATGGTTCTGTTAGGCTAGAGTCTAAGGCCCGTTGCCTCTCCTGGACAGTCTTGGTCTCTTTCTCAATCAACTTCTCTTCTTCTTTTTTAAAATATAATTTATTTTTATATTATGTTCATTGGAAGTTTACCTACTGGAATTATAGATAGGTGTGAACTATGATGTGAATGCTGGGAATTGAACCATGGGTGGTCTGGAAGAGCAGCCAGTGCTCTTAACTACCAAGCTATTTCTCCAGGCCCCCTTCAACTTCTCTCTAAGGAGACATCCTTCTACCTCACAAATCCTGACTCTACTCATGCCCCCTCCTCTCTTTTGAGTCATCTGTCGTCAGCTCCTGGCAAGTACAGATGTCTGGCTTTGCTTCCTTAGCTAATTGATGCAACCTGGTACCCAGGCTCCCCCAGTGTGGGGTCACATGCACTCTCTGAGTGGTCTTCATGGAGCTTTCCATCCAAGGCTTGAGTGAGCAAGGGTGTTAGCTCTTTACTTGGAATAGCTTGGGATTCCCTGAGAATTCAGTTTGACAGGTAAGAAATGTTTAGGGAAAATACAGGGTCACATCTTTTAAAAACATTTTTTTGGGGGGACTGTATTGAACTTGTTGACAATTTTACACGTGCATTCTGATTGCTATAATCTCTCACTTTCTCTGGTCTCCCTCCGTTACATCCCCTTCTGCCCTGTAAGTCATGTTCCCCTGCTTTTTTGAGACCTACTGACTTTAACTAGGATCATTTGTGTGATGGAGGGTTTGACATCATACAACGGAGCCTGGTGGGCTCCTCGGTGGGACCATGATTAAAGACAGTGACTACCCCTCCCCACAATCCATCTGTAGCCAATACTTCATCAGGGATGGGTAGAGATGATGCCCCTCCCTCACACTTCATGATTGATTATTTAGGTCCCCTGAAGACAGTCACAGCTGCTATGAGGCCATGACTGCATTGGCTGTGCCATGCCCAGAAGCCAGCATTTCATAGCCTTTCTCTCTATCTTTCAGCTCCCACAATTTCCCCATCCTCTCTTCTCAGAGACCCCCTTATCTTAAAGGGGTGCTATAGGGCTGTGGGGGTGAGAACTCACCCCCCACTTGTTTGTAGCACCTGAGCAGCCGTGTGGTCTCTGCAAGCAGCCCTGATTGAGGCTGGGAGTAGAATTTATCTGTGGGAATGGGCATAACTATTCAGATAACATGTTGGCACCATGACAATACTATCAGCTAAGTGACAGTATTAAGTTCACTCATTGGGTCTCCTTGACTATGGGCTTTTGGTAGGGTTGGTTCACAGATTTCTATCACATCATAAAAATCTGTCGTTCATTTCTCTGAACACCAAACTTGTTTTGTGTCTCCTCCCCTCTTGTCAGTTCTACGTGGTAGCTTCTCTTTAAAATATGACATCTATTGCTTTCAAGTATCAACCAAAACCAAGAGAGGAGAAGCCTATTTTAATAGTTTTTCAGCATGGTAAAGGCCGACCTCAGATTTGGCATGCATTAACCCTTCTAAATATAGAAAATTTACAGATCAGGAAACAAAGCCGAAGGAAGTTAAGTTTGCCAGATGCACTCAGCCAGCGAGTGGCAGAGCCAAAATTTACACCCAGGCAATTTGGATGTGGATCGCGTGCCATTAAGTACTGACTGCTCTGTCACCCCTTGCAAATGAGTGTGCACCCTTGAGCAATTTACAGTCTGGACGGGGAGAGAGAAGCTAATTAAGTAACTTCAAGGTGAAATAAGAAGACAGATATATCAAGAAAATTCAAGATTGAGTCAAAAGAGAGAGAGAAAAAAAAAACACTACATGAGATTTGGGGATGTTTTCGTGGAAGAGACACATTTTGGAGATTGGATAGAAAGTTTGGTGACTCATGCTTTTCTAAAGCCTCAGCACTCCAGAGGCTGAGGCAGGGGGATTGACAGTTTGAGGCTAGCTTGGGCTACATAATGAGACTCTGTCTCAAAAAACAAACTAAACCAAACCGGGATAGAATAGTAGGAAAAGATCCATGGCCATGGCAGGCAGATGGTGGCCTGTGGGAGCTGTGGAGCCCGTGGACTCAGCTTGATGGATGAGGGGTGGTTAGGGAAGGCGTGGGTGACAGAAATGGGGAGGGGACAGCTTTACTGTGACCTCGAATGTCAGGGGCATTCATTTCATCTGACTTGGAGGGTCACGGGATGCAGTGATGTGTCAGGGTTCAGAGGACACACAGTCGATACTGTAGATATAGGGACAGGACTGAGTTGTCACCAAAAAAGTGAGGTTCCAAGAGAGGAATACTGGAACCTGTGTGTGACCAGGACACTGAGCCACTGGGATGGATGGTGGCCCACTCCCCCCTTAACAATTTGGCAAGACGTGTGGAACTGAGCTTTCCTTTTGTGTGAACCTGAAACTTAACGAGTCCTTATGCTCTTGATAGAGCATACAGCACACACTGTATAATTTAATATAAAATAAACAAGTAGTTTGCAATGGGGTCTCCCATTACCTAGGCTGGTCTTGAACCCAGAGCTTCAGCCATCTCCCCTCCTCATCCTCCTGAGTCACGGGGATGATTGGCAGGTGCCATTATACCTCAGTGTAGGTTTTTATCACCTAACTTATTTGGTCAAGCTTCCTTCGTCCATTGGCTTCTTTGGAACAGGCATTTTCTGAGTCAAGATTTAACCTGAAATTGTAGTTAAAAATAGTGATTAGTGCAAAAAATTAGCAGATAGAGTGAGTGCTGTGCTGTTGGAGAAACAGGGAGGGGTGAGTGAGAGAGCAGGATAGCTGCTACGAAAACACAGAGCAGGCCAATGAAACTGTCCAGTGAGTCTTTCAGCAGTTAATGATTCTTGTGAGGAGGTTTTTGGTTTTTTTTTTTTTTTTTTTTTTTTTTTTTAATTTGGTCTGAAGTTGCTAGAACTGCCTTGGCTTTGTGGAGGACCTCTTCTCAGGTGGATGGAGAGGAGAGGATGGCTAATCACCTGGAAATAAGTTCAGTAGCTACTAAGTGTCCCGGGTAAGCACCTTGCATACACTCCCGCCCAGCCTTTTGGAAACCAGCCGTGGTGCACTCAGATGCTGGTGAGTTAAAGGTGCCTGGGAGGTGAGCCCTTGTAAATCTGGGGAATTGAGACTCACCCGGATTATGGTCTAGACTGGTGCTTCTCAACCTCCCCTGTGGTGTATTCAACCTTTAATACAGTTCCTCATGTGGTGACCCCCAACCATAATATTATTTAGTTGTCACTTTATAACTGTAGTTTTGCTACTTTCATGAATTGTAGCATAAATATCTGATATGCAGGATATCTAATATATGACCCCCCCCCCAGTAAAGAAATTGTTAGGCTCCACAAGGGGGTCGAGACCCACAGGTTGAGAACCACTGGACTAGGCTGATTTTTGCGGGGTGAGCCTTCACAGGATTCATGTATCTTTACGAGTGCTGTGCTAAGGTTGCTGAGGATAACATCCTTGAAGCCCATGATCTTGGTCCATGAGCTGCTTTTGACCCATTTTCATAGTTTCACCCTTTTCTCTACAAACACCAGAGAGAAGTACCTGCAAACTGATGCTGTGATAAAACAACTGACCAAAACCAATGTGAGGAAGGTAGCGCTCCTTTCATCTTACACTTCCTGGGAGCAATTCATCGCCAAGGAAAGTCAGGGCTGGGGCTCCAGACAGGAACGTGGAGGCAGGAACTGAGGCAGAGACTGTGGAGGAGTGTTCCTTGCAGGCTTTCTTCCCATGGGTCACTCAGCCTACCTGAAAAAAAAAATACTACCAACTCACCACCAACCCAGGGGTGTCACTGCCCACATTGGGCTGGACCCTCTCTCATCAATCATCAATCAAGAAAACATTTCACAGACTTGTCCCCAGGCCGATCTGATGGAGGAGACGCCTCAACTTCCAGTCCCTCGTCCCAGGAGACTCTGGTCATTGACACAGGCAGCATCAGATTTGTAAGATTCACTAGTTTGGCTTCCCTCCTTACATGGCAACACAGTCCTTAGCTGAAACCAGCCTACGCACTTAGAAGTTGTTCTTGTCTTCTTTTCCACTTCCATCTTCTATTAATCCCCCACTGAGTCCATCAGCCCTTTCCACAAATACAACATCTCACCTCTGGTGCCCTGTGCAGGGCTCTTCCCAGCTTCCTTCTGCTGTGTGCACAGTTTCCCACATGCCCAGAGGGGATTTCGGGGTATTCTACTTTTCCATCCTAAATAGCCAAGAGATGCCAATTTGCCTCAGTTCGCCATGCAGGCAGGTGCTCTGACCATCTAATTGTGCATTTTGCTCAAGGGAAAGAACACCTGGATGGGTTTTCAGTGGAATTGAGTGAAGTTCTGTGTGTTGGAGACTGTCATTTCCACTTTCAGACAGTAGGTGGCACTCTGGGTCCACGGCTAAGTGCTGTCCTCTCAGGCTGAAACTTTTTGGGAGAAAACTGGATTCTAAAATGGTTTGAGATGATCAGATTCTGCTTATAACACTTCAAATGTGTATGTTTTGGGGGAACAAATTATAGCTTGGAAAAATAAATTGGAAAGATTTCTGGATTTTCTAATAAAAAGCCAGGCCAACATTTCTATTGTTTGAGAATGGAGAATCAGTCTGGTGGCACAAGCCTGTCATCTCAGCTATAGGAGGCAGAGGCAAGAGAACAGGGAGACACTCAGAGCTCACCTGATCTACAGAGCCAGTTGAAGGCTAGCTTGAGTGACTCAGTGAGACTCCTGTCTCAAAACATGAAGTGAAAAAGGAGCTTGGGACACATAGCTCATCTGTAGGGTCCTTGACTAGCACACAGAAGGTCTAGGGTCATTCCTAGTAACAAAACAAAGCAAAAAAACCAAACCAACCAACCAACCAACCAACAAACAACAACAACAAAGTAAACAAAAATAATAAAAGATAAAAAATGTTGACTTGTGGATGAGGTGGAGTTCCTGAGTGTACACTGAGGGGCATTTGGGCTAAGGTTTTGACATTTGGGGAAAGGGTCTTGAATCAGAAGGGTTCCTCTATAGCCAGCTCAGGGTCACCCCACTGCTGCTGCTGCTCCGGGTTGCCCTTTCTCACCATAATCTTTGTTGCTGAAGGGAGGCTAATCCTCAGGCTCAGGAGAGCAAACTGGGTTTTTTGTTTGTTTGTTTTTGTTTTTTGTTTTTTGGGGCAGAGGGAAAAAAAAGACATCCCAGTGGGTCACAAAGAGTCCTGTGCATGAACTCACCACCTACTGAGTCTCCCCACTCTCCTTTTCTTTCTCCTTAAAAATTCATTGTACTGCAAGGCTGGCCACCGCCCCCCCCCCCCCCCCCCCCCCCCCAGGCAGAGATGGAGGCTTGCCTCTCTTTTCTTTAGACCTGGCTTGGGGATAAATTTGTATCATTCTACCTGCTTGTTTCTCTTGGGCTTCTGATCGAATGGTGAGCAAAACCAATAATGCTAATACTTTTATTCAAATTCTTGTGAAGTCAAAGTTCTAGAAAAGCCACACCTTCATGTTAAAG
Organism: Acomys russatus; assembly: GCF_903995435.1. Classification (NCBI taxonomy): domain Eukaryota; kingdom Metazoa; phylum Chordata; class Mammalia; order Rodentia; family Muridae; genus Acomys; species Acomys russatus. The sequence goes on from NC_067147.1 coordinate 48,443,778, forward strand.
ATTTGGTAAAGCTGATTGAATGATAAGAACATCATGATTATAGAAAGTTGGAATATTGCAGATCTAGAGCCAAATTATCTTGGACTAGCATCAGAATGTGGTCCAAGGATGGAGTCATTCAAGGGGAATTCTGGGTGCTTGTGGAAAAAAAACTCCAAGAAAACAAGAGTCTTATGACCTCAGTTTCTTTAAAACATGGAGTTGTTCATGGAATGTGTTTGCATGCCTCTCCCAGGTACAGCAGACCAAAGAGAGCTCACTATAAATTATTCATGACAACTGGCTGTTGTTTATATGCCTCTATGGAAAACCATGTTTGTGCCATGTGCAGCTTGTCCTTGTGGTCAATACAGCTTGAATTCATGAGAGCTTTACTTGGGTTATTCTTCTTAACCCTTGGAGTATAAATTGATGCTCTGAAGTAGAAGGATCCAGAGGGTCCTAGAAACCTACAAGTAGAACATTATGATAGGCAGATTTGGGCCCAGGGGTCCTGCTCAAACTAAGGCACCAGCCAAGGACAATACAGGTGATAAACTTTAAACCCCTACCCAGATCTAGCCAATGGGCAGAACAGTCTCCACACTTGAGTGGAGAGTGGGATATGACTTTCACACGAACTCTGGTGCCTCATATTTGACCATGTCCCCTGGAGGGGGGGACCTGGTGGCACTCAGAGGAAGGACAGCAGGTTGCTAAGAAGAGACTTGATACTCTATGAGCATATACAGGGGGAGGTAATCGCTCTCAGGAACAGTCATAGGGGAGGGGAATAATGGGAAAATGGGAGGGAGGGAAGAATGGGAGGATGCAAGGGATGGGATAACCATTGAGATGTAACAAGAATAAATAAATAATAATAAAAAAAGAAAATGCAAAAAAAAAAAAAAAAAAGAAAAAAGAAAAAAAATTGATGCTTTGAATAAAGTTGGCTATTGCATGAGATTTTAGTCCGACTCATTTTTAGGCTTCATTCTCTCAGGATCCACTGCCTCAAGAGCAGTAAGCAGGCTAGCATCAGTTCTCTTATTAGCCAGTCAGTTGCCATTTCTCTGTCTAACCCTCTTCAACTATGAAGAAAAAAAAAAAGTCTTTGGAAATGATTAATAGGCTTGTTTTCCACCAGCCCATCTTCTGCCAACCCCAAAGCTAAGCCCATGTCATCAGCGCGTGAGGCTCATGGCAGCACCTTCTCTGTTTTCCTATTTTTCACCTTCCTGATATTTCTTCCAGTATATGTGAAAAAAATGTCTTGATTTAGGGTTCTCTTTTATTCAATAAGTGTAAAAGCTTCATGAAACAGCTTCCATGTTAGAACATTCTATTCAGGTCAACCCCGATCAATGCTCCTGGGCCACGATCACTCCTACTTGGCTCAAAAATAAAGTCTTTGAGTTTTTTTTTAAAAGATGAGTTTTTTTTTGTGTGTTAATGATGATCATATCTACAGGTTGTATCATTCTTCCTTTGGAGGCTGAGGACTAGAGCTCATTAAACAAAAACTGAGGTCCTAGAGACTCTAGGTGTGTGGGTGGCCACAGCTGTGGAAGAAGTCAGATCTTACCTTCAACTTCAAAGTGGTTATTTGAGTTTAATGCCTGAGGGTTTATGGATGAGGGAGGGGGAAGAGAGGATGATGGAAGGGAGATTAAGAGAGGGGGAGAGATAGGAGAGAGAAGGGAGAAGGAGACAGAGCCTGAGAGAGTTATAGAGGAAAGAGAAGAGAGGGAATGTTGTGGTGGCAAGAATAGAGTTAGAGATAGAGCTGGCCCAGGACTGGGGAAAGTGATCTGCCCCCCACTTCCAACTGGTTACCTCTAAGGGTCAGCCAACATTTAGAACATTCCTCTGACCTGTTCTCCTGCCCATCTATCTCTAGAGAATGAATCTGCAGATCTGGTGGCCGCCCTAAAAGTTCCATGAGGCTCCAACAAGAAGGCCAGGATTCTGTGTCCTGCTCAGGACTGTACTGCCCCCCCCCCCCAAGTCAATACTGGGTTCACCTGTCACATGGGAACATCAAGGGTCTGGTGACCTCCATGTGATTTTTCCTGTTGACTCACTCACTTTCGGTAGAGAAGGGTGAGACTCTTCTATCTCCAGGGCAGTCAGGACAGAGGCAGCTATCCCTGGCCACAACTCCTTGAGTTTCTTCTGTATCCTATAGAAGGTAGAAGGCTCAGTGCTGGCCACCAACACCTGGGACTCTTGTTGAAATTGCACTGGGTTATAGCTCCCAGCTAAGCCTATGATATTGTCACTGCTGGACACACAGATCATTTTTCAGGCTCTTGTTCTGGTAGGTAAAATAATTTAAACATAAATGTAGACAATGTTGTAGTGGAGTGTTGCCTCCAGGCCTTATGTGATCACTAGCAAGCTCGAAGCAGAGAAGACTTCGACCTGGTTGTCATGACAACAAATAAGCATACCAACATTGAGAGGGCAAACTTTGTGGTAATAGTGGCAGCACTGCTAATGCTCCCTGCTAAGGAGGAATTGGGGAGGTCAGTGGACCTTCACCTGAGAGTGGCCATTAATGTGTCCTACCACTGCTGCACATTGACTTTTTTTAATTGAAAATATTTTTTTTCATATAATATATTCTGATCACAGTTTCTCATCCCCAACTCCTCTCATATCCTCCCCACCTCCATATCCTTCCAACTCCATGTCTTCTTTCTTTCTTTAGGAAACAAACAAGCGAAAGTAAACAAATAAACACCCAAACAAACCAGAATTAAAACAGAACAAAAACAAAGAAAAAGCACAATAAACACACACACACACACACACACACCACACACCACACAAAACTCATAAGAACATGAAGATTAGAAGCCACAATATACAAACAAAAGATCAGTAAGATAAAAAAAAAAAATGGCCAAACAGCAATACAAAAAATACCATCGGTTTTGTGTTAGCCATCTACTGCTGGCCATAGACCTACCCTTAAGTGTGGTTTATATACCCATTGAGACGCCATTGTAGAAAACTAATTTTTCTTTTGCAAGCAGTTGTCAACTGGAGATAGGAATGGAAGCTTGTGTCCATTTCCTCTTTCAGCACTGGGACCCCACTGAGCAGGCCCTGTGCACTCTGCTATAGTCTCTGCAAATTCATATTGCCTGTGGTCCTGATTGGGGCGGGGGGGGGGGGAGGGCACAAAAGCATAGAGGAGGTGAAAGCTTAACTGAAGGCAGGGATCTGTGATGCAGATTCCACGACATCATTACCCAAATGGGGCGGGACTTTGCAGTCCTGCAGCTGTTCAAGTTCCAGGAAATAACCTCTGGCCTGTGCTCCTGTGTGCAAGCCCAATAGTCTCATTGATTCACCTAGCTAGATTTGGGTGGAATCTTTCCTTTGGTCTGTTTGTCTGTGCCCCATCTGGGGTGATTGGATATTTGTTCATATCTCCCTGGGAAAAGTTCTACAACAGAAGGGAACCAAAGGGTGGTTTGTTGGTGTTCACGAGAAGAAACAATAGGGGAGGTGAGCTGGAGGTCTTAGCAGCTGCTGGAGCTGGAAAGAGGGAAGGAAAGTTGTGCTTCAAGGGTTAGGATTCAAGGGAGCAAGGAGACTCAGCAGTGAGAATTGGCTGACAACTGCAGGCATGCAGAGTTCGAGTGCTCTGAGCCACGGGGCAGGCAGGCGTAGGGCTTGCTTTGCAGAAGGGAGATGAGAGTTAGTCTTTCTGAATCAGAAAGTGGGCAGGTCCTAGCTCTAGAGGCCCATGATCAGTTGTATCTAGGGAAGGTTTTGGAGTAGGTAAGTATATATTTCACCGAGAAGGCTGTCACCTTTCCTAGTCTCTTAGCTTGTCCTCAGGAGTGTCATGTTTCTTTTCGCTTCTGTAGGTTGATACGAGTCTGCAGGTTGTATTGCAAGAATCTTCTCCCTGGCTGAGGGTGTCAACATCTACCCTCATAAGGTCCCAATGACAAGCCAAAGTATAATTCCACCAAAGCTACCCCTGGGGAGCCAGTGAGGTTACTGAGTTTAATTACCCAGTATGGGTGAAGGGCTAAGGCCAGTAGCACTAGTGACCCCAGAGCAGCCACACTGGACAGCCTGTACCCAGCATGGATGATGGCCTCCCTTAAACAGCAGATGGAACCCATTCTCCTAGACTTCCCCAGCCTAAGGACTCCTTCCCTCAAGATTCCAAAGGCCACATGCAATTAGAAAAAAAAAATTGCATAGAACTAGCTGGTTGTGGTGCCTGAGTACTCAGCCTGGAACCCATGGCTCTCCTAGCCTGCTCCTTCTATGAGGGAGCATCAACAGCCGAAAAGTCCAGCCCCAATGGTCTTCAGTAGGTATCCGTTGCTGGCCCTTTGAAGATGGCAGCAGACAACATCCTTATCTTCCACAAAAGCTGTTGAGTAAAAACTGTGTTCCAAGCCTCCTTCCAGCCGTTTCACAGAGCCCACAAGGGATTACATGTGCCCTGCTGTCTTTCAAAGTAGCTTTCTTGGAACCAGGTTTCTCAGAAGCTGGGGAGTAACTTTGTGGGTTGTCCTGAAACACAGTTTAAGGCAGATAACTTCTAGGTGCAGGCATGAGAGGTCCACGTTGAACTTCAGTGCAGGAAAGAGCTGTGAAGTTTCCCGAAAGTGATTTGACTTTAGATGTCTTTGTGTGGGCACTGTAGTTTGCCGCCTTCTTCTTCTTCTTTCTTCTTCTTCTTCTTCTTCTTCTTCTTCTTCTTCTTCTTCTTCTTCTTCTTCTTCTTCTTCTTCTTCTTCTTCTTCTTCTTCTTCTTCTTCTTCTTTGCCAGAGAAAGTGGCAGGTTTAAAAATACTTATGCCTATATTCTTCTGAAATATCATTTCCATTCCTTGAACTGAATCTCTCCTGCTTAAAAGAAATCACTCTATTGTAATGAACTCACAGAAAGGCACTCACACACTTGCCAGTCTCAAACTCTACATCTCAGTGAGCTATACAGTTAGAACGGCCATTCTGACACTGCCACAAAAAAGGAAAAAATAATAGGATGCAGTTGCAACTAGTAATAACTTAACTTTATATCCTCTTTCATGGCTCTCATGAGGAGAAGTGCAGGCAAGAGGACATGGGAGCCATCTTGCTTTCTATTGCAAGCTCAAATAACTGATACAGTGTCCTTATTCTGCTTTGGTTTGGAATGATCAAGCAAATGGGTCTGGAGTAAGAGTCTTCATGGCTCACACTGTTTGCACAGAAGACACCCCAGCAGCCCCTTTCACAGTGTTGCTGGGGCTGTCCTTTGTTAGTGCTTGGATTTCTGGCCCAGTAGGTCTCCGGCATCCATCTCTAAGCTTCTCCTTACACCGTGGCACTCTTAAAATGTCTGCTCTGTGGAACAGAAGCTCAGCCATTACTTCTTCTTGTAGTAGTTGAAGGCAATCTTATAGTTAACATGAATAAGACCTCTTTTTGGCATTACTTTTCTCCTGAAAATTAGTATGAGGAGGAAATGATGCCATAACCTCATGTGTAGAACATATCTTTACCAACAGATAAAGCACAGCACGTCCAGCTCTGCCTTGCCTCTAACCCACAAAGCAGACTCACAGATTATAAGGTTGACAGTAAGGAAAGACAATAAGGAAACTAGCCACTCAATGACCGTACAGCACAGCTTTCTTCTTCTTCTCCTTCTTCTCCTTCTCCTTCTTCTTCTTCTTCTTCTTCTTCTTCTTCTTCTTCTTCTTCTTCTTCTTCTTCTTCTTCTTCTTCTTCTTCTTTCTTCTTCTCTCTCTTCTTTCTTCTTCTTTCTTCTTCTTCTTCTTCTTCTTCTTCTTCTTCTTCTTCTTCTTCTTCTTCTTCTTCTTCTTTGTTCTGGAGGAGATTCTGAAGAGGGAGGTCTCTGGAGTGAGAATCTCCTTACAGGTTGGGATGGTTTTCTAGGGCAGAAAATGAGTGGGTGTGAAGGGATTGAGATGTTTTCCAGTTTGGTTCATGGTTGGCCATTGCTAAGGTAACCAGGGAGTATGAGTTGAAGAATGCAAGGTGATGAGCATTGTTCCTGGTCAGCCATTACTGGAGAGCAGTGGGACGGGGAAGGTAAGAATCTAGAGGAATGAATTACTATAGTTTAGGAAACCAAAGTACTTCAATTTCTGAATTGTCACAGTTCAACCAAAATGGAGTATCTCCACAAAATGGCATGGCTGTGGTTAACAGATGTTTAGTCTTTAGACATTGGTACAATTGGTTTGGCCTCATGGAGCTGACCTCTGTGGGATGGTACCTTCTACTCTTGCAGTTCAGAGATCTGGTTCCTTTGAATGGGACAACCCATAGGTTGCCCAAGACAGGCTGGGATATAGAGAAGCCCTATCAGCCACTAGTCCCTCTATTCAACATCTATGTGCCAGTACCCAAAGCTCTATTCTAGGCCCTTGGATTTCACTAGTGAGCAAAGTAGGAAAATATTGACCTACAAGGAGATTATATTCTACTAACAAAAGTAGAAGTCCAGCATCACTAGGTCAATGACTGTGTGACGGCAGAATCAAATGAAGGTGGGACAAAGGGAAGAGGGCAGGAAGCATCATCTGTGTTAAAGCCACAACATCCCTCACAAGGTGACACTTACACAGAAATCTGATTGAAGTGGAAACATGTTTTAGCTATGTTTCTTCCACCTGATCCCTCTTTTCTAGAGCATTTGATGTAGACAAGAGGTCTACATTAAATCTACCTGGTTTTGCTTATTGTGGAAATTCTGCTTTTTGCAGTGATGCCCCATCCAAAAGTCAGCATCACTTATTGGTTCTCTTTCTACTTTCTTGGGTTGGAAGCTGAGGCTGGCAGGGAAACCACTCATATAAGCACAGTTTAATTGCACCATTGACGATGGCTATCCACAGTGTGGAGAATGAGCTTAAGCTCTTCTGCAAGTTAGCTCATTGTGAGCAATAAGAGGCCCTCACAGCATCCCTGCTGCTCCTCATCCTCCTTGAAGCATCTATATGGCAGCCAGTTGAGATCATTGAGAAACAGTGACTGTCAAGGAAGAGCGACCCGTTGGCATGCCTGCCTGGTGCCTGCCGCTTATCCCAGGGTGAGGGTGGTGGTGCCATTCTAACTTTTACTGAGTGTACCCAAAGCAGAACTGTTCAGGACTGTTAGTCCCAGGGCTGATGGTCCCATGCCTGAATATCTTTACAGGCTCCCTGCTGCCTCTTGGCAAGCAAACTGACAGCGACCAGCTGCTGCCTCTTGGCTCTTCTGATTTTCCCTTTGAATGTGTGCACTGTGCCTTTCTTATGTGATTGCTTCACTCCATTTTTTGGGTCATCTTATATTGTGTCAGTCTTTCAAAATTCAGAGGGTTTATAAAAAATGTGCTTGTGTATGTATGCGCGTGCTTGGATGCACATGTGTGTGCATGTGTGTTCCTGTGTTTGTTCATGTGTTCATGGTACATATGTGCATGTGTGCACATTCATTTAGAGGCTGGAGGATGGCTTTAAGTGTCACACTCAACTAATTCCATCTACCACTTTTAAGACAGTGTCATTCATTGGCCAAGAGCTCACCAATCAGGCTGTCCTAGCTGTCCAATGAGTCCAAGGGAGCCTCCTTCCCCCCATCTTCACCTTCTCACTGCTAGGGTTACACATGTGCAATTTGCTGTGGGTTCTAGGATCAAACTCAGGTACTTTTGATCTCAAGGCAAACACTTTCCCCACTGAAGCATTCTCCTGCCCCTGGCTAGAAACTTTGAAAATAAGGGTTTTCAACACTTGTGTCTTAGAGAGACAAGTAAGTCTAGCTAGACAAGTGAAGTTTCACTGCAGAGAGTGAAAACGTGAGACAGAGGCTGTAGGAGTGATTCAGCTGTAGCTGTGAACTTGGTGTCATAAAGTCTCTTGATGTTTGGTACAGCTGAGAACTGAAGTGAGCCAAGGACATGACATGGTCCCTCGAATCCAGACCCAACCCCAGCACTGTGGATGCACTTATGTGAGCTGTACCACTGTAGGTGAACTTAAGAACAAGAATAGATCATGACTAAGCAATTGTGACTCAAGCCTGTGGGTCTAAAATATAAACTGTTAACCAGGAACATGACGTCATGAACCAAGAAAAGCAGAGACAAAACAAGGGAGCAAGGTGGGGCAAGGTTTTCTGGAGTCTGTGCAGTGAAGAATTTTAGGAGGTCACTAAGGCCCAGACAAAATGAAGCTCTTGGGGTCCAGCTGTGGCCCCCTTCATTGTTTGTTGGGATTATGATTGGGTGGCCAGTTTGGCTTGTGTGTGTGTGTGTGTGTGTGTGTGTGTGTGTGTGTGTGTGTGTGTGTGTATGTGTCAGACTGTTCTTTAAGCTTGAATTTTCTTTTCTCTCACCAACCATCTTCACCTAATACAGCCTGTACTCTCGCTCCACACCAACATTTTATTTCTCTATATTGCCTCTTGGCTCTATTTTTAAAATACAAATATCTCCTAGGAACTGCCTCGCCCAGTAGTTAAGCATTATATTAACGTTAAAAATATTCAATTACCCTTAATTTCTAGAATGTATCACCCCCTGGACCCCACAGTTTGGGCATTAGTTCTTTGTAATGTCAACCCCCTAAGTCTGGATATGTTCTTTTAAAAGACATTTATTTTTAAGGCCCTTCCAAATGTTCTATAATCACTGTTTTGGTGTGTGAATTTTCTTATTTATTGCACAGTTTGACTTTCTTCCCATTTTCTTGTTAATTTTGTGTGTGGGCTCATCTTCTGGGGGGATTTTTTTCCTTTGATAGCGTGGTAGGAGAAGTGTCTACACTAAGGTCTCCACTTGGGTTTTCCTTCCTTCGAGTGCGTAGAGAAAAGATGGTGATAATCTGGGGCTGCACTTGTGCTTTGTCTTCTCAGGGTTGGCTTCTCATCCCAAACCTTAGGAAGAGGTACTTTATGCTTCATATTTCGAGCAGTAGCTGATGGTTTTAGAGACTTGTTTGTGCAGTAGTTTCTTTCTGGCTTCAGGGTTTATGCAGGAAGCAGAGTCTAGCTCTCCATCAATGTTTCAAAACCAACCCTTAGGTAAAAATCAAATAAAAACAAATGACAAAATGGTCATCCTCAGGTTGGAGATAAAGTCCTGACTGGTCCATAGAGCATGTTATTGGCTGATATGGCATCAAAGACTGACTATTACGCTGTGTTTTTATTTCACTATTAACTTCTGTCATTTCCTTTCTCTTTCTTTAGAGTTTGCATGGATAGTTATTTAAGTTAGTCATTAAAAGCTCATTGATGGCTTTCAGTATGGATTTTTACCCATTTTCATCCCCATTCTCTATTTCTTTCCCTCTCACCTCCTCCTGAGGCAACCTTTCTTCCCAATAAGAATCCCTCCTACATTTATGTCTTTGTGTACATAACTCCCTGACTTTAGTTAGGGTTTTTACATGAGGATGGGTGGGCAGCATTATCCTGGAGCATAGGCTGTTGAGTGGCTAAATGATTTCCACAGCAACTACTAGCAGTCTCTCTCTCTCTTTCTCTCTCTCTCTCTCTCTGTCTCTCTCTCACCCTGTGTGTGTGTGTGTGTGTGTGTGTGTGTGTGTGTGTATGTGTGTATGATAGATGAAACCTTTTTCCTTCCATGAGGAAAGGTTGTGCAAGTAATGACAGCTATATTAAGTTTATGATTGAATGGATATTTATTTGTTTTTACACAAAATAGTGACACTTTATTTCAACATGTCTTTTATTTTTGGCAAGGAAATGTATTTGGTGGGTGAAGTGTACTATCCTGACTAGAAGTTTTGTATTTTTTATAGAAGGGATTGGAAAATAATCCAATACTACAAACCTGCAGGTACAAAATGAGTTGGCTGACTGGCAATATGTCGCTGTGGCTTCATATGTCCCTCAGATAAAGTAGAGTTTACAATTAGAAACTAGTGGCAGTCACATAGTTCATACTTTAGATGTTTAATTGACCTGTACAGCTAATTTTCTATAATATAGAGGCTCAGAGTGCCATTTTACTCGAGTATATTTATCAATATGATTAGTTTATTTTGGGTCACTTAAAGCCTATAATAGATCAGATATCAGTTATTATTTTTCTTCCATTGCTTTTTTATAGGTTTCAAATCTCAAATTTCAACCAAGTTTTAGCAGAATAACATTTATTGCTATTTTATCACCAAGGGAAAAGTCATGTAACATAAAATTAACCCCCTTTCTTATTAAGAAATTTTTTTGTAATCATGTATGAATATATGTGTGTGTGCACATAAGCATATGCGTGTGTGTAGGCCAGAGGTCCACATTTCTGCCGTCCACTGTTTTCCTTTACCTTGTATTTTGAGACAGAATCTCTCTCTCTCACTGGACCTGGAGCTCACCAATTCAACTAGACTGTCTAGGAATCTCTTACTAACTTATTTTTATGAGTCATTAGGGCACCTTCTGTGGTAGTTTGAGTAGAAATGACCCTCATAGGCTCATGTGTTTGAATGCTTGGCCATAGGGGGTGGCACTGTTAGGAGTGTGGCCTTGTTGAAATAAGTATGGTTTTGTTGGATGAGGTGTGTTACTAGGGGGTGAGCTTTGAGGTCTCAAAAGCTGAAGCCATGCCCAGTGTGGCATTCTGTTCCTGCTGCCTATGAATCCAGACGTAGAACTCTCAGCTTCTTCTCTGACACCATGGCTGCCTGTGTGCCACCATGCTTCTCACCATGATGACAATAAATTAAACCTCTGAAACTGTAAGCCAGCCCCAATTAAATGTTTTCCTTTATAAGTGTTGCTGTGGTCATGGTGTCTCTTCACAGCAATAGAACCCTAATGAAGACACCTTCAGAGATGTGCTATCTGCAGATGTCAAGAGGGCAGCTCAGAAAAATCTCATTTCAGGAGATGGCAGCACATTAATGCTCGAGTCCCTCTGTTACTAGAGGTCAACTCTGGGAGGAAGAGACTGACTCCGAAGGGCAATGCCCAACAGACACTCTCAAGTGAGGCTGAAAATACCAGTGATATAATGTTTTTGTTATTAGTAGAACTGTATGGGATATTAGTGAACCAACTTGATTGTGGTTTGTCTTGTGGAAAGAGCCAGCCCATTCTACCCAATGATGCCAGATGGAAGGTTTTTCAGTCCACAGACTTGGCTGTTAGATCAGAATCATTGCAGGATTAATTTTCTCAATATTGGAAAAGCTTGGCAGGAAGGTGAGATAATGACAGAATACCTTCTCCCCCCTTCACTCTCAATTCACTCCAGGAAGAGAGAAATATGTCTGTGTGAGGAGAAAATATTCCTACACCAAGATGTTCTTCTTGTAAAAAAAATCTCTCAAGAGTGATAGATCACAGTAATTCACAGTTCTGTTAATCAAGAATTATTAATTAGCACAGCGACTCCTTAGCTGCGCGTCTTTTCTGAATTAAAATTACACCTGACCTGCTAAGACTGAAGACTCCAATATTTAATTTATTGATAAAAATCAACAAAAATGAATGATTATAATTTAATCTCAGGTAATAAATTAATCTAACTTGGATGAGGTACTGATGGGCTTTTAATGACCGTAAAGGACAGATTGTGGTTTGGAGGGTGAAATTGATGAAGCAGATACTTTCTAAGTTATTCTTGAATATTAAAATCACATTATAACATCAATGATACTGTTTATTTCACTTCTTCTTGGCATAAATGCAAAGCTAATTTTTGCTATGTATCTCCTGAGAAACTCTATTTGGACACCTAAAAGTTCTTAATAATTCACTTACCATAATTGCTGAATAAAAGTTGACTCTGTAATACTCCTCATTTTTTTGTGTCTCTGTGTGTGCGGGTCCACACAGAAGACAGAGAAAGCCTCCTGGTCCACCCCCTCACCCACCACCCACCACCCTCTCAGGCATCCTCCAAGAGCACAGCTTATCATGGGACCTGGGCTAGTGAATAAGGCTCAGGTGCCTGGGCAGTGGGCAGCAGGGCTTCATCATGTCTTACCTCCCAGCCCTACCAGCACAGGACACTACTGCGCCTGGTATTTCAGGTGGGCACTTGGCTTTGCTCGCTGGTCCTCCTGCTTTCAAAGCAAGCACTTCATTGACTGAGCCGTCCTTTAGCCCCTCTCCCCATTCTTACAGGTAATAGAAATAGGTAATATAATTTCTTGCTCTCACTGCCAAGGAAAGACAATGTATACAACCACACATTAGATAGCTGAAGACTTTAGTAGATCGATAGTTATTAATACTAATTTTGGAAGTATTCAGGTTCTGACTGTTACTGTAGGACAGCACCTCCTACACCAAGGGCAAATTCTTACAACAAAGCTGGATTAGATTTAAGAAACTGGAGAAAAGGTGCCCCCTGTTTCGCCATGAAGACCAGAAAAGGGCACAGTATTTGCAGAAACTGGAGTTACAGATGATGGTAAAGTGCCATGTGGGTGCTGGGAACACAACCTGGATTCTTTGCAAGATCAGCCAGGGCTCTTAACTGCTGATCATTTGCCTTCAGTTCTCAGTTCTTAAAAACAGAAGCAACTTGTGTAGGACTTTACAGTTGTTTTTTTCCAGAAATGTAGAGGTTTATTAAAATCTTAAAACAACAGCAGCAGCAGCAGCAGCAACAACAACAACCCAAAGCTACTGAATATGGTGTAATGACTTGCCTACAAGTTTTATTCTAGGAGTGAGGTTTTAATTAGCATTTTGAATAAATGAGGTTTTCTTCTAGAAACATCAGTATTTCAAGTCTTTTGGTAGAAGACTAATGGACACATTACATGACTGCCTCAGCTAATGGCAGATAAACTGATGCCTTTAAAATACTTCGAATGATAACTGCTTCTTACACGTGACTTTTCCCAACATTACCATCGTGGCTCATCCAGACTTGCTTACAAAGGCATACATCAGAAAGTAAAAGTAACACATGAATGTGCCTCCACTTAAGTGAATGAAGAAAAGAAATAAAAAGGAAATGACATGACTGTGTGATGGAGGAGAAAGGTTATTGTAGATAAAATGCAGAGTATAGCTAGAGGCAGAAACATATGGGAGAGTCTGGAGTGGGCAAGACCAGACTGAGCAGGTGTGGGAGATGGGGTGGAGTAACAGGTGCAGCAGCCAAGAGGGCAAACGTACAAGAAGGGGCAGGTGGCCAAAATGGCTGGATTATATAGGGAAGAGCCTCTGGGGGAAGGGCAGCTCAGCTTGTGGGCTGCAGAGTTCAAGGTGGAGGGTTGGGTATGCCAACCATACCCTGTAAGAAGTAGGGACTGATATAACTGTTTGGTGTAGCAGTACCCTGCCTTGCTAGGACCAGCAGTCTCTCGTTTCCATTTCAATAATGACTTCAGTTACCTGGGTTAGGGTTGGGTCTGGTCCTAGGATGCTGTGGCTGCGTAGTGAAGGCTACTTCCTAAAAGAACTTCCTTTTAGCGTTTTGCCTCTTTGTTTTCTTTTGGCATTTGCTACGACCAGTTCCCCTTTCTCTCTTCTGAGCTCAAAGAATCCTAGATCTTCCTGTCATTGAGGAAACAGGACAGTAGTCTAGTCCTATGGGATGCTTAGTGAGCACATGCTGTTTCCTAAGACTTGTTGACAGCCAGAGGCAGAATACGTCTCTTACCGTTTCTTTTCACGTCCCTACAACAGTGCCTGGCACACTGCTGCTGCTCCTGCGTCGTGACATTTACTGAATAAATGTAGTACCGGTGCCAAAAAAAAAAAAAAGAAGAAGAAGAAGTAGGGACTGAAGGATGCTGGGAGAACCGAGGATAGGGTCTGCTTTGATCTGTTAAATGGGCACCTCAACCTTTGGCCCCAGGCTTTGAGATTTAACATTAGTTACCTGCTCCCTTGGCTGCGGCGCAGAGGCCGACTTAGTGTTTCCAGAGCTCCAGGAGTCCTCTTCACTGTAGGTGGCGATCAGGTTCTGATGTGGGTGGTGTATGATTCCGATTGCATCCTTCTCCTGAGCTGTCAGAGTTCTCCCCAGCTTGCCAGGGACTGTGCTGAAGGATTGGAGCCAGCACAGAGTTCGCCCCGCCCCGACATAGCAGATCCACTCATAATGCGGGGTGGGGAGGACACACAGCAAACAAAGTCCCCACCCTTCTCTTTTACTAGCAGTGAATCTTCTGACAATCTGCCTGTGCACGTTAGTGATGACCACCTTGTTTGACTGGTTGCACACCACCAAGCGCTCTGGGATTTTAGGAAGCAGAATTACGCTGTTGGCTGTCATACCTGTCCCTGCAGTTCTGCTGAGGGATGTAAATGTATTTGAACCTTCTGTGGCCTTCGTATTCCAGACCTTCACCGTGTCACCAGAAGACGCACTGCTAATGTAATGTCCATCTTGTATAAATGTTCCCTCATTAACAAAGTGGGAGTGGCTTCAGAATTCCTTCGGTGTTTTTTCCAGATTTTCAACCATGAATTTTTACTATCTGGTCAAAAGAGGCACTAAGATCTGGCTACTCCCCTTGAAAAGCTCAGACAAGTGACCCTTTTACTACTTGCCCTTTCAAGTAATTAAACACTGTCCTCTTGGAAACTTCCACACCTTGATCTTTCTGTACTGGGTCCCAGCTGCTAATATTTTGGTATCTCTGCTGAAATACACACAGAGGACAGACAGCATCAGCCATTGCCATGAAATTGTCCTGGGCCTGGTCATTGGGATTCTTCCGGATTTTCCCGTAGTAAAGTTCCAGACTTCAATAAATCCATCAACAGATCCAGTGACCAGATACTGAAACCGATCATCTGGAGAAAACAGAGTCCACTCCATGTAGGATTTCTAACCAAGCTTAATATGTCTGCTCAGTTGTGTGGGAAACTTTTTTATTTTTCTGATTTTTGTTTTCAAGACAAAGTTTCTCTGTGTAGCTCTGGCTGTCTAGGAACTTGCTCTGGAGACCAGTTTGGCCTTAACTTCAGAGATCTGCCTGCCTCTGCCTCCTAAATTCTGGCATTAAAGGTGTGTGTCACCACTGCTCCTATGGCTGGGGAGCTTTTCTTCTTCTATATCTTTGACAAATCTATGGTCATACCCGGCACTGCTGGCACTTCAGTGCCTGTTCCAGCAAGGCCGTAAGAAGAGATGGAGGCACCACACTGACTTCCCTAGTTAATGGCTAGGTCTGTCTGTCTCAGAAGCAACTGGTAGCACCTTATTTATGAAGTTCTGACGATTCCAGACCATCCTGTTCCCAGAGGTCAATAAGGGTTTTGTCTGGCAATTTCAGAGACGGTATTCTCTGTAAATCAGTATCCCAATGCCACTGTTAATATCAGCCACGAAACTTTGAATGCTGTCCACAGTATTCAGAAAGCAGTCTCTCCTGTAAGGTGGCCAATGCCCGATGTAAACTGTTCTTTAAGGACTGCACAAGACAAGTCACATCGGAAGACTCCGTTGACTTCCCTTGACATTGGTATCACTTCTGGCCAGACTGTACTCAGTACAGACTGGGTCACGTAACATCTCACAACATGTGGCCTTTACAATTTTAATAGCGAATCATCAAATACAAATTTTTATAATTTTGAAAAAAAATAGCATTATTTATTATAGTTGGTCACGTGTTCCTCATATTAACAGTTGTTTGATCACTTAGCTTAGACCTATACATTCTGGTCATATTTGTATAATTAAATTATAATTGTATTATTAGGAATCTTGACAAAACAAACAAACAAAAGACTCTTATGAGATACATTTAGTCAGCTCTCTTTCAAAAGTTAGGAAGTGGTATTAAGGCAAACAAAAGTTTTAATGAAGTTTAGAGGGAGAGGAGGGCAGGTGAAGGAAGCTACCTAACCTAACTGTGTGCTCAGCGAGACCCACCCACCCACCAGACCCACTGAGCATCAAAGTGCTTACCCAGAAAGGCTCCTAATTTGCATCTAAGGAAGATTTTTATCCAGTTTTATCACAGTCAGAGGCAAAAAACCACGGGAGTTGAAAAAACAGCTCATCATCGAAGGTCAGGCCCCTCACTGAGCCTTAATTAGCGTGTTGGCCATCTTGAATTTGAAAAAGCTATGCCAAGGGAATGCTGCTTCCTTTTCAAAGTGCCCCCCCCCTTAAATTTGGAGCCAGTTTGCTCATGTGGTTCAGAGAGAACATTAAGTATCTTGTGTGTGAAATATAACTAAGAGAAACCAAAAAACCAACTAAACCCCACTATCCTTCTCCTTTTGTGTGTGTGTGTGTGTGTGTGTGTGTGTGTGTGTGTGCATTTTCCCACACCAATGAGTTCACTGGTCTCATAACACTGAGTTCCTGCAATTTAATTTTGACATTTATTACCAGGACTCCATTGGTTAAAGGCTCAGGGACTCAGCCTCAGAGTGGCTTGTCTCCGTACTCCCACTTCAGATGCCCAAGTCCCCTTCTTCTTCTTCTTCTTCTTCTTCTTCTTCTTCTTCTTCTTCTTCTTCTTCTTCTTCTTCTTTTTCTTCTTCTTCTTCTTTTTAAAGGTTCAGTTCCTTGTTTTAATCATGTCATGTATGTGTGTCTGTATGTTGCTGTTGTATGTGCGTCAGATCTCCCCTGGAGCTGAGTGCCAGGCAGTTGTGAGCAGACGTGGACGCTGTAAGTCAAGTGAATCCTCTACAGGAACAGCACATACCCGTAATTACCGAGCCATCTCCCAGCCCCAAGCCCCATGTTCTTGCCTTTATTTATGTAACCAGAGCTTTTGGGAAAATACTGCAGCATAGCCTGGCAGCCCTGTTAGTCTAGGCTTTGCCACCCATGGCAATGCCCAAGTTAAAAGGGGGGTGGGTAATGGTGAGAGGCAGAGAGCGGGGATTCCATCACTGGGCACTAGGAAGAGAAATGGATAAAGTGGGCACAAAGAAGATAAAGTAGAGTCACATTGATCTTTCTCTGGGGCACTGACATGACTGAGCCTCAGGTTTCAATAGAGAAGTTGGGGCAAGCAGCAAATGGCGAGCGTAATTAAGCCATGAAGGGTCAGGGTGTGGCTTCTTTCATTGTATTTCTCCAGCTCCACGTCTGCAAGGTGGTCCCCGAAGAAGTCACTGTTTCTGTCACTGGGTGTGGAGATCAACCTGGTTCCTAGAAACTGATTAATCCTGTCCCAGTCATGTGGCATCTGGGTTGGGTTGGAGGGCGAGTGTCTGTCCTAGGCTGTTGTGTTTTGGGATTCCTAAGGGGCTGGTGGCATAGGGCACTGACTCCTTGCACTTTTAGCCTTGAAGGGAGATGAGGTTAGCCCTGTCAGACAGGCTCCTTGAGTGACTAATATATCTACTCAGAGTTGAGCAGGACTCTTATCCCAAGAAAGCAGAAGAGTGTTGGCAGAAGAATGCAGCTCTCACTTCAAAGATTCCCTTTGAGAGATAGTTTATGCTGGAGCCAAATACACAAGACCACGGACACAGACTGAGGTTTCCCCGAATTCCACATTCCAACCTGGAAGCAGTTGCATGTTTTTTTTTTTACAGTAGCTGAACAAAGGAAGACATAAATCAAGATGCTTTTAAAATACACAGGTGGCCACATCAGGCAGGTGGGTTGCAGCAAAGCAGGGAAAACTCTGTCAGCCTCACATGTTGCCTAATGCTATTTGTAGCCACTTCTGGTTGGTTGGAAATGAGTTCTCAGTATATTCTGGAGGATTTACTTAATGGTCAGAGAGACATGAGGCCAGCTACAGAGGGTTAATAAATGGCTATTAAGGGGGCTAATTGTACCCCAAGATAATTTGTCTCTGGGTTTGCAACATTCCAAACTCTTCATAGTCACTGAGGTTTCTAATCAGGTAATTGGCCTTGGTGCACGGTAAGGTGTTGATTCTTTCTAGAAACTTCTGTACACAGGTGCCAGGCTTTCACCTGATTTTAGTTACCTCATGGGTACAAATGAGCCACAGCTTTATTTTTTAAAATAGCAAAAAGAGCTTCTATGGGCCCATTTTACTTCAGACACACGTTCTATACACCAAGGTTTCCAGGGCTCCCACGATACCCTTACTAGGCTTGATAGTTTTTTCTGATGAGTCATAAGCCTCAGTGAAGCAGTCACCATATTTCTATTTACTGGCTCCTTAGAAAGGATGTTATGAAGATGCAGATAGACAATAGCAGAGGAAGCTGTGCAGCAGGGAGGTCTGGGAGGCAGGGGGTTCTGCCCGTGTGGTGTGGGACTGCACCAGCCTCCTGGTGTGTGAATTTTAAAAAACTAATCTAAGAATTTATCAAATTTTTTTTTTTTTTTTTTTTTTTTTTGCTTTAACTCCCATTCCATCCCTTTCTCTCCTGTTGTTTCTGCTCAGGAGTCTCTAAAGCAGTGGTTCTCAACCTGTGGGTCATGATGCCTTTGGCGGGGGGGGGGGGGGGGGGGGCTCAAATGGCCCTGTCACAGGGGTCACCTAAGACCATCAGAAAACAGATTTTTACATTATGATTCATAACAGTTGCAAAATTACAGTTATGAAGCAACAATAAAATAATGGGGAACTGTATTGAAGGGCTGCAGCATACAGAAGGTTCGGAACCACTGCTCAGAGGGAACAGAACTGGTAGAGGGAATATATATTACAACGGAGGACTCGCTAGATTAGAGCCGAGAAGTTTAACAACAGCCAGCCACAGGCTGGAGAGCTTGAGAACCCGGTATCTGCCAAGTCCCCAAGGCTGCATGCCCCAATCTAGTGCTGAAGTGTTCCTTGAAGAACTTCTGCTTTTCAACCCACGTTGGAAGGCCAAAGAAGCTGGGTCCTAATGTCAATAAAGGATAATAGCAGCAGCAGCAGCAGCAGCAGCGCCACAAGAAGGAGCTGACACTCCAGGGGAGTTAATCCCCCTGTCCTAATTCCTCCTGGAACCAGCCATGCAGAGGCTTCTCCCATTATTGATTCTAGATCCAAATGCATTAAAACCCAAAATTTGCCATCACACCCTTCCTCCGCAGGGCTGGTGGTTGGGGCTGTAATCCCACCCTGTGTGTTGGGTTTTCCTTATCCATCTGCAGCTTCCTAGGGAGCCTGTTCTAAGTCACTGCATTGACACAAACTCAGGAGTAATCACATACCCCTGTCACTTAGGAAACTGCAATGGCTCCGTGTAAAGAGACAAGGGCAAGAATATTTTTATTATGGCACGGAAACTCACATTCATTTTCTATAACATTCAGACAATTTTTGGGCTTGTTTTTCCTGCCGTCTCAATTGTGTCATGGCAGGAAGGAGGACAAGAGAAACCAAGGCTCAGCAACTTGACAAAGGCTGTTTCAGAAGCAGCTGGCTTTTCCTCAAAGCAACTATATTCAGAAATTAAATTCAGGAAACATGAGGAAATATGTGTGTTGATAGGAACATACAGGTTTTTTAAAAAAATCATAAATTACATTCAAACATATTGGAGACTGCAAGGAGGTATTTTGAATGTTTTGAATTTCTGAAAGCTTTTGTAATAGTGATTGAATTTTTTTTTTTTGGGGGGATGCTCTTTGTTTGCCCAAGGTTGGCTTTGAGTTATGGCTGTTATTTTAATGGAGAAAGCATTTTATACTGGAAACTCAGTTCAGCACAGGTTTGCTGCACTATAGTGATGATGGAGATGACTGAGTGCCCGAGGCTTCAACTCTCAGTCTCCAATTATTAAATTGGTGACCTTGCGTTTCTTCTCAGATGTTTGCAGATAGGAGGGCCCTTGTGGTCCCGCTAATAGCTACCTGTTTGATATCAGATCAACCACTTAACCTCCCTGGCTTTCATTCTTTCCACAAATAAAATAAATAGATTAGGCTTAACATTCCCTCGGATCCTTTCAACTAAAAAAAAAAAAAAAAAATCTATTGATCTTGGAGTTTTAAAGTTTTTTATTGAGCGTGTCTTATTGAACTTTCTAATTTTTTCATACATCAATTCTGGATAAAACTACTTACCAGTTGCAGTTTAATTCACAGCCGGAGAAGTTAATGGTGAATGTGTAACACACGAGACACAGTAAATAAATATCCTTGTAGCTTATCAGCATACTACTTTTTTCTCGGTTCTGATTACTCACATGTTTTTCAAGGAGGTGATTCTGACTCCTAGTGTGTTCTGGCCTTTTTTTACCAAGGCTGAGGTTCACAGACCGAGGGCTTTGCAGGCCATGTGTAGCTAGTTCATTCTGTTTGTTCCATGATCTATTTTGTTTTATTTATTTAAAAGAGTCATTTTAATTATATATATGTATACACACACACACACACACACACACACACACACACACACACACACACATATATATACATCTAAGCACACACATATGTGTGTGTGAATGTGCATATGAATCCATATGACAGAGGAGGAGGAGGCCATAAGAAAGCATCAGATCGCCTGGAGCTGGAGTCACAGGTGCTTGTGAGCTGCCCAGTGTGGGTGCTGGGAGTTGAACTTGAGTCCTCCACAAAGGCAGCAAGTGCATAACTCTTAACTGCTGAGCATCTTCTCAGCCCCTTTATAATGTACTAGAAAAACTCAATCATGACATGTGTTCTCTCATCTCCAGCTTGCTGGGCTTTCGCAAATTGAAACTGGAAAGCAGCAGAAAGCACAGGTGGGTGTACTTAGAACACTATACTTGGTACGCTTTGAACACCAACCATGTCAAGAGACAAGGGATGTCAATGTGTACTGAACACACACACACACACACACACACACACACACACACACACACACACACACACGATAACCCCTAAAAATGTAAATCCATAATTGATAGGTCCAAAGAAAAAGTTTAGGCATCAACACAGTTTTAGTTGGACGCATTAGTGCTCCGTCTTCATCAATGGGCAAACCATTGTAGAAGCATCAGAGTCAAGTTGCACCCTGGACCAAATGGACCTAATGTGAAAATTTCATTAAAGAATGTGGAGGGTAGTTTCTCATCAGTACATGGAACATTCCCCAGGGAAAATATCAACGAATTAAAAAATGTTGAAATTATACAAATATCCTTTCTTTTCTTGCATGTGTATGCATATGTACAATATATATATAAATATATCCTAAGGAAGTCTTGAAACAACTGAAAATGGAGACACAAAATCACAAAAGCAACAGGATACAGGAAGTTCGGCACTAAGAGGGAAATTTGTAGCAATCAATATCTACATTTGAAAAACAGAAATATCTTTAATAAATAATCTACCGTTGCGTCTCAGTGAGCTAGAGAAACAAGAACTAACCTAGAGCTAGCCAAAGTGAAGACATAATAAAGACCAGAACGGCACATGAACAACAAACAACACATGAAATGGAGACAAAAGATAAAATAGTCAAATTTATGGCTAGACTAAGAAAAAAGAGAAGATTCAAATAAGTAAAAATCATAGGAGAAATGGGAGCTGTTATGACTGACACTACAGAAATAGGAGAGATCCGATGAGATCATTACGATTTCTTTGTACCAATACATTTTCTTATCCACACTACATGGACAAATTCCTAGACACATCTATTTTACTGAGCTCGAGTCATGAAGAAAGAAAGAAAAAAAAAAAAAAAAACCCAAGGACAAAAATAGCTAATGGGATTGAATTTCCAGTGAGGAGAAGCCCAGCACCAAATGGATGGCTCCATTCCTAAATTCTACCAACACTCAACAAACTAATATCAATTCCCCTTAAGTTATTTCAAGGATGAGAAGAAGGAGAAAATTCTTCTAAACACTTCCAGTGAGGTCAGCATCACCCTGGCCCTCAGAGCAGAAGAGGATACAAGACCTAAAGTGAACTACAGGCTGATATCCTTGATGGATTTAGGTGCAAAAGTTCTCAGCAAAATGTGAACAGACCAAATGCAAAAGCGCACTGGAGATACGATTCACCACAGTCGGGTACGCTGCATATCAGGAATGGAAAGGTCATTTGACATACTCAGATCAGTAAACATGTCACACCCTAGAGCAGAAGAAGGACAAAACCTGCATGTTCATCTCAACAACTGCAGAAAAGGAACCTGGTAAACTTCACCATAGAAATGCTGAGCTAACTAAGAGTAGAAGGACCATACCCCAGGGTAACACATGCCGTTTATGATACCAGCTGCTGACGTGCTACTGAATGGGGAAAAGCTGAGTGTTTCCTGAGATCTGAAGCAAGACGAGGATAGTGCCAGAAAACCTAGCTCGCTGGGAAAAGATGTCATATTGACACTGCTGGTAGATGCTATTTAGAGAGAAACCCCCATATGATGTGAAAAGCATAATCATAAACAGTGTGTGTTTTCCTATCCTTCATCCTCTTGATAAGATTACCCTATACCCCCATCCATCTCTCCAGACTAGAATTTTGGTTATGCAGTGAGTGACATCAGCTTAGTGAGACAAGATGATTCAGCTTCTCTGGGGATGGTATCCACTTCAGAGTCTTTGCAATGTTTGATGGAGTTTAGAGTCACAATGTTTAGAGTCGTGTCTGGAGCTCAGTAACTGTTGTTGCTAATTTTCCATTTTGTTTTTGTACACACACACACACACACACACACACACACGGGGGGGGGGGGAGTCAGTTAAAATCATGAACTTCAAAGCCTTACCCTATTCACTTGCCTTAATCTAATCCTTTGAAATTTAGTAGTTGTCAAAGCAGGCATCCAGGGTGAGGTGCACACGAAGTGTAAAACACACTTGCCAACCAGTCATTTCAGACACAAACATGCAACAAAAATCTCAGGACAGAAGCAAAGCCCCAGTCACAATCACAGGCATGCTTGTGTTTGAAAGGAGCCCCTCTGGCAAAGAACAAATCCACTGTGAATTTAACTGGCGACTCTTCGGCTTTGAGTAAATACTCCTTTCACAGAGAGTAGCTTGTCCTCTTGCTAAGGAATCAGGCATAAGCCTCATTCCAAGCATTGCTCAACATGATGTTCCTCTCTTTTGAAACCAAAATATACTATTTGTACCAAGTGTTTGTTTACTCTATGAGCCCTTTCCAGAATTGTCTGTCATATTAAAGCTCACTGTGTGTAAGCTATCAACTTCATATACTGTCAATTTCTCTTGTGAAAATGGGGACTGACAGACTGAAATACCTACAAGGATCAGGACAGTTTGATAAACAGTGTAAATGCATAATTTGAGGCACAGGACAGCAATGGATAACACAGCCTTCAGCTCAGTATGCAGGGCACATGAAACACCCACGGGCTTGGGATGGCTAAATGTTGTCAACTTGATGGGAGCTAAAATCGAGCGAGGGATATGCTTTTAGGTGGGTCTGTGGGGACTTCTAGAAAGAGTACTTGAATTGAGAGGTCCATCCTCAGAGTGGGCAGCACTTTGCTGTAGTGGCCCAGAAATGAGGAAGTCCCAGGAAAAGAGCTATGCTAATTTGCTTTTCTGCCTTCAGTTTTTTTCCCCTTGAGTGCATCTCTCTTGAGGTTGATGCAGCGGCCATCCTTTCCTGACATCCAACCCGGTTTATTCAGCCTTTCCATATGGGATGGAGACTCATAGCTCCTTAGCAATTCTCTGGACCCTCAACACCAGATTGGAACAGCTAACCTGCAAGCCTTGGGGAATGAGCAACTACAGGGTTCTAAGTCTAAGACAGCATGCAGACTGTCATTGTTGGACTCCCCACCCCTTATCCTATAAACCAGTGGCTCACAGAGTGTGTGTTGAGACCCCTTTAGGTGTCAAATGGCCTTTACAGGGGTAGCAGATCAGATATCCTCCGTATCAGACACTTACATTATGATTCATAACAGTAGCAAAATTATAGTTATGAAGTAGCAATGAAAATAATTTTATGGTAGGGGTCACCACAACATGAGGAGGTATATTAATGGATTGCAGCATTAGGGAGGTTGAGAACCACTACTGTAAACCAAATCTAACAACCCCCCCTTTAATCTATAGCAATTCTATCAGTTCTGTTCCTTTAGCGAACCCTTATACAGGGATCTACTCATCAACTCCAGTTATTTGATGTGTAGGAAATAGGCACAATGATGCCAAAAATTCTGGATTTTTAAAAAAGGAACTATAGTTCCTGAAAATTAGTGTAAGCAATTTGTAAATTAGCATGACTTTAAGTCCCAACAAGTGAATCCAATGTAAAACCCTTTGTAGGAAAACTATATAAATAAAATAGTACACACCTATTGGGAAACTCAACATTTGCACTAGCAGTCACAACCTTTGCTGTGGGTCCCTTGCAGGCTCTAGGGCATAATATGTCTATGGATCCATTTTTTCTTGTTTATTTGGTATTAGGACAAATATGTGACTTACATAGGGCAAGGTGTGTCAGATCTTGGGTGGAGTTTGGCACAGATAAGACAGGATCCCTTTTTCTTGCAGAGCGATTTTTACAGTTTATTAATATTAAAGCACTAAGTGATAGATTCAGAGATGCCCTAGATACCACACAAAGGAAGTTTCAGGAATAACTGGAGGTTTCCCACAAATCACAGGGTCGGTTCTCCCTCTGACCTTGAGCATGGTTTCTTGTTCCCATGACGACTAATTTTCTATTTGAGGAACCTGATTAACAGAGAATGGCATTTCCCAAAGGCAAGATGCATCAGCTATAGAAAATTAATAAGTGAGAACCTGCATTAAACAATGCTAAGTAGTTTACTTGCTGAAGTTTTTTTTTCCCCTGAACCTGTGGATGTTGCTGCTACCACCTTCCCACTGTTACTCCTGAGAAACTGACATCTAGGATGACAAGCACATCTGTAGCTTGCCAGATGCCAGGTGGGGGTCTAAGTTTTTCTTTTTGTGTGCATCTGCTAGCTCAGTCCTCTCAAGTCTGTGTGGTAGGTTATTTCTCTGGCACATTATTTTGCATGTGCAGGAACAAATAGGTTATTTGCTCATGGTAGTCTACCTGGATTCGGAGGAAAGGCTGTTTCTCAAGCTCTCTTCACCTTCTTCCAGGCTCTTCCACCCATGGCAGGCCGTGGGATTACTTTCCCACCAGACATAGTTTTGAAAAATGCTGGGATAGACAGAGGATGAGACGGGGGAGAAGGGAGAAGGGCATCTGTAGAATGACTCACAGGGGAACACCATCACAGTAGCCATGAGTACGGGGAGAATCTGCCCTTAACTGGGCTATCAAATGTCCCATGCTCATGGCTAGGATTCAGAACTTTAAAACATCTGTAATCTTCTCCCATAGCTAGTAAGATGTATGTACACACAGCATTTAAAACATTTCAAATATGGGAGCATTTCTGACACACAGCATACACAGTGCACACGTGACAGTCCCTACCTTTAGAAGTGTCTTACCTCACGGTGTACAACCATTTTCTACATCTAACCGTGAGCATCTCAGATTTAATTTGAACAGGATATATATTGTATACTGGTTGTTTTTTTTTTAACCGCATAAATAGGAGAAATAGATAGATGTTCAACATATGAAAAAAAACACTCACCCTTAATTAAAGAAATGGAAACGAGAACATTAATCAATACTCTTTTTTTCCTACCTTACAAATTGGCACTCTGAATAGGTCATCATATATATGGGGGTTGGAAAGCTCTTTTCACGCACTGTTGGAGGGAGCGAAAGCTGTTACATCTTTGGAAAGCCTTTTAGAAGTCTCAGACAAAAATCAATATGAAAATTGATGTACAGTAGCACACTCCCAGAAAAACGCTGCCACCTTCATGAGGTCAGCTACGCCTCCTTGCAATAGTTTCTTACAAGCTGGCGTGGCAGCTGTCGACTTTCCCAGAGAAGGAGACATGGGAGAAGGTCAGAGGACCCTTACCTGAGGATCTGGCCACTCCTCCCAGATTAGTAGCCAGTGATACCCAAATTGCATGTGGCCTGGAGACTAGGGGACAAACTAGAGCGTGTGGGTCTGGCAACACTAGCTGAATGGGATTCTGTTTACGAGGCTATGGTGCAGCCAGCAACTGTACTGGGCAAAGACCTTTCAGTGTGACTCGGGTCACCTGTGCTCCTTTCACCCCAGGTCTGAGTGAGTTAAACTAGTTCATTTCCCATGGTTAATTGTGGTGAAATTGTATTTCTGTTGTCATCAGGACCGTAGGAGGAGAGGGATAGACAGACATTTTCCCCAGGGAAAGAATTTTTATGGACAAAATACCCTAGAATCATAGGGTTTGACTGTTTCTGTTCTCTTGTTCTCGGAGTCATCCAATTTTCTTCTTTCTGCCAAGCCCTAGTCCATACGGCTGTGCGTGTGTGGTGAACTTACATATATGTAGATTTGGGTGTGTGAGCAGAGGCCAGAGGATGTCTGATGTTTTCCTTTATCATTGTCTTTTTTTTTTTTGAGGCAAGATCTCTCTCTGAACCTAGAATTTGCACTTTCTTTTTAGTATAGAAGCCAGCAAACCCCAGTAGCATTCCTGTCGCCCACCACTCCATATTTGTGCGGTAGGATACATGCCTGGCTTATAACATGGGTGTTGGGGTCCTAACTCTCATGTTCCTGCTTGCACAGCAAATACTCTTAACAGCCGAGTCACTTCTTCAGCTCTCATACATACTTTAAAAATGATGGTGGTGGTGGTGGCGGTGGCAGTGGCAGTGGTGGGGGTGATGGGGGTGATTGTGTGTGTGTGTGTGTGTGTTCGTGTGTTCATGCCTATGCACATGTGGAGGTCAGTGAACAACTTTATAGGATTTGTTTTCTCCTTCCACCTTTATGTATGTTCTGGGGATTGAGCTCAGCTTGTCAGGCTTACACAAAAAGCTCCTTTTGAACACTAAGCCATTGCCTGTTCCTGTGCGTCATCTTTGGAGAAACTCCTCAGAGTACACTTGTGTTGCTATGTTTTATTAATATGATTTTGCTGTGCTGTTTGCTACCTTCGTTCTTAAAGGGTTATGCCTTCTTACTGGTTCTTACGTAACTTCCAGCTCTTCTTACTTTAGGGAAAGCACACTTGCCATCTCATGAATGGTTGGCTTGGCATGAAGGCTTGTTCTGGACAATGGGTGTGAATCTGACATATGCCTGGACCATGAAGAAGTTTGGAGAGCTATGTGTAGACATTGTTTCTCAGTTCTCTCTGGGTCAACAGATCCAAACTTTTGTTGGTTTGTTTTTGTAGCCTCGGTCCTGGTGTGCAGACCACACTGAGCAGAGCTGAATTGCACTCATCTCTCTGTGAGTGAGAGATGGGTGTTTGGCAAGCCGGTAGGATTTCTGGTTATCTGCAAGCTTCAGTGTAGACCTATCATGACATAGATCAAAGTCCACTTCTTCCACCGAGCCTTCCTTGTCTACTCTAGTCTACTTTTCCTATGTCATAGTTGACAAAGAATGTCTTGTCCATAATATAAGTCTTTGAACATGTGCCTTTTCTAAAGCTGATTTCTGATTATAGAGAAATGTCTTTTTTTGCTCTCTCAGATGTGTTGCGAATTCCGTGAAGCCCATGCCAACATATTATTACTTTCACATGATTTTCTCTAGTCTTAGAAATGTAGTAGGTAATGAATCAACACTCTTTGCTTTATTCATGTTTAATTAACGCTGCTATATTTGATTGGTGCTGCTAATACACCAACAACCATAGAGGATGTTCAGTGTGCAAACCAGAGTTGCTTTATCACAAGCTAACATGATAACCAGGGATGCCTGGGTTGGTGAGAAGTGTCCACTTCCTTAGAAAGAGGTGTTTGGTTCCAGAAGGATTCACTTGCTAGGAGATTATTTCCCAGAGGACCTCACCATGTCTTACTTCTACATGGCTCATGTTTTCACTCATGAAACGCTCAGAAAATTTTCCAGAAGAGCATATAGCTCACAGTGGCCACATTGCTGCTAAGGATGAAGAAACCATCACCAGCAGCAAGTATATTAGTCCTCAGGCTAAACTAAAGAGAAAGCATGTGGTTCAGGTCTGTCATGAAGAGCTTACTATTTAGGGGCCACTTGTCTTAAGTGAAGAGAACAGAGGTAAGAAGGCAGAAATACAAGGGCCAGTTTCCTTTCTTCGAGGTGGCTGCTGTTGCCTTGGAGTGTCCGTTGGTGGCTGGCCTGGTAGCTCAGAAACAAGGCTTTGTTTACAGCTTCATGTAACTGTTGTATGCAGAGTTCATTATTAAACCTATTTAAATCGCCTGCTCACTTGGGCTCCAGAGCGTATGCTGTATTTTTGTGTGGCAAGTCAAACTGATACTCCTCTGTTACCTTGAAGGAAAGGAACTCCTCCATTCCATAAACAGCTCCGGGTGACTCCTCACCAGGAAGCCCCTCTGGCCTGCGATGCGACTTGAGTGAGCCTTAGTAAGGGAGGAGAGGGACCCATGGCAGCAAGATTGAATGGTGTTAATCTGAGAACCACAGGACTCTGGGATAAATATTTCACACTGGGCAAGCAAAGCGACGGAGCCATACATCTTTTAGTTTTTGCTGAACAGCTCTAACAACTGTGACGTCTGTATTCTTTTCTGAGCTATAATCTCATAATATTTTGATCCTTAGATAAACATCATTGAATCATCCCACAGTTAACCTTGTGTGGTTTTCTGAAGCTAACAAGCCAAGACGGTGTGGATTGATGGGTGGCGGCAGCCAAGTTTGAACAGCTATTATCAGTCAGTGGTTCATGGAGTGTTTTAATATCTGGCAAGAGGCGGGAGCTTTGCCTTCCTAGAGGGAAGGCGCAGAAGTGGCTTATCTTCCTGATTCTAAAGGGGACCATGAACGGCAGTGGGAAGATATCACCCTCTCTTTATGCATCAGAATTTGTGCTTTGACTGATGAACAAGTGGGGCATTTTTTTTTAATCCTGTAAATTTTCACTCTCTAGGAGACAATCTCTAGCAAATTGTGAGTACTTTGTGTTTCAAGGGTTGCAAGGGGACTCTAAGCTTTTTGGTCCAGCCAGTTATTTGTAATAGGCAATCTGGGCCATTAAGCGAATTAAATTTACAGGAGGTATAAAAACTGTGGCTAAAATATTTAAACTTAGTTTAGGTGAAGGAGCTTTGGAAAAAGAAAAAAAAGTCAAGTACCCAGTTTGTGTTGAGGTGACTGTTGAGAATCTCTGGGATGGCGGCAGACACGGGCTCATGGCAGCAGAGCCCTTCGTAGAAGAGAAGGGCAGTATTCCATGTTGGAGAGTTAAACACATGCATAGATACTGACAGACTTGAAGGAGATACAGAATGGGGAGATAGCCAGTGTCCCAAGGGCCACAGTTTCCATCCTGTGAGCCCTGATTTCACCTTCTGCACTGAACTACCTCCCCAGTCTTCGATGTAGCTGATTTTGATGTCTGCAAGTATGAGTGGAATGGACACGTGATCTGCACAATGACATAACTAAGACTCAAAATCATCTACCCTCAGGGCTTGGGGGATAGCTCAACGGGTAGAGCAGTTGCCTTTTAAGCATGAGGATCTGAGTTTGCTACATAGAACCCATGTGAAAATGTCAGCTGTGGTGTTTTGTAATCCCAGTGTTAGCGAAGTGGAGACAGGCAGACACCTGTGGGCTCCCTGAGAACTCAGTCTAGCCTAATTGGTGAGTACCAGGCCAGGGAGAGACCTGTTTCTAAAGGAAGGTGGGCTTCACCCTAGGAACAGCACTTGAGGTTGACTGCTGTTCAAATATGGCTCTAATTTGCTTAGTGTGATAAAGGCCATAGGCAAAAGCAACTTGGGGAGGAGAGTGTTCATTTCAGCCTACTGTTTGTAGTCCATCTATCTCTGAGGGAAGACAGGGCAGTAACTCAAGGCAGGAACCTGGAGGCAGGAACTGAAGCAGAGACCCTGAAAGAATGCTGCTTCCTTGTTCTTCATGGTTTGCTTCAGCCTGCTTCCTTATACCTCCCAGGACTACCTGCTTAGGGATGGTACCATGTAAGGCTGAGGACCTCTCACATCGATAATTAACCAAGAAAATGCCCCACAGATCTGCCCACAGGCCAATCTAATGGAGACATTTTCTCAGTTTAAGTTCTCTCTTCCCAGATGATTAGCTTGTGTGTACCTTGTGTCAAGTTGACAAAACCCAACTAGTACAACTTTTTTAAATCATCAAAATATCATATTTTCTCATGTTGCTGTGAATCTCTGAAATTGGCAGGAGTGACTCTCAGAAGAAGAGATGAAAAATGAAAGCACTGTTTTCTGAATTTGCTAAGTTCAGTGCCTCTGGAGGGCATACCCCTTGTCCACATCACAAAATTCATATGTGGTTTTGAGAAGTTTGTAGACACAGCTCAGGGGCACATAAAATAGAGGTAAGCAATAGGAGGGCAAACAAATACTTGCTGTGGAGACTGTGCATTAAATCATTTGAAGAAATTAAGGATGCTTAATTTAGAAAATAGAAACTCTCAGGAGACGTGAGACTATCATCACCTAGTGTATCTAGTTATGTTTTTCTGGAATTTTGCATTTGGAAAGCTGCTATTAAAGCCTTCTTGAAGTAGAGGAATCCAGGAATACAATTCTGACCAGTGCACCAAAGGAACAGAGTGTGTGTCACTGGGAAGCACTATTATAAAAAAATTACTGTGTGATCAACATTTATATATTTATATTTTTATTGTGTGTATCAATTATACATGGTATTATATTATATAAAGATATGTTCATATAAGTATGTGATATGTTGAATACTTCCTCCCATAATCTCCTTATATATATGTTTATATATCCATGAAAAAGCCAGGGATCATAAATGAGAGAAAGCGAGTGGTTTTTGTCTTTCAAATACTGCCTTTAATTCTGTTAGTAGGTTCATGTCCAGCCTGGGATATAGTATTTTATTCCTGATCTAAGGTTTTCCAATACCACCACCCCTTGAATGAGGTTTGGATTATATTTTTAATTAAAAATAAAGTTTCATACTGCATATTATGATCATAGTCTTCCCTATGTTGTCTTCTCCCAAACCTTCCCCATCTCCCCATCCCCTCATCCCCATGCTTGCTTTTTCTCTCTTCTTAGAAAACAAACATGCCAACAAACAAACAAACAAACAGAATAAAACAAAGTAAACAGACAAATAGAGAAAAACAAAAACAAAGAAAAAGCATGAGAAACATATACACACAAAGAGATACATACATATACACACAAAATTGGAAACCGTAATAGGTAAGTGAAAGATAAGTCAGGTAACAACAACAACAAAAAAAAGCTCAAAGCATGATTAGAGAAAACATCCTGAAAATGCCATTGAGTTTGCTTTGTGGTGGCCGTCTACTGCTGGGCACAGGGTCCTCCTTAAGTGTGGTTTGTATACCCAGAGAAACTCCTTTGGAGAAAATTACATTTTCCTTCATGAGTGTTTTCAACTGGAGATAGTTTCAGGGTTAAGAATGGGGCCTATGTCCACTTCCCCTCTCAGTGCTGGGAGCCCTGGCCAAGCCCTTTGCATGCTGCCATGGTTTCTGTGAGTTCATATGTGCATCAGTCCTGTTGTATGCAAGACACTGTTTTCTTGGTGTTTTCCATCCCCCTGACTCTTAACAATCTTTCTGCTTCTTCTTCCACAGAGTTCCCTGAGGGGAGGGTTTGATGGGAATACCTCATGATGGGTTGAGTGTTCCAATGCCTCTCACTCTATACACGTTTTTCAGTTGTGGTTCTCTGTATTCGCTCTCGTTACCTAGGTGGGATGCTCCTAAATCCTAAAGTAGCATGCATCTCTACTGCTAGCTGAGTGAGACACTCATCTATGGGTATATAAGGATGCTATTAGGAAAAAAAAAAAAAAAAAAGAATGCTATTAGGAGTCCTTTGATTGCTATGCTTCTTTAGCAGAACAATAGTATTGGTTTTTTCCCCCTAGGCCTGTGGCCTATCCAGTCTTAGATTCTTGCCCACCCTAACAGTTTCAGGCATCATGGAGTGGCCCTTAAATCCAATCATATAGTGTTTGGTTACTCCCACAGCCTTTGTGCCACTATTGTACCAGTGTATCATGCCAGCAGGTCACCATTGTAGATCAAAGCATGTGTAGCTGGGCTAGTGTTTACCTTTCTCCCCTGGTAGCATGCAGAGTACCTTCCAGCACTATGAACACTAGTCAGTAGGGGTGAAGCTCTAGGAAGGCACCAACGTCACCTTTCCATGTTCAATGAGATATGTAGATGTTGTCTTCAGTGATAGGGTGTTACCATCAGCTTATGGAGAACAACCAATAACCTTGGCAAAAATGTGAGTTGTTTGAAGGTTTCCATGGGGGCTTTTTTGGCCAACAATTCAATTAGATGTAACCCATTCCTGGCATTGGTGGAAACAGTGGTCTAGTTGGGGCTTTGTATCCTATATCACCTGGTGATTCCATTTAGAGTTCTTTCATCTATACCATCTATCTCTGTCTCTGTCTCTATATACCATCTTCCCTACTCCTCTCTACTTAATTCTCCCATTCCAGTCCCCACATATCTCCATAACTATGTGTTCTATTTCCCCTATCCTAGACGCTCCTCTCTCTTGCCTAGTCCCTTACTTTATAGCTAACCTCTGTGGTTATATGCGTAGTAGCATGTCCACTGAAGGCTTAAAGAACAACCGAATTATAATTTTTGGGCAGTTCAGCAGTGATTATTTTATCTGTCTGGGCTTCTTTGTGACTGTCTGAGGCCAGTATCCCACCAGCTTGGGTTGCTGGTGAACAGGAGACATTTGGGATTGGGTGGGTTGCTGGGAGAGTGTGTGGAACATGCTGAACTTTTGCTGTTCTCTCAAGGTAGGGGCTCATAATAACAGGAGGCACAGCCCCGTCTGGGAATCTAAACCCTAAATATGTTAGTTTCTGTTGTCTTTTGCCCTGACCAAATGCTTGAGAGACACAGTTTAAAGGAAGGACACTTTTTGTTGGCCTGATGGTCCAGAGCCAAAGCTCCCTATGTTAGGGAATGCATGGTGGTCGGGCCTCTGTCCTTGGTGGTGGAAACTTGTGGTAGGGGACACCTTGCTACATCCTAGACATAGACCGGAAGTAGAGCTGAGCCAGGAACTGGGTCTTGTGTCTATCCTTCAGGTCCTGTCCTGGTGTGTACTTCCTCCCGCAGAGGGGTCGCTAGTCTGCACTCAACAGCAGCGCCATCTAGGAACCAAGTTCAAACACATGAACCCACAGAGGATCTTTTTCATTTGAGCCACAACTGTGAGTTTCTACTCCTCGGCAGGAGAGTGAATGTGCAGTGCATGTGATTTCTGTGAAAGGGGGTTTACGCAAGGGTTCTGCACATTGCAGGTCTCTCTTGGTTTTTTTTCACATATATGTTGTGTCCTCTATGAAAGGCACATATGGGATTTTTAGGTCTTAGCAAAGGTAATGACCATTGGATGCTTCCCACTTATGTGGTACAGGTGATCATGGCCGTCAAAGGAAATTTCTTATACAGTAAGGGCATGCTTTTCTAATCATTAGGATGAGATTTCAGATGAGATGCAACTCTCCTGGGAGCCAGAAGTGGTTAAATATTGATCACTTAGAAAAGATTTGAGTACTTATCAGGTGCAGTCACATGCTGGAAATCTTCAATTATGTCCTAAACCCACGCAGCCACTTTTATGGTTTTAGACATTTAAACAAAAATCATAATTAAAACTATCAGAGAATTTTTGTGTAATTGTGTGTGATGAACTCTAGAATACTGTATATTATTAATCTGTAACACACTTTTCTTTGTGTGTGTGTATGTGCATGCCAAAGTCCAGATTTCAAGGCTAAAAATAAACCCCTGGCTTGATACATATGGAATTTATAGATGTCAAGATTACTCATGAAAGAGCCAGGGAGTATGAAGAAGACTTTTATTAGGATGTAAGATTTATACAGAATCTGCCACCAGATGCCATCTTTCTATGTCCCAGCTACTCGACTGTTTCTTAATATTCCCTGTAGCAAATCCTTGTGAATCATTTGATTTAAGCGTTCCCTCTCCCCCTTCCCTCCTGGTCCTCCAGAGTTCTCCTATCCTTCCTTGCATGGCCCTCCTGAGGCTTGTCTTACGTGAGCCTTAAATATGAAGTGGAATTCCTATGAAGACAGATTTGATATTGCCAGATGTTGACTGTTTCCATTTGTATGACATATATAAAAAGTAAGAATTGTGGCTTCTGCTTGCAGCTGATGTGATGACCCGTTACATCAGGTGAGACTGCTGTGGATCTTTGCCTGGAAATACAGAATAACAGATTCACAGGCAAGGCAGATCTCCTTAGGGTGATTTACTTCAGTCGAAATTTCCCGATGCTTGCTACCAGCAGGAATCACAAAGAAAGCAAGCCATGAGGGCATGCTACATTGGAAAATCTGTGTACATACTTAGAATAAGGTACAATAAGTTTTACCAGCAGGTATGCCGGTCACTGTAGCTACAGAGAGGTGGAGACTGAACGAGTGCCTCAGGAAAAGCGTAGCCCCGATGATATGGAGCCCGTGCCTCTCAGACAGCAGGGAGTGAGTGCTACTCTTTAGCACGTGATCTGAGGCCCATTATTTATTTCAAATTTCAGTCTTCAAAGTATGGGTAGTAGTCTGATTGGCACTGCATTTACGTTGTTAAGATTAAATGAGAAAAGATAGAACGAATGTGTCAGTAATAAGATACAGCCATTGCTTGGCCTGTGTCAGTCCTGCTTCTGTGATTAGGGGTCCACTTTTGGCCAGTCCAGTGGGAATCAGCATGGCGTTAGACAGAAACTGACCGGGTCAGCAGGCCAGGCCTTTCTTGCTCCTTGGTGAGGTGCTCTGTGCCTGTCAGCTAATCAAGTGTCTTCTTGGGACCCATGTTAAATATTGTCCTAGTTGTTGTCTTTAGGAAGAATGAAACACACGAAAGTGAAAATTCTCTAATTCTTTTCCAATGTAATCCAGTACTATGCTGTAAAAGACAAGTAGGTACACAGATTAAAATATCAACAATAGCACACTTTGATATAAGCCACGTAACAATCAAAGCAGCTAGAATAGGGTTCCTTGCACTTAACACACATTTGGCTCTGCTGGGGAATTCTGGGGAATTGTTACCAAGTGGGTCCTGATTGAATCAGCCCTGGGTGCTTGGAGTCTGGTATTCTGTGTTTCTATCCAGCTCCCTGCTCCTGTGTGAATGAAGAAGGGATATGTGTCTTCCCAGTTTGACCTCTTTGCTTGGTGGTGAGGACCCCGGAGTCTCTTTTCTCTTTATATACACAAAGGGAATGAAATTGTCACCTTGTAAAGATACTTTCAACCACCTTGATTGCAGTGTTATTTGCCACAGCCAAGATGTAAAAGCAGCTATAAACCCGTCAGTGGGTATGTCTTTGTCACTGTTCTTTTGCTGTGAAGAAGCTCCATTACCAAGGCAACTCTTATGAAAGAAAGCATTTAATTGGGCTGACTCATAGTTTTAGAGGTGTAGTCTATTATCATCCTGGTGGGGAGCATGGTGGCATGCAGGCAGGCACTGGAGCAGTAGCTAAGAGCTATATCCTGATCTGTAGGCAGAAAGAGACAGGCTGGCTCTGACATGATCTTTTGAAACCTCAAAGCCCACCCTCCAATGACACATTTCCTCCAATGAAGCCACACCTCCTAATCCTTCTGATCCTTTCAAACAGTTCCACTCCTTGGTGACTAAGCATTCATATAATGTGAGCCTATGGAGTCTATTCATATTCAAAACTACAGCAGGGCCAGTGGACCAAAAAAAAAAAAATTGTGACTACATACAATGGATTCTATTCAGCCTTTGAGTAAAGGAGACTCTGCTGTTTGTGAAAATGTGCATGAACTTCAGAGGACATTATAGTAAATGAAAACACCAGACACGGAACAACAAATGCTGTGTGACCTGGTCATCAGGACAAAATGTGTGTCTTCAGAAACAGAGAGGGAACAGCAGCAGCCATGTAAGGAGCTGGAGGGAGAGCAACACGGACTGATGGAGCAGGAGTGAAAGAAATCCAAAGATGTGGATCAAAGGGCACAAGGTTACAGCTGGAGGGATCTAGAGATCTAATGCACAATGCAAGAGTTTAGCACACAGTTGGGATTGGGAAGATGGCTTTGTCAATAATGTGTTGATCATAAATGCATAAAGAACTGAGTCTTTGGTCAATTCCAAGTACCCCTAAAGAAGGCCAGGCACAGGGGTGCATGCTGGGAAGATGGAAAAACACGATGATCCCTGGGGTTTGCTGTCCAGCCAGCATAACCTACTTAGTGAGTAGGAAAAGAAAAATGGTGGGTAACACCTGAGGAACAATAGCCAAGATTGTTCTCTGGCTTCCCTATGCATTCACACACACACACACACACACACACACACACACACACACACACACACACACACACCCCTTTCTCCCTACTCATCTATCTCTCTGAAAGTAGCTCTGTTTATCTCTCTCTGTCTCTGAGAGTAGATCTTAGCTACCTGTAAAACACAAGCACAAACACAACACACACACATATGCATACACACCACACACACACACACACACACACACACACACCTTTCTCTCTACTCATCTATCTCTCTGAAAGTAGCTCTGTTTATCTCTCTCTCTCTCTCTCTCTCTCTCTCTGAGAGTAGATCTTAGCTACCTGTAAAACACAAGCACAAACACAACACACATACATATGCATACACAACACACACACACACACACACACACACACACACAGAGGCACCTATGTGAGACAGCACACTGCTAACTTGACTGAACTAGGAGTCTTTTCCCCATGTATGTGGACACTGAAACACTTTGCTGTACCTTCCAAATAACACAATTAAAAATGTCTACAGCATATGAATTTCAATGTGAACTCTCCCCTATTCACATCAATTTGGTCAAGACAGCCTAAAGTAAAATAAAGGGCAAATAAATTAAATAATCCAAAAGGGCAGGAGTATAGTTCAAATTCCTTACAGGTGTTCAAGAGCAAAACAGCAGCTTAACCTGAGACTTTCAAAACTGAAGCCCAGCAGAGTCTGATGGAAACATACCAGAACCCAGGGCTCAGGTGTCTCCTTTGTGGGTCTTGACCAATATATCTATGTGCCAGACAGAAATAGTCACTCTAAATGTACAGGACACTAGAGCTACACCGCACTAGATCTACTGGGACAATTGACATCTGACGCATCCCTCACTGAGAATAGTTCCAGCTGCCAGTTCAATCTCAGCAAATTGCTTGATCAGACTTTGTCATAAAATTCACTTTTTAGTTAAGAACCATAGATAATTTTGCCCTAGAAAGGATTTTGCATAGAACCTATTCTCTTTAAACTGTCAGCATGAGTCACGGAGAAGAAAAGGGCTCAGGGATCAAAGAAAATGAAACTGCTGATAACTCCCCCTGTCAAATTTCAAGGGAGCACGGTGGGGACACAGCCTGAGATGGATGGGAAGACTGTGACTTCACATGATGCCTGAGCAGGAGACAGGTGTCCATCTCTTTCAGGTCAGGGAGTTCTCTGGATGCCTCTGGGGTTTAGGCATATTTGATGATGGGCGTGGAGAATGCGTGTTGGCCTGTAGAAGTGAGAATTGCTTCCATTCATTTTCGGTCTTCAGTCTCCACTTTGAAGTCTCAGAGGGAGGAACGAATGTAAAAGCCAGAATAGAGAAAGATGCTTGTGTTTGCTGTCAGCCATGCCCTATGGATTGAGAACTGCCTTGATTCTTTTTTCTTTTCCCCTCAGACATAGGAAACTTTCAAGTGAAAACTTAAGCAAGAAAACACAAGTGGGAAATTTTGTTCTCTTTATTATTCTAACAGTCCTTAGCAATGCAATGTTTGTAGGGAAAACAGGAGAAAACTTTATCAGGAGAAAAGTCCTGAGGCAGGCTATAGGAAATAGCTATATAAATATACTTATAGAATACATGTAAAAATTTATATATATGTGCTTTATACATTATATCATATATTAATAGAAAAAGAAAGTATTCCTTAAATATAAGCGATTTGGTTTCATTTTGCATACAAAATTTTGTTGTAAAAAGCAATCTCTTTTTTCATTTTTATGTTGCTAAGAATTCTTTCATGACACAAATATTCAACTGGCAGTGGGATTGGATATTTTGATATTTACTTTCCTTAACTAATTTTTTTTTCTCTTTGGGAATTTGGTTACTTACTGCTGCTGGGACAGTGATCGAAGTTAGTTCTCTATGTTGGAGGTCTAACGTCATGTTTTGCAAAGGCCATTACTCAGCTTTAGTGTTAAAAACCCATAGATTACAGAGTTACATGTACCTAGCTAACACACTGGTTTTTACACTATAATATTTCAGAATTTAGCAGCCAATATCTTTTAAATGTAGCTTATTTTATATTATATGGGTGTTTTTTTCATCTATGTTTGTGTACCACATGCATGCCTGGTGCCTGTGGAGATCAGAGGAGGTGTCTGATCACGTGGAGCTGGAGTTACAGATGCTTGTGAACCTCCATGTGGCTGCTGGGAATCTAACTTGGGTTCTCTGGAAGAACAGCCCATGCTTTTAATCACAGAACCATCTCTCCAGCCTCAGTGGCTACTATTTTAATGGGAAAAGACTAGCTTTTCTTTTTCTGTTCCTTTCCTCCCTTCCCTCCCTCCATTCCCTCTTCCTAACTTGTTGGTATACTGTTGAATGCCCAGTTGTAAGTCAAAGGAGAATTTCCATTTATTTCAAGTTCACCACAGAATGCATCATTTTGGAAATATTCATGGTGTCTTAAGGATTTTCCTAACATCTCATCTGGCTCCAGAATCCTCTCCGGTTCTGTTGGAAGGTAGCATGGGATCACTAGTAAAAGAAAGTAGTCCTACCTTCCACACTCCAGTTTGGCAGATGATCTAGTTACCCTACATGGCTTCTCTACCAGATGCCATGCTACAT
Source organism: Acomys russatus (assembly GCF_903995435.1). Lineage (NCBI taxonomy): Eukaryota > Metazoa > Chordata > Mammalia > Rodentia > Muridae > Acomys > Acomys russatus. Next base: position 48,482,578 of record NC_067147.1, read on the forward strand.
GTCGTGGACGTCAAGATGGATCAGGCTTGGTTCTCTCCCACTAGCAAAAAGACTTTCTACTGGTACGTGTGTGTGTGTGTACATGTGTGTATGTGTGTGTATTTTAATTTGAGCATTTTAACATCATATCTAATGCTTAAATTAGTGGTTTCTCACATTTCTTCTTCATATAGATAAATTGGGCTTACACTGTGCAATTAATCAGTTTTTGAGGACAGTGTTACTCAACTCTTACCCTTGTCTTCCAGTTCAATCCTACCAGTTAAAAGGTCAAAAGAACCATACTTAGTGATTCTGTCCCTTTAAAAAATGCCATAACTCAATTAACAGCCTATGTGCTGAATAGAGAGAGCAGACAACTTTTTGGGGAAGTGGGGCTACATTTTACTTTGCACACACCTGAATTCATGTGAAAAGATTGCAATAAATCCAACTGAAGGTGAAAGAAGCCCAAGTCTGTAAATGTGAGTGGTGAGCTGCAGGGCCCTGAACTGTACCTCAAGGCACCATTGCAGTCTATTCCCATTGTCCTTCAAAATCCAAGCCACATGGGAATCCGTGGCTTCTCACCTTGGTGCCATTACTGGGAGTTGAGTGGCAGCTGCTGTTGGAGTTCAGCCCCAGTTCCTTCACTCAGCTGGTCATAGTAACCATCCCGGCAGAAGCCTGGGGCCAGTGATTCTTCAGTGGCCAAAAGTTCTTAGTTAAGAGCAGTCTTGTCGGGATGGTATCACTCACTTTCCTGTTGCTCTGATGAGGCACCATGGCCAGAAGTGGCTTCTAGAAGAAAGGTTTAACTGGGCTTACAGTTCCAGAAGGAGAGCCCAAAATGGCTGCAGAAGCATGGTAGACAGTGGTCAAAGTAGGAAGCTGAGAGCTCCTATCTCATCCATGTGCAGGGAGCCAAGGATGTAGACTGAAAGTGGGGCTAGTCTTTGAAAGCCTATCCCAGTGACATACTTCCTCCAGCAAGGCTGTACCACTTCCCTAAACATTGCCACTGATTGGGGACAAGGTATCCAAAGACCTGAGCCTGTTGGGGGACTTTTCTCACTCAATCCACCGCAGTGATCCTCTCAGGTATGGGAGCAGGGGCACTGAAATGCAGGGAGTGACATATTATGGGATCTCTGTGGCCCTTGTAGGGAAGAGCATATTATTGCATTCTACCTGTAGGAGCATGTCATGTCATATGAACACGAAGCGATGGAGACACAGAAGTCTTCCCCGTCTTCTGGATCTGTTGCTTGATCTTTCCCATCTGTGGCTGACCTCTCCGGCAGAGTGTTGCTGCCTAGGCTGCTGGGTCCCTTCTGGATCAGGATTGCACATGTGATCACATGCCATAGGGATGTCCCTTTGATACCTCAGAAGCAGATGAAGCCCCTTAGTAAGTTATGTCCCAAACTTTGTCCCCTTAGAACTTTAGAGTCTCAAGAGAAGAGGAGAGATCTCTGCTGGTAAATATTTGAGCGATCTGGTTCTACCTCTTTCCTTTGGCAATCCTCAGAAGGCTTATTTAAGTATCTTGTTTCTAAAATAGCACTGGCTTGGAAAGTACACCCTGGCATCTCAGCCTCTGCACACGGGGTTACATACTTAGTGAGTGCCTGGAGGCTCATGGCATGCGCTCAGGATGCTAATTGTCTAATGTTCTAGCTATCGGCTGATGGGTAGTAGGAGGCAGTTGGGATTAAAGGCAAGGGTTGGACGGCAGACTTACTATCATTTATGGTGCTTTTAAAGGTTAAAGTTACAGAGAGAAAAATCTTGTTTGAAGTGGGCTTTTCATTCCCTGGGGTAGGATGAGAAGTCCATGTAGATGTGCAAGCTAGCAGGAACTGGCTCATTTCTCAAGTGGCCACCTTGGTAGTCAAAGGCTTTCTTGAGTTCTTTGAAGATGGAAGGACCTGTCTTCTCAGACTTCAGTGCTTCTGTGAGTGACCTAGTTTTCTGTACAGAGGCCATTCAAGGGAAGCATTTCATTGGGAATTAGTTTGTCTGTTTCAGTAGAGGAAGGAGAAAGGAAAAAAAAAAAACCCACAGTGAGAGAGTTCGAATTTCTTGGGAGGAGAGTGGTTCTTGGAGTCCTGTGCACTGTTTTCTGTAGGTGTGCATCCCAAGATCTAGCTGGCTAAGAACAGAAGTGGTTATTTTTCTTTGTGGAAAACTCCCAAACCCCTCAAGAAACAATAGAAATTTGGCTTGTAATTACTCACTTAGTCTTGTTGGTACATTTCCTTGATACATTCGTTGATACATGTTCAGTATGCAAAGTAAGGTAATGTGAGTTCAGGCCCAGCTTTCTCCACTTAATGTTATCTGGGTAGCAGGTCTCTACTAATATAAACCCACCACAAAAGTGCTGGAAAGATGCTCAGTGGGTAAGAATGTTTTCTATGCAAGCATTAGGACCTGAGTTCAAATCCCTACCATTCACAGAAAAGGGTGTGCATCTGTAACCCCAGAGCTATCTGAGATAGAGACAGGAGAATGGCTGGTAGGGCTTGTTGGCTGCTAGCCTAGCTCCCAGTTCAGTGAGAAACCTTTTCTCAAGGTAATAAACGAGGAGAGTGATGGAGCAGGACACTCAGAGGATATCCTCTGGCGTCTGCTTGTATGTAGGCATGTGTGTCTACATATGTACACATGCACACTTGTACATACCTCTTCATAAACACTTTTAGAGGCTATGTCATATTCCATATTCTAGATCTACTATAATTTTGGAAACTGTCACTTGTGTTATTAAGTTAAAATACCCATATGAATTCTGGCACTAATTCATTCTTTGTTTCTGTCCCAAGGTCTAAGCAGTGCCCTGCTTAGGTTCCCAACCCACCTGGAACAGAGTCTGATGCCTGGCCAGTGGGTCAGTGCTTGCCACCTCCAGCCTCTGTTGTTCATACCCAGGAGGGTTTCTGGAGAGACTGTCATTTGAGGGTTATTGATCTTATGGACAATTTAGCCTGCAGCCAGGGCAGTCACAGTGAGAAAATTGCTGTCAAAATGGAGCATGTCCCCGGAGCACTGTCTTGTCTGTGAGTCCTCAGGGACTCACAGAGGGCACAGGGAGGGAGGTCACATTGCTGTCCTCTCAGTAGAAAACAAAAGGGGAGCAAATGGCCCTGGAGAAATTACCACTCTTAATTGCCGCAAAATGGACAAAGTCCTTTTTTTCTCGCAGGGTGATCAACAACTGAAAACCATCCATTTAGTTCATAAACGAAGCAAAGGAAGATGGACATTCCATTTCTCAGGCAATAAGCTCAGTGCTAGGATTGTTTTCAGAGGGTGGGGCATAGGAGGGGCAGCGGAAGAGGGGCCTTGTGCCTCTGCAGTGGTGAGCTCTCCTCTCTTACCAGCATTACCTGTCCCTCCTTCCAAATTGATCTCAGTCCTGAAAGACATAGTTTTGGAAGCCGAAAGAATACAAGTCAAAGTAAATGCTTACTGTTTCCAACATATTCCTATATGTTTGTTTTTTCTCTTCTTTCAGCGGAAAATTAAAGATTCTGACACCACATCTGGGCCTTTTGGTTAAGATCAAATGTAAAGATCTTTACAAAATTATCTGAACCATCTATAGTGGCAGGTTTATTTATTTTCTTCTTTTCTCTTCTTCCCTCCCTCCCTTCTTCTCTCCCCCCCTTCCCTTTCTTTCTTTCCCAAGACAGGGTTTTTCTGTGTAGCCATGGCTCTCTTGGAACTTGCTCTGTAGACCAGGCTCACCTTGAACTCACAGAGATTCCTCCCTCATCTCTTCTCTTGAGTGCTGTAACTAAAGGCATGTGCCACCAACACCAGGGAGATTTGGTCCCTCACTGATGTTTTGAATATTGAATTATTTCCCCATTGGTCTCAGGATGATAAGGTCATATTTAAAAGTTCTATGTTATTCTGTAATAAAATTCACATTTACCTTAGAGAGCACCATAACTGTTTACTTTCTGGCCTGCAAAGATGGCTCAGTGGCTAAGAGCAGTTTCTGCTCCTGGAGAGGACCTGAATTCATTTCACAGAACTTGGAATTGGTGGCTCAAAATCCCTTATAATTCCATCTCTGGGAGACCCAACATTCACATGAACACACTCACCCCCAGGACACACACTGAGACACAGACCCCCAACCCCAACCTGCACATTAAAAGAGAGACCAGCTTTCTTCATGTCTTTAAAAACCAGATATAGAAACACAGTTTATGCATTAAATAACACCATAATAGACTAATATGATATAGTTTTAAACTTTTGCTGCCATTATTTATTGGTTTATGTGTATGGGTGTTTTGCCTGCTTGTATGTATGTGTACCACATGCACGCAGTGCCTGCAGAGGTCAGAAGAGGAATCAGATCTAGAAGTAGAACCAGAGTTACAGAAGGCTGTGAGCCATCATGCGGGTGCTGGGAATCGAACCCAGGTCCCCTGGGAAAGCAGCCAGTGCTCCTAATCACTTAGACGTCTCTCCTTTAAATGTCTTAAAAGGACTTCTGTTGACAATGCTGACCGAAGCACCTAGCACCACAACAAATATCTCACATCACCCCGACTTTGAGCACTGCACCATCGCTGCCACAGGAGAGCCCTTTGTCTTTTACAGATAGACAAAATAGAGGCACAGAGAAGTCAAGTAGCTTCCCTAAGATCACACAGTTAGTAAATTTGAAAAACCCTAAAGCCATTCACTTTCTTTGCTATGGATTCTGTCTTCAAGTCAGGTGATCATACACCCCTCTCTTCTGTTATCTCAAGGTCTGTTTGCCCAGGAGGAGGTTAATAGTGCCAGTGTCAGTGGGTCCCAAGAGTGACTTTTCTTTTGAGCTAAGCCGTCACTGGGGGAAGGGTGTCATGGTGCGTGGCTCATTGAAGGCATTTCCCTTAGATCAAGGTAATTGCATAAAGCACCAGAAAAGTATTTCAATTGCATTGTTCTTCCTGGTACTCACTGCTGTGGAACAAATTTGAATATAATGCTGATTATAGTGTTGTTGTTATTATTATTATTATTATTATTATTATTATTATTATTATTATTATTATTATTTTAGGGTAAAATATCTGTTGCTGCTCAAGGCTCATGCACAAGACACAGTAGAGAAAACCATAAGGGATAATTGGTTTGATAGAGAACGCATCCTGGTTTGTTACATTAATGCACATTTCAGTATGTGTTTTCAATTTGGAGTTATTTTTTGGGTTTTGATTTTTATCCCTAGGTATTTGTGATACATTTTCCTGAAAATTGGTGCTAAATTAGGAAGAAATAACAAGTCAATTATAGAGGCAGTGTTTAGAGAGATTTCAATCCAGTAACACGGCTATTCTGGCTGAAATACAGACATAACCTTATTACATACCTTTAATCCCAAACAAGGAAGGTAAAGTTACTTTGTAAAAGTAACACAGCCATGTTTGACAGTGACATTTAGTTGAGAGGCAGACAGAGTGATGAATCAGAGAAAGATTTGGCAGAGTAAGTCAGAATAGGATGTGCCCAACTCTCACTGGAGGAGAGGGAAGAGGACTTAGGAGAGCAGCACAGAGGGAGACAGGGTGCAGGCAGTTTTAGTGGGAGAGTTTTACAGCAACAGGTTGGAGAGAGAGAGAGAGAGAGAGAGAGAGAGAGAGAGAGAGAGAGAGAGAGAGAGAGAATACTAGACACAGATGAAGACAGAACAAGGCAGAGAATGAGAAAGAAACAGAAGATTAGAATATATTGCTAAAGTTAGTCTGAGGCCAAGCAGAGCAATTCAGTCAGAAACTGAGAGAAGTCTGTTTGAATCAGTCAGCTTGAAGAGGACTTTGAGCCAGAATAGCGGAGTTGAACCAGCCAGTCAAGAGTTCAGAAAGAACTAGAAAGGATGAACTAATTCAGCAGTAAGTCTTGGAGGCTGAAAACATTCTAGGCCTAGGTTAGATTGTATGAAGGCTAGAAGCTTCCAGGACTAGGCCTAGCTTAGTGGAAGTAGGCAGTAAAGGAAGACAATAAAATCAGGCGAATATAAGTTAGTTTAACAGCAGCTCTCAATGAAGTTCTATAAACATCACTGGCTGTCATCGACAAAGCAGGAGATCACTAGAGAAAATCAGAGCCATCAGCTCTGTCCTGGGAAACCACGGAAGCTTGATGCTGTACAGGAGTGAATGGTGGACCAGGGGCTGCTCCTGCTGTGCCACAGTGTGACCTTCCACAGACCCTTTCCCACTCTCTCAACACTTAGGTGACAGGTAGTTTTTAAGTGGGATTGACTATTCCACAGAGCATCATCATCATCATCATCATCATCATCATCATCATCATCATCATCATCATCATTTGTACTGTCTTTGGAAGTCTGTGCAGAGGCATTTCTCTGTGAACAAGGATGTTTGGTATTCTGCATATTTAGGTTTCCCTTTGACAATGAAAAGGAAAATGGCGTCGTTTGAATGTAAATAGTACTATCCTTTTAAAAAAATCCAAACTTGTTTGTGGATTGAATCTGTTCTCTCCATACTGCACGTGTGATCTCTGTGCTTTCTTACCTGTGCGTACAGGCAAGGTGGGAAAGCTGGAGCTGTCAGAGGACGCAGGCATTATAACCAAACAGTAGGGACTTAGCCCTTGAGGACTTCTAATTTCTAATAAGCCACATGCATAAGCCCGTTGAGGTGGGTCAGTGGCCAGGCCCAGCCCCTGAGGACCTCTAACCACCAGGCTCTGCCCATAGGACATTCCCCTCTTGATGAAGGCGGCAAAGCTCCATCCTACAGAGTAATAAGCTCAAGATCAGGCCTTAAAATCCCATCTACCCCAGGCAACCCTGGAAAGCTCTGCTTTCCCCTCCCCCAACAAACCCTACATCAAGCCTATTTCCTGCTCAGTTCTTGGCTGCTGCTCTCCTGAGCAGAGGCAGCCCTCCTCCTGTGTTTTTCCTAATACATCTCTTGTGTGAGGTTTGTTGTGTGGTGTGACTTTGTGGTCTTCCTTCCCTCAGAGCTGTAACACAGCATGCATAGCAGCTCATTTTACAGGGACCTCAAGACCTTTCTCAATTAACGGCGGCATCTCTTTTCATAATTGAGTGTACCCTGTATGTGCATCCAGAACACAGCCCCCTGGACCTTACAGTTAAGGGCAGGTGGACCGGCATAGCTTTGCTTCTCTCCTAGTTTGAAAGCCTTCCTACCAACTCTGTTTCTGGATAACAGAAGCCAGAGTGCCCAGGAGACACACCCCTGGGAGGAGATTACCCTGCTCCAAGGGTTGATGGAAGCTGTTGTACAAAGACCCCAGCTCTCCCAACCCTTACACAGTCCTGTTCCTGTGCTTTGTGACTATCACTCTGATATCAACTGATCATTTCTAACTTCTGTGTCTCTTCCCTACTCACCAACTGGTGTTTTTGTTTTTTTTTTGAGTATTAACTCAAGCACATAAATGATTTGCAAGCCTCAGGTTTCTTTCCTCCAGGGTAGGCATCCTGGCTCACTGAGGAGCCAGCAAAGGAACACACACACACACACACACACACACACACACACACACACACACACACACACTTCATTTCCGTACTCTCATCTTGTGTGTGAGTGACGACACAGCATCTCGAGATCCCCAGGAGACTGCAAGGAACCTCAGTTCTCAACACATTTCTTAGTGTCCATTCTGGGTTGTAAATCATACTGGCTGAGCAATAGGTTTAGAACCTGTTTCTTGCCCTGTGAAGAGCGGAGAAAATGGGACAAGTGAACACAAAACAGAAAGTCAACAGATGAACAGCCTTGGCACTGAGGAGGTTTTGATAATGATTTAAAAAAAAAAAAAACGGGAAAATTGTTTGTTAGTATCTAGTATCACAGCCTTTTGAGTATGATTAGCTGAAATACAAAATTTCTTATTATCCCTTATTCCAGTGTTTTGATGTTTAGGAGTCACAGCAGCACTAGCATGACTTACAGGAACAGGAAGCCTTTCTAATCACATTCTGAGCACTCCCATAAGGGACAGTAAGAGAGACATAGATTAGAACTGTTGGAGTCACACTCAGCTTGACACCCTGAGTGCCCTCAGGTGAGGATCTGACCTAGGACCACTCCCACAGCTGCTTAGGGGGCTTTCACTTGATCCCTTATGACAGATGATGTGTCCTAGTGCCCCTTTTCCTTTAGCACATTTCACTTATGTTTCCTGTGATGGAAGAGGGAATGGGAAGACCTTGAGAGCTAGAGGATGTGGCAGGGTCTTTTGGACACAGCAGGGCTACTGAACTCAGGAGCCTGGAGCAGCTGTGGCTGCCTGGGATGAGCCCTGCCCATGATCAAGCTAGCCAATATTGCAGCATGCAGTGGGCGGGGCTCATGGTTCCACTCCCAGGTGAGGAGCTATTGGAAGTAGATGGCTGCTCGGGAAGGGAGAGTCGTTTTTTGTTTTTTGTTTTTTGTTTTTTTCTCATTAGTGCACCTTTCTGTAAGTTAAGTATGTTCTAGTTAATGGCACACACCCATGTATTAGATTTAGTAAATTATTTTTAAAAATGAGGACATAAGGTTGGTCGGGAGATGTGGGGGGAAGGGGTCTTGGAGGAGGAGGAGGTGGGGGAGTGAAGGGTGGATGTGGTCAGAGTACATTGGATACAGTATAAAATTTCTCAAAGAATAAACAAGGAAAAACAAACAAACAAAGGCAAGCATCTTTTTTTTTTTTTTTTCCCTTATTTTTTTTTTTTTTATTAATTTATTCTTGTTACATCTCAATGTTTATCCCATCCCTTGTATCCTCCCATTCCTCCCCCCCCCCCATTTTCCCATTATTCCCCTCCCCTATGACTGTTCCTGAGGGGGATTACGTCCCCCTATATATTCTCATAGGGTATCAAGTCTCTTCTTGGCTACTTGCTGTCCTTTCTCTGAGTGCCACCAGGTCTCCCCCTCCAGGGGACATGGTCAAATGTGAGGCACCAGAGTACGTGAGAAAGTCGTATCACACTCTCCACTCAACTGTGGAGAATATCTGACCATTGGCTAGATCTGGGAAGGGGTTTAAAGTTACCTCCTGTATTGTCTTTGGCTGGTGCCTTAGTTTGAGCGGGACCCCTGGGCCCAAATCTGCCTATCATATTGTTCTACTTGTAGATTTCTAGGACCCTCTGGATCCTTTTATTTTGCTGTTCTCCCATGCGTCTCTCATTTAGAGTCCCAATAGGATGCCTTCCCCTCTGTCCCAGTTTCCCTGGTACGTAAGGCTTTCGGGGGACATGCCCCTGGGCTAGTATTGCAGATATAAGTGAGTATATACCATCTTGATTCTTCTCTTCTGGGTTTAACTCACTCATTATGATATTTCTAGCTCAATCCATTTATCCACAAATTTCGGGAATCTTGTTTTTAATAGCTGAGTAGTATTCCATAGTGTATATGTACCACAGTTCTTTATCCACTCTTCTACTGAGGGACACTTAGGCTGTTTCATGTTCTGGCTATATGAATAAGGTGCTATGAACATGGTTGAGCAAATTTTCTTGTTGTGTGCTGGAGCATCTTCTGGGTATATCCAAGGAGTGGAATAGCTGGGTCTTGAGGAAGCCCTATTCCATTTTTCTGAGATAGCACCAGATAGATTTCCAAAGTGGCTGTACTAGTTTGCATTCCCACCAGCAATGAAGGGAGTGTTCCTCTCTCCCCACATCCTGCCCAGCATGTGGTGTCGCTTGAATTTTTGATCTTAGCCATTCTGCTGGGTGGAAGATGGAATCTCAGAGTTGTTTTGATTTGCATTTCCCTGATGACTAAGGAGGTTGAGCATTTCTTTAAGTGTTCTCAGCCATTTGATACTCCTCTGTTGAGAATTCTCTGTTTAGTTCACAAGCCCCATTTCTCAATGGGGTTATTCGGTTTGGTGGTGTTTAATTTCTTGAGTTCTTTATATATTTTGGATTATTAGACTTTGTCAGATGTAGGGTGGTGAAGATTTTTTCCCAGTCTGTAGGCTGTCGCTTTGTTCTCTGACAGTGTTCTCCTGCCTTACAGAGCTTCTCAGCCTCATGAGGTCCCATTTATTAATGGTTGACATAAGGCCTGGGGCCGTTGGTGTTCTGTTCAGGAAAGTTGTCTCCTGTGCAAATATGTTCAAGGCTCTTTCCCACTTTTTCTTCTAAGTGAGTTAGTGTCTCTGGTTTTATGTTGAGGTCTTTAATCCACTTGTATTTGAGTTTTGTGCAAGGTGACAAATATGGGTCCAGTTTCATTTTTTTACACATAGACCTCCAGTTAGACCAGCACCATTTGTTGAAGATGCTATCCTTTTTCATTGAATGGATTTGGCTTCTTTGTCAAAAATCACAGTGACCATATGTGTGTGGATTCATATCTGGGTCTTCGATTTCGATTCCACTGATCAACCCGCCTGTTGCTGTGCCAGTACCATGCTGTTTTAAGTACTATTGCTTTATAGTACAGTTTGAGATCAGGTATGGAGATTCCTCCGGAGCATCTTTTAGTGTACAAGATGTTTTAGCTATTCTGGTTTTTTGTTTTCCATATGAAGTCAGAATTGGAACTTTCAATGTCTTAAAAAATTGGTGTAGTTATTTTGATAGGGATTGCATTGAATCTGTAGATTGCTTTTGGTAGGATGGCCATTTTTACTATGTTAATTCTCCCGATCCATGAGCAAGGAAGATCACGCCATCTTCTCAGGTCATCTTCAATCTCTTTCTTCAGAGTTTTTGAAATTTTTTTCATACAAGTCCTTCACTTGCTTAGTTAGGGTAACTCCTAGATATTTTATATTGCTTGTGGCTAATGTGAAGGGTGTGGTTTTCCTAATTTCTTCCTCTGTAAGCTTGTCATTTGTGTATAGGAAGGCTACAGACTTTTTTGAGTTAATTTTGTATCCAGCCAATTTGCTGAAGGTGTTTATCAGCTTTAGGAGTTCTCTGGTGGAGTTTTGAGGGTCACTTATGTACACTATCATATCATCTGCAAAGAGGGATAATTTGACTTCCTCCTTTCCCATTTGGATCCCTTGATCTCCTTTTGTTGTCTTATTGCTCTGGCTAGAACTTCGAGTACTATATTGAAGAGATATGGAGAGAGTGGGCAGCCTTGCCTTGTTCCTGATTTGAGAGGAATTTCCTTGAGTATCTCACCATTTACTTTGATTTTGGCTATTGGCTTGCTGTATATAGCCTTTATTATGTTGAGGAAAGTGCCTTGTATCCCCGATCTCTCTAAAACTTTAAACATGAATGGGTGTTGAATTTTATCAAATGCTTTCTCTGCATCCAAGGAGATAATCATGTGGTTTTTTATTTTCAGTTTGTTTATATGATGGATTACATTGATGGATTTCCGTATATTAAACCATCCCTGCATGCCTGGAATGAAGCCTACTTGGTCATGATGAATGATATCTTTGATGTGCTCCTGTATTCGTTTTGCAAGTATTTTATTTCGTATTTTTGCATCTATGTTCATAAGAGAAATTGGTCTGAAATTCTCTTTCTTTGTTGAGTCTTTGTGAGGTTTAGGTATCAATGAGACTATGGCCTCATAGAATGAATTTGGTAATTTTCCATCCATTTCTATCTTTTGGAGTAGCTTGAAGAGTATCGGTATTAGCTCGAAAGGCAAGCATCTTGACAACAATGCTCCTTTTGATTTTTGAGGACACTCAAAAAGAAAACAAAGGCAATGGTTTTCAATACTGCTTCAGAAAGCAAAGGATTTTCTCAACATTTAAATGAAAATTTAACCACATTGTTTAAAACAGTTCAGTCCTAACCAATATTTTTAGTACTTTATTAGCCTGGAAATTGAACTAAGAAATCTGATAAATTGATATTTTTGTTGAACTAATTCATCATTTAGTTCCTGTAGGCCAATTTAAAAAAAAAAAACTTAAATAACTCAGATTAGTCAGGACATTAAAAGTCACCAGCCATCTTTTCTGAAGTGTTTCATCCTCTTGCCTGGAAGGCAAACATCACCAAAGCTACAGGAAGTAAAATGGAAAAGAAACTAAGTTTTTCCATGAAGGGTAAGAGCATGAAGGAAAATTTCTATTCTGGGGCTGTGGTGAGTCTTTGAAGGATTTTAGTGTGAGAGCAACTTGTTCTGAATTGTAGGAAATTAATTTGACACTGTTGTCTGGAATGCATTGGATGAGAGAAACAGCTGCTCGACATTTATTGTGTGGTCCAGGTGAGCATCATCAGGGAGTATATGAACAGTAATGGTGGGAGTGAGAAAGGAAAGCAGTCAGTGTGACAAGAAACATATCTTGCCTGATGGAGTGAGTGGTGCTAGCTGGCTACCTAGATGTCTTTATCATTTTCTTCCCTTTCTTTCTTCCTTCCTTCCTTCCTTCCTTCCTTCCTTCCTTCCTTTCTTTCTCTTTCTCTTTCATATTTTTTTTTTTTTTTTTTTTTTTTGAGATAAGGTCTCTGTAGAACCCAGAGCTTGCCAAGTTGGTTAGGCTGGCTTGGCCAGTATAGGGTTTAGAATATGAATGCTCCCCATAGGCTACTATATTTGAATGCTTAGTTACCAGGTAATGACACCATTTGAAAGGATTAGAAAGATTAAGAGGTGTGGCCTTGTTGGAGGAAGTGTGTCATTGGAGGTAGGCTTTGAGGTTTTAATAGTCCAGTCTAGGTTCAGTAGGTCTCTCTCTGCCGATGGATCATGATGGAGCTCTCATCTACTGCCCTGACACTTGCCTGCATGCCACCAAGATCCCGGCTGTGATGACAATCGACTAAACCTCTAAAACTTTAAGCAATTAAATGCTTTCCTTTGTAAGAGTTGCTGCTGTCATGGTGTCTCATGACAGTAATACGATGACTAAGGCAACCAGTAAATCCTAAGGATCTTTATGTCTCTGCTCGCCCAGAACTGGAATTACAGGAGCATGCCATAGCACCAGGCTTTTATGTGGGTACTGGCGATCTGAATTCATTCCTTGAGGTCGGAAGGCAGGTCATTTCCTAATTGAGTCATCTTCCTGGCCCCAAAAGATGAAATACTTTAACCACACAGAGAAGTACAGAAAGTACATAGACTTAATTTGTTTAAGTTTTCTTTAAAGGAATCTTGTTTCTTTTACAAATGGTTGGAGAATTGTTTCATGACTCTCATTTTATTGACAAGACACAGATTAAGCAACGTGCTCAAACATTTAAAGACAGTCCCAGAGTGGATGTTTGTCCAGCCCTTATAGCACACCAGACAGTTTCAGATAAAAACAAAAGTCTAGAAATGGACAAATTATTTCAAATTTCAAAACTGGAAAAAATTTGTAACTGTAGAAACCAAAACTATAAACATGATGTAGATCTAGACACTCAAATTGATTATTAAATAGTTTCTGAATACTTATAAAAGAAGTCAATATAAGTTGACATCGCCTTGCAAGTCTAAATTTTTCAGAGCTCTGGTTCTCCAGAACCTGCCTGGTGTCACTTTATGCTTAGGATTGCCACACAGAATGCATGGCTGCTTTCTCAGCTCTACCCTTAAATCTCATTGTTCTCCTGGATGGATGCAGAGACCAATCTGCTGGATGGGCACCGACACCAGTCTGCTGGACAGGCACCGACACCAGTCTGCTGGACGGGCACTGACACAGGTCCACTGGATGGGCACCAACACCAGTCTGCTGGACAGGCACCGAGGAGCTGTTCAGTTTACTCTTGCAGAAATGAATGTCATATAGAAGTCCACATTCTTGTTAATCTTCCTGCTAACCTGGCACAGGACCCTGGGATAGCTCACGGATTGGCCAATACTCATCTGTAATGTGGGTGAAGTCAGGAGTCGAAGGTGCATGTGTGTTTGCATCTGAAGGTAACAGAAGATACTTTTGTCAGTGAGATGAACTAATCAGGACAGTGTCTCAGTGCTTAAATGTGGCTGCCCTCAAGCCTGACAACCTGGGTTCAATCCCCAGGGATCCACATGGTCGAAGGAGAGAACTGACTCCTGGAAAGTTGTCCTCTGACCTCCACTGGATGCTGTGAAGTGCATACCTTCCCCCACCAAAAATAAGTAAATAAACACAATAGAAAATGTAAACAAAAAGAACAAATCATGAATTATAAGAAAACACACATGCATGCAAATGTGCATACTAGACACAAACGTAATTTAGATACTAAATGGGAAAGACGTTGATTGATCACAAGTTCTATGACAAAGTCTGTTTAAAGACAGTGTGGTTTCTGCTGTTGGCAGTGTAATTCCTCAATCAAGTGACAATCAGCTCCCATCTGTCTTGATAGGCCTCATCCTGGCCACAAGCTTTATTTGAAATTTCAGCAAGCTGAAGTTTGCCAGACGAAAGAGCCAGCATTCAGAAGGAGATGGAAAACCAGACGGGTTGACAATGGCTAAAGGATCTGGAGCAATGTGGGCAGAATAAGTAAGGGGAGACCAACGAGGGAGGAGGTTGGAGTTCCAGAGTAAGTCTGTGCAGAGGACACAGCCTGATAGCTGCAAATGCAAGCCGCGTGTGAACCCGCGTGTGACTTAAGTGTTCTAGCAGCCACACCAAACAAAGTTTTGAAAAAGGCCAAATAATGCAACCTGTTCAGTTTAATATGTGTAAAACATTTCGTTTTGTAAACACCGAAACATGAGTGAGGCACTTTGCAACCTCCGTGGTTGTAAAACCACTCTAGTTCTTGTGTTTATAGACCCTGGTGCCACAATCCTGACAGCTACATTCTACGTTCTCAGCAGCTGGTTTCTGCTCTACTGGAAAGTGACATTGGCTGTTGTCACACAGAAAGAAAATTTGTCTTTCTCTGAAGATCTGTCATAGAAGACATGACATTGAAGGATTGAAGTGGAGGGGTTTCAAAACAGATCTGAGTTTAATTTTCCACGTGTTTACTCAGGGTGAGAAGCAAATGGCTCAGAACGCGACTCTCAGTTTTATTGGGCTGGGTTTACTGAAGTGAAGACTGAATGATCCTTGCTTAAGGAAGTGGCGATTCCTGTGGTGGGCAGAGTATTAGGAAAGATGAACTTAAAATATGAGCTTCCTAGATTATGAAACGAACATAGACAAAACAGTAGCTCATTCACTGGGGAGGGAGCTTGTTAGAGTAATAACCAGTTCAAAAGAGAACTCAAAAGGCCACATTGTTCATCACCCCATTAGGAATGTTGAAATCAATTCACCAATGGATGTAGGGTTGGCCAATGCCCAAGAAGTGAAAATGGCAACGTGGTGGCACAGCAAAAGCTGCTTATTCTTAGGTTTCTGTTGGTTTCCTTCCACAGAGATGTAAAGCAGCCAAGCTTACAAAGGAAGGTGAGAACCTAGACCAAACAGTTACTCATAGCAATCATTAGCTCCCACAATTTTTTTGTATAAGCAGTGTGGGGTGATAGTGGGCTGTGTGGGGTGATGTCAGGGTGCAACATGACCTACCTATGCCTGCACTGTGGTGGCTCAGCAGGGATTTAGCAGGGGTGCCTGGAGAAGCCATAGCCTCATGCAGATGAAGAGTCCCTGTGACTCTGAGCTCTCCCAGGTCACAAGGTGAAGCAGGTGGAGAGAGACTAGCAACGCAGTCTTTCTAAAGCACAGGCCAGCATAGAGAACCAGTTAGGGGAGTCTGAGTAAAAACCGGCCATTCTAGTTGCTGTTTGGATATGGTGAGGATACATTTTGACTCCTCTTTAACCAGTTACAGTAGAGCAGATGTAGAAACACATAGGATCTCACTAACAATACTCATGTAGAAATCATTGCTGTGGTAGCCTTATTAGGTAGGGTGTCAGGAAATTCATTTGTAAACATGTTTACCCCAAGGAATGTTTTTCCCATTCCTTCCTTCCTTCCTTCCTTCCTTCCTTCCTTCCTTCCTTCCTTCCTCCCTCCCTCCCTCCCTCCATCCCTTCCTTCCTTCCTTTCTTTTTTGGTTTTTTGAGACAGTTTCTCTGTGTAGCCTTGGCTATTCTTCTGAACTTGCTTTCATAGACTAGACTGGCCTCGAACTCACAGAGATCTGCCTCCCTGAGTGCTGAGATTAAAGGTGTCCACCACTGTGCCTGTGTACCCCAGGAACTGTAGTACCACTGGGTGCCCTGGTTTTGTATTCAATCTCCTTTGTTGAGACTCACTTTGCTTTAACTTTACTGAAAGTTTTTAAGGGAAGATAGCACTTCTGCAGACATCCAGGGACAAGGACTGCACATTCCTCATTGGTTTTTAAATTGTGTGTCTTAATGAGATTTAAAAAGCACCCAGGAAAGCCATTTTAAAGAAAGATTTGGTTTCTTTATCTTACCCTTATATTTGGAATCTTGCCATGGAGCAAGAGAAAGGGCTGAACTATGTGTCTAATTAGGATCATTAGGGCTTTTACTTCTACCTTCATAGCATGATGCCATGAATGATGGGACAAATGGTACCACCCTGTGCTCTCTCTCATGTGGGGACAAAGGAACCACCTTGCGCTCTCTCTCATGTGGGGACAAAGGTACCACCCTGTGCTCTCTCTTACATGGGGACAAATGGTACCACCCCGTGCTCTCTCTCTCACATGGGAATACGTCCCCTAAAAATGTTTACGACATTGATACCCTCAGAGAATAACTGTGTGTACCCTGAGAAGTGCTGCTGGCCTTCTTAGCAGGTCCAGGGTATTTATTCAGCTCCTGCCCCAAGCTCCCCATCTCTGCTTGTACTTACTGAAATTTGCACTTTCCACTTTCAATTTTATTTTGCTGTTCACTGTTCAGTTTGATGTGTGGTTCTTCTCCTCTTAAGTGAGCTAACTGGCTCTTTAGGAGGCGGTCACTCTGCACCTTGTTAGCTACATGGTACCTGCAATGTCTCATTTCTGCTTAAAAGCACTGATGACTTTGTTGCATTGGATTTGCAGTGAAAGCCAGACTCCTTTCGGAAAGCAAGCTATTTCACCTTTCTCTTTGCCTTCCTATGCTCCAGTCATGCACCCTCATTTGGGTCTCCTAAAGTAAGTGCTTTTTTTAACTTAGCAATTTTGTACTAGAATATTCTTCCTTCTTCTTTGAATGTCTGGTTCTTTGTGTTTCTGTCTTAGTCTGAAATGCACATTGTCCAGGGACAAGTGCCTGACTCACCCACCTGGTGTGACCTATTTATGTTCTATCCTGTCTCTACTCAGCCCTATATGAATGTATCTTTTCTATTGTTTCTTTTCTATTTTATGAATAAATCATCTATATCCATCTAGAGTTTTTAAGCTTTATTCCTACCCTACAATTGGAGTTAATGGGATCAAATTATGTCTATTTGGTTCCCTGCTCTATTGATTAATGCCCAGGAAGATCCTGGGGCACAGTAGATTCTTCAGAAATGTATTGTAGGATTAAGTTTGATTTCATATAGGCTCAGAGTAAGTTCTTAGCTCTTGTAGTGGTATGATATGAGGGGGTGCTGGGGCCAGAGTGCGGAGCCTCATCAGAACTGCCTTGGTTTTATTAAAGAAGGCACTCATACTGTCCATCTTGGAGGGCAGGAGGTAAGGAGAATCCAGCAAAGTGCTCAGCCCACTGCCTCTTACAAACATAAACACCCATCTACACAAATTCACATGCACATATACTCACATGCAGACACTCATATACACACTCACATATACACACTCACATATACACACTCACATATACACACTCAAATGCACACATACAAACATACTCATATATGCAGATTCACACTCCCACACACATTTACACACATATAGGCCCTACCCACTTGCATATGCACACTCACATGTACACACATACTCAAGATGTATGTCCCCCAAATTCAGACACATGCACATTCACACACGATCACATTTGCACACCCCACAACCCCACACCGAGGAAATCATAGCTGTGGATTTGACCCTTATTACCCACTTCGTATCCCACTCTGTTCCAGTAGCAACTACTGCCTTGAGATGCCAGACTTAGCTCAGAGCAGTGAAGATACAAGCAGCATGTAGGATAAAGAGAGTTTTAAAGTAGTCTTTATTTTTCTTGAAAGAACAAAGGTTCACAATAAAGTTGAGAGGAAATCAGAGGGATTTCCGACGTATCTTTCTGCTCTGCACCAGCAACTTCCTAGTCTATCAGTGTCTCCCACCAGATTGGTTCATTTGTGACAGTTAATGAACCTGCATTTGCCATGCCATTATCATCCTAGTGTGCATTAACGGCTCACTTTTGGTGTGCATCCTGTGGATTCTGGCAAATGTTCAATGACATGTGTCAATCATTATAGAACCACAGAGAATAATTCCATTGCCCTAAAACTTCTCCAAGTCTTTTCTGTATTCTGAAAGGGAAAATTTAAAACTTCTACAAGTGATTGACCATTTCAATTAGTGTCAGCAAGTAATTGAGTGAACGAATGAATATGTGACTCTTAGCTCCCGTATAATGTGCTTTGCACAGACCAGGCTTGTTCTGTAATGTGTAGGTACTGAGACAGTTTTTGGGACTTAGCTTTTGAATGATGTGTTCTTGGAAAGTCTACATATGAGGAGGTGTCCACTGTGTGAGCAGATTCGCTTTCCATCATGGTGTGTACGGTTCTGAGATGATCCCTGCCTTCTTCTCATGTGATGCAGCCTCTTCTTTTCAAGGCAGTGTGCCTGCTGTCTGGTCTAGATACATAACAGTGTGGCTAGAAGGAGGAAGGTCATCCATTGCGGAGTGGCCATACAGCATAGAGAATGAATGGGTTTTAGTGCAAAGATCATGGAGACAATCCCTCCTCTTTAAAATTCAAATATTTTAGTCAAGTTAACTGAAGCATATTAAAATATGTCAATAGAGCACTGATCTGTCACACTCGTGCCAGTTGTAAGAGACTCGAGAACAAATAAAAGAATCTTCTGTAATGACACCCTGGCTTAATGGAACGATAGGCACACATGTAGTAAATAGTTAGATCGTGTATAAAAGAATGCGTCGTCTAGTGACTATGTGGAAAAACACCACGATGAAATGGCCCAAGAAGTTCCAGGTGCAGGCAGACTCTTCCTAAGAATGTGTATGTAGTTCCCAAGATCTCCATTAATTTAGAATAGAGAGATTCCCTGCCCATGAGTAAAGTTTAGTAGGACTGCCATTCCCTTTGTCTGGATACTCGACGTTTGTGAGAACACAAATACGCATTGGCTCTCCAGGTACGTAGTTATCTAAGAAGAGTGTTAAAATGGCTGATGGTTAAAAAAATGGCTGATCTTCGAGCGGAAACCCCGAGAAACCACACAAAGCAATCGAGTCATTAGAACAGATGTCAGACAGAAGAAGTGAAGTCATCGTCTGTGGTGATGAAGTGTTACAGATGAAATGAAGCGAGCAAGAAATAAGAAGACATGAAAGATTACAGCGACAGAGGCACCAGCTAGAAACATCTTTGACCAAAGAAACAACATGAAATAGGAAAAGCCTCCCATAGTTGGAGCAATGCAGTGAGTTCTATGTGCTTTTCAGGATGAAGTAACTGTTGGGCTGACATGTCCCTAATAGCTAAAAGATGACAATGTTAAATAGTATTTTTTCCCACCACTTACTATCAAGCTATGGGTATAGAAGTTCTGACTAGATGGTATATACTCTCATGGATTTGTATTTAATCATAAAAAATATGTTTTCGTAGTGTTTGCTGAATCTGTTTACTGAGAAATGAATAAATAACATTTACATAGTTTATTTAGGAACATTATGTTACTTCAAGTATAGGTACAGACATTTCTATTAATTATTTGAAAAAAAGAAGTAGTCTACTTTTTTCAGTTTATAGATTATGAAATTATAATGTAGATACTGAACCTAAAGGTTAATTTGTGTCAAGTTAATGTGACACATGTGATTAGAGGCCGAAATTGATTGATTAATTATGGCTTGAGTTATGATAGTAATAATTAAGAGAAACAATGAGGATTTGGAGCCTCTACAGTACAATTTTTTTCAGACAATTTCTATTTAAATTTATATGATTGCTGCCTGTGAATTCTCACAGATTCACACTTAAGATGTGCTCTCTCTAGCTCTAACCCATTTAGACACTCAGGTATGCCTTTCATCATTCATTAGGCTTCGCTTAGTTCTTGTGTTAGCCTTGGCAATACTACGCTGGCTTAAAAAAACACACCACAGGCTGGAGAGATGGCTCAGAGGTTAAGAGGACTGGCTGTTCTTCCAAAGATCCTGAGTTCAATTCCCAGCAACCACATTAAAAACTATCTATAGTGACATCTGTTGCCCTTTTCTGGCTGGCAGGCACACATGCAGGCAGCACACTGTATAAATAATAAGAAAATCTTAAAAACAAAACAAAACACGATTGAACAAAGGAAAGTCATAGTGGCTTGAGGCAGAGGGTGCCACTCTTCTCGGAACCTGGTCAACAGGAGCTCCACTGATAGCCCACCGTGGGCATGGGGCATGGGTATTTCCATTTATATGGAGCTACATGACCATACCAAAGTTTAGCAGGCCAGAGAAATGCATCCTTCTCATGAATATGAAAGACAGAGAGACAGAATAGGCAGACGAATCCAGCTGTTCTTGTGAGATCTGCTGGGCCATGGCTGTAAGGCTGTACAGGTTTGTCATTGGTAAGAAAAAATGTCTCATTTATGTAGAGTGACAAAGCTATATCATCTATATCTATCCTTTAATATTGTGAGATGTTCCAGGCAAGCCATCAGGAGATAGCGATACTGTTATTCTTCATTGTAGGAAGCAGAGAGATAGCCCTAGAGCGAGGCCAGAGTCACAGGCTAGTACACACAACTGCCAGGTGCTTTGGTGGTTAATACAGAATCAAGATAGGATTGGTAAGGTGGGGTGGGGTTGAGGGAAGACATTATCTCACGGATGCAAGATGTAATTAAATTTGATTTAAACTCCTAAAGTTGTTGCTTCGAACACTCCAAAAGCTTTGTAAACAGCCAGAAAAAGTAATTTTCCTAGTCAGTGTAGGGCATTGTGCAGCCTGCCCTTTAAAATGGTTTCTTTGCCATAGTTGGTTTATCTGATTACACTGCAAAAGCAAGCAAACCTGGTGTAGATGCACATTCATTCCCAGGCTTTATGTAGGAGCACCCAGGAAAGGGTTTATTGTTGCTTTCTAACTTTCCATGGTTAAAACTATGTAACCAATTTGCCATTTTTTAAAAAAACAGGCGCAAAGATCTGACTGGCATCTGGGGAGAGAGGATGACACTGGTTAGGGGCTTCACAGTCAGGCGAGAGCAATAGCACACCAATTTCACAAGTAAAGGGTGACGGAAGCTGCCCTGTTATTGCCCTCGTAGGATCTGTGAAATGGACACTTTAATTCTGGAGACATCTTCCAGGTTTCTCACTCATTAAGCACTCTGTTTCCCAGAAGACAGGAGATGTTCAGTTCCTAAGAATTGTGCCTACAGGAGACACTGCATCTGTTGCCTTTAGTGGACAGATGCATTAGGGAGTCTTATGTGTTGTGCAGACTCTTATTTTAACATGGAGCTTGCTTGATAAGAGTATTGACTTGGCATTAAATTTAACTAACCAGTAAGTTATAACTAACACATATTCATGTTTTGCTTTCCTCCCTGCCTTCTGTCATCTTTGTTGAGCAGTACCTTCCTTTTTCTGCATGATTGGTGAATGTCTTCTTGTTGGGCTCTGGGTAGATAGTCCTTGGTTGAGCTCCTTGACACATTGCTAATTCCTTTTTTTCTCAGAACTGTTGTATATGGTGACCCATTGTATGCAATCATTTTCTTTATATCAGTTCTGTACAGTGTTTAGGGATGATAGTGGTACCTGGGATTGAATTCAGCAACTTGGGCATCCTAAGCATATATTTTACCACTAAGTTACAGACCCCATGAATTTAAAATATGTACTCCATGATATATATTTTGATATAATATCATCTTCCCTTTTAAAAAAATTTTAAGTTGGCTTAAAGTTTTATGATAATATTTTTTAACACATGCTGAATGTGTTATTTTTTATTGTCCTACATGGAGCATGAATAACTTTAATAGTTATTTAAACATTTAATAAAATACAACAAGCCAAGACATCTATAATTGCAGTTTTTGGAAGGCCAGTGGTTCGTGAAGCAATTTGCACTTCAGCCATCAATCAGGAAGAGTCCTCATTTGACTCTAGGGACAGGAGAAGCAGACGACGGCTTGACCCCGAGCCTACACTGCAGCCCCCTTGTCTCTTCCATCTACATACATGATTAAAAGCCTCATCAGTCTTCAAGGCGTTGCAGAGAAGAGTTTTAAAACCACAGTACCTCATGCATGAAATACTTGAATATTTTCAGCATCATATATTTCCATTTTGCAGAGAATATTAATGTGACGGTTACAAAGGAATTTTAAATTGGAAGGAAAATGGAAGTCTTTCCAGCAATTTTTACTTGTGTTGTAGTTCCTTGTGCTTATAAAGTTTTAGTTTTTTTCCCCTGGTTGATATCAGTATTGTCTTGCTACTTGGGACAGGAATTGGTGTGTGGGGAGGGTCTGAAGGGACTGGGATGGGATGTTGAGCTGAGACTTTCCTCGTAGTTCAGGCATGACGTAGCGCTCTCTTATTCCAACCCTCTTTCCATTTCTATATCATACAGGCTTTAGGAATTAACTTTGGACAGTGCTTCAGCAGGTCTTCTGGAACATTCAAGTCTGGTTGACTGTTTGCAATTCCATTAAACCATTAAAACAAAATGCTTTTTAGCTGCTCCCAATCTCTCGCAGTTCATCTCACTTAGATTTTAATGGCTTACTTTCTTGATGTATGCTTCCTTAGGCAGGAATAGCATCCTACTTGCCAGTGCCAGGTCCTGGGTTGTTGTGAAGATTTCTTGGTGAAGAATGACTTGTTCATCTTAGAAGAACTGACTGGCTCTATGTGCTGGGCAGCAGTGCATTTTCGGTGCTGCAACCATCGGAAGTGCTGCATGCACCAAGGAAAGGAAATGTGGCCAGAGAGCCAAATGAGAACATTTGGAAAGGAGCTGGTCCTCGTTGAGACTCCATATTTTAGAGCAATGGAAAATATTCTTAACTAGAAGCCAGCATTTCTGACGTCCAGTTCTCCTTGCTAATGGCTTCTGTGTCTGTGTGATAGATGATGGACAAGCTTCCTAGTCACTTTGACCAACAGTTTCCATTTTTGTTAAAAGCAAGCCCTGCATTCGATTTCCAGCTTTTCTTAGGGTGATTCCTCCTCCTCCTCTTCCTCTTCCTCTTCCTCCTCCTCCTCTTCTTCTTCTTCTACGATAAAAAGCAACTGTGATAAGCCTGGGTTTTGATCTGGAGGAACCTTCTACAGATGTGGGAATGTGTGTCGATTTACTGAGTGACAGCAAACACCATTGGAAGAAGAGCACTCTGGGAACTCTGTGAATTGTGGCTAAACTAAAAAGCGTTGTTCATCCCATGCTGTTGGCAGAGATATAGAAACAGAAGCAGTATGATTGGCTCTGCAGCATTGCTCTTACAAGACCTCACGTAGGAGAAACTACATAGGCTCTGAATTTCACACTAAAAGGACTGGAGTTACGACTGACTGAAGACAAACCACTGCTGGAGAAAGGGAAGGTACATTAGGTGGAGCAGGTGCTGTAATGGGAGCCTTGATGATACAATAGCCTCAAGAACAAAGGTGAGACTGTGTCTCTCACATCTGCTGTGGAAGTATATAGGCACCGTCTCCCTCCACCCAGCCAGACTACCTACTTGTTCATCACAGAAGACAAATGTCATGCATTCTCTCTTATGGGATGCTCCTAGCTCCAAATCTTCAGATATGAGTACATATCCTGTAGTAACTACAGAAACCAGCGAAGTAAAATGGGACTAACATAGCCGTGTTGGGTAGCAAAACAGATGAGCAGTTAATATCAGAGTACAAGTGATCTGATCTGGGAAATGGGGAAAGGATGGCTTCCTTAGAGGGGAAGAGAAGTAAAGATAGAAGAAGGTTGGGGGAGGGTAGAGGGAAATAGCATAACACAAGTTATCTGATAGGAGAAATGAGGAAAGAGGGGCTTCCTTAGGGAAAGGAGAGAGGTAAGTACACAAGACATAGGGAGATGGGTAAAATTACAATGAGGATGCCCGAAAAAGCCACAAGAAACAACACTACTGTTTACCTAAAAAAAGAACCTTATAATTTATGTAATTCAGTACATATGTACCTTCAGTGAACTTTTCTCACCTGGGCTGATTGTGCTTTCTCTTTTCTGCGAAGACCATCTCTGTCCACGTCAGGCTTAAAACTAATAGATGAGGTCTACACACCACAATCTCAGCACAAAAATAACAAGATGGGTGACCCAGCCAGTATCTCCTCTCCAAAATTTACCAGTCCAGTAGAAAGGGTTGCAAATGAGAATTATGTAGATAAACCCTGAGACACAGAATTTAAAAGGACAGTTGTGCACCCCACCAAAGGCTTCAGGAAGTTTAAAACGGACATAAACATCTCAGTGAAATTAAGGAGAAAGACTTTAGAATAAATGCCTGAGGTATGCTCAAGAAAACAAGAGAGCTGACGGAAATGATGAAGACAATCCAGGACTAAAGAACAGAATCCAGTGAGGAGATGGAAACAGTAAAGAGGACTCAAGGTGAAGAAGTAAAGGTAGAACTGTGACCCCAACTACAAACAAAGGAAGTCCTTAGAAGTTAAATGAATCAAGTAATAGAATATCAGGACTTGAAGATGTAGAGGGCGTAGATCGAATAAGCAAGGAATATGAGAAAAACATAGGAAAGAAATACATAGAAAATGTGAGACACGATTTGTGGTGGTTTGAATAAGAATGGTCCCCCTAGGCTCATGTATTTGAATGCTTAGTTACCAGAGTGGTGCTATTTGAGAGTGATTAGGAGGTGTGGTTTTGTTGGAAGAAGTGTGTCACTGGGAGTGGGCTTTGAGGTTTCAAAAGCCCATGCCAGGCCCAGTGAATCTCCTTTTCTGCCGACAGATCAGGATGCAGATCTTGGCTGTTACTCTAGCATCTGATGCATGCTGCTGTGTTCACTGGCATGATGATAATGCATTAAACTTCTGAAGCTATAAGCAAAACCCTAGTTAAATGCTTTTTTCCATAAGGGCTATTTTGGTCATGGTGTCTTTTCACAGTAGTAGAACAGTGACCTCATGAAAAACCAAACCTTTGAATTATAGGCACACATGAGGAAGAAGAACACCAAGTCAGTGACGTAGATCATATCTTCAACAGGATACTAGAGGGAAATTTCTGCAAACTACATTAAGACACACCCATACAAATACAAGAAACACACAGAATACCAAGTAGGAAAGAGCATAAAATAAAAGTCCTATGGCATATCATAGTTAAAACATTAAGTATGTATAACAAATAAAAATTTTTGAAGGATTGAAGAGAAATATGCAAGTCTCATATAAAAGAGAACACATCAGAATAACAGCCGATTTCTCAATGGAAACATTGAAAGCTATAAAAGCCTAGAACAATGCATTCCAAGCCCTAAAAGGCTATAATACTCAGCTTAGACTAATATACATAGCAGAACTGTCCATGAAACACCAAAGAAATAAAACTATTATAAGGGAATAACAATAATAAATAGTAGTCTATTAAGATGGAAAACCTAAAAGAAGTGGATGACTTTTTAAACTCAATTGCAGAACCAAAATTAAACCAAGAGGTCAGAAACCTAAACAGACTCACAACAAATGTAGAAAATAGATAGTCATAAAACACCTTCTATTTTAAAACAAGCAAGCAAGCAAGCAAACAAACAAATATACAAAAAAACCCCAAACAAACACTTTCCCCAACACTCTGAAAACAGAGGACAGATGGATTCAGAGCAGAATTCTACCAGACATCCAGAGATTTATAGCCAAGGCTTTGTTGTTGTTGTTTGTTTGTTTGTTTTTTTTAGCTGCTAGCCTTCTTTTTTATTTAATTAATTTATCCAGATTACAGCTCAATTGTTTTCTCCTTACTTCTATCCTCCTATTCTCCCTCCCTCCCACTTTCACCCTATTCCCCTCTCCTAAGGGGACCTCTTCCCCCACCTTGTTTTTGCTTTTAGAGACAGTGTTTCTCTGTGTAGCTCAACTTTCCTTGAACTTACTCTTAGACCAGGCTGGACTCGAACTCAGAGATTTTCCTGCTTCTGCCTCCTGAGTGCTAGGATTAATGGCGTGCACCACCTGGTTATTACTTCTTAATGTATTCAAATGAATCAAAACAGAAGGAAAACTTATAAACTCCTACAAAGCTAGTATCATTCTAATACCCAAGCCATGTAAAACCACAGCAATGATATCAAATGAAAGCTACAAGCCAATATCCCTGACGAAGATAGATGCAAAAATACCCAATAACATACTCGCAAACAGAATACAGATATACATCTCTATTGGGGGAGCAATAGATAGGGAAATAGTGGGCACAAATGGTCTGATCAGGAAAATGGGAAAAAACAGGCTCTAATTAGTGGGGAGAGATGTAAGTATAGAAGAAGAAAGGAAGAGGGTAAAATAACAATAGAGATATTTGAAAAACTCATTAGAATCCTAGTAGTAACTGTTTATCTAAAAAAAAACCCCCCACTATGGTACATGTAAGTCTGTGTATAAAATATACATATACACCGAACATGCCTGTGGGTTGGCTCTCCGCCAGAGTGTGCCTTAAAGGGGCAGTGTAGGCTGACACTGGCTGGCTGCCTACATTTAATAAAGTGCCTAGCTATCTGTGCCCTGACTGCAAATAGACACATGCTCAAGTGCTGCATAGGGTGTGCGTTGCAAGAGGGGTAGTCTTATATGGCGAGTATATTCCAAATGCTATATTTTAGCTGGAGAAGTTGGGGGTCGTCTTATATGCCCATTTGTCTTTTTTATTTCATTAATTTATTCAGATTACAACTCAGTTGTTATTCCATCACTTGTATCTTCCTGCTCCCCCCTCCCTCCCGCTTTCACCCTATTCCCCTTTCCCTAGGTCTATGACCGAGGGAGACCTTCTCACCCCCTATATGGTCATAGGTTATCAAGTCTCATCTTGGTAGCCTGCTTATTCTTTCTTTGAGTGCCATCAGGCCTCCCCACCAAGGGGAGGTGGTCAAATATGTGGCACCAGAGTTCATGTCAGAGTCAGTCCCTGCTTTCCACATAACTGTGGAGAACGTCCTATCCATTGGGTAGATCAGAGTAGGGGTTTGACGTTTACTACTTGTATTGTCCTTGGTTAGTGAAATAGTTTGAGCAGACCCTCCTGTATGCCCATTTGTCTTATATGCTGGAAAATATGGTGTAGTTTAATGAAAATTTCTTATCTGAGTTGATGGTGTTCCCTCCAAGAGTCAAAACCAAGCTAACAAAAACCCTAAAACCAGACACCAGGAGTCTTCTATTGAATTGTTTTTCAGGGTGCCCAAGAGTATCCCAAAGTGTTATAGGCTATTGCTATTGCCTTGGTTGTCCCCAACACTCAAGATGTAAGGGAGGTCTCCATTGCTCAAGATACCTTAGACTTCAGAAACAGAGCCCAGCGACCCCTGAGCTGGAACTCACCTGAATGTCTTCACACTGAGGACTAGCTTTCGTGGTCCCAGAAGATGCCATGCTAGCTTCCACAGAAGGGAAACAGCCAACAGTCCTACCCAGCTGTGATGCCTATGAACCACACCAACAACCAGCATAGCAGACATCCTTTGATGGCAGCCAACAGCTCCCTAATTAGACTTAAGACCAACCCAACAAGAGGAGTACTGTGCCTAGTACTGGAAATCTGGCCAACTACCCAGTGCTAGTGATGTCATGTATATTTGAGGAGAACTTGTAATCACTACGTTACTAAGCCAGCTCATCCCTAACTATACTCTAAATATCTACCCTTGTACCCACAGATATAATGTCGTCCTCACTCATAATCAACCTAAGCATCTCTTTACAACAAAGGGAGACCATCCCAGAAAACCACAACCAATCTAAACGCAGAGCTTTGAAGCTTAGTCTCAATGGGTACATCTGCAAAGCAACCCCCACATCTAAGGCTCAGGGAATATTTTGGAAGTGTGGGCAGAAAGATTTTAAGAGCCAGAGGACCGAGTTTTCTGTGAGTCTCTGTCTCTTAGTGATGCAGAAGCTGCACTCAACAACACGGCAGTGATGACACCAATGGATGTGATGAAATGGACAATGGAAAGACCACGAGTCCTCAACCCTACACAGAGAACTACAGGCGACTAAGGAATGCTGAAAGTTGGAAAAATACCCCAAGGAAGAGTAATGCCTATTGGTTATCAAATACTAAATGGTCAGCCCTAAAATGATACATCCAAGTAACATTACACAGACTAGGCAGGTTATATTTAGAAATATAATATATATGCAGTATATATACATATATGCATATATATATGCATACAACAATTAATGAAAAGGAGGCTATAAATTTGAAAGAGTGTAGGTATGGTACATAATAGTGTTTGAAGGGAGAAAGGAGAATGGAGAAATGATGTAATTAAAATATCAAAAATAAAATGATGAAATATATTCAGGATATAATTTGAACCATTATTGTGTGTCTCTTCGATTTATCACGTTGTATTCATGAAGTTCTGTGTCTAAATACAACATCCTCAGATAAGAGAAAGCTTCATGAGCTTTAGTTTGTTTCTGTGGATGGACAGACAATAAATAAAACAGGAATAAGTGCACAGAGTTCACTTTAGCAAATTAGAGAAATGTTATGAAGTACAATAATCTTTATAAAAATATCATTTGGTTAAGTAAAGGCAAAAGTTTACAAAGTCAGTTAAGTAGGTTAGTGTCCTTTATGTTTCCCAGTGTCATCTAGGTGATATATCTATTTTGGTTTTATTTTTCATTTTCATGTCTGTATTTTCTAAGTTCTCATGTTTGCTGGGGTGATAAGCAGAAGTCAATACCTGTTTATACTTAACAAGGTGGTTTCTATCGATGAAGTTGTTAAATTTGTCCTTATTCAACTTCGGCTACTGATTCTGGGAGTAGGAAAAAAAATCTCTCAATAAATTTGTAGTTTTGCAAAGATGGCATGACAGAAGACTTGGGATATTAAAAAAGGGGCCACTGTGCCTAGTGTCCCTCCTCCTCTGGGTCAGGGGGTGTGTCAGAGGTAAAGCATGCACACTGCAGCATGTGCATGCGAGGCTGTGTCTAACTTCTTCCAACCAGTCAAACACAGTGTCCAAGATGAGGACACAATATGAAAGATGAGCCCGCCCTCTCCCTGCTGGAATATCCCAGGTGATTGAAAATTCAGCCATTTATTATTTGTCTTCTCTGAGTTTGAGTTTCTTGTGACTTTTGGTAATAACTGAATTCAATAAAGGAGCGGACTTTTTCTCACAGGCCATTTGCAGCTTTTTTCTTTTTTCTGGGAGTAGGAAAAAAAATCTCTCAATAAATTTGTAGTTTTGCAAAGATGACGTGACGGAAGACTTAGGGTATTAAAGAAGGGGCCGCTGTGCCTAGTGTTCCTCCTCCTCTGGGTCAGAGGGCTGTGGAAAATCTGTGTCCTTCCAGGTAGGTGTTCTAAAGATTATTGGCGAGTAATCACTGTAACTGATTTTTTTTTTTTTTTTTTTTTTTTACTTTACAATATATCATAATGTTCACTTTAGCATATGGACAGAAAGCAAAACAGGCTGATGGTGAAGCCAGGATATTTCTACTTGTGTTCTCTTTTTTTTTTCACACCAAGTATGGATATGTCTACTAGAAATACGGTGAATATATAGACGTGTCTACTAAAAATGTGCACATGAAAGTGTAGGTAGAGCTACTAGAAATGCGCATATGAATGTGTAGATCTGTCTGTTGGAAATGCACATATAAATGTATTGATATATGTACAAGTGCATGCATGGATGTATGCCTATTATAAGGCCACGTTGAACACACACACCACACACATACACACACACATATGTATGCCTATTATAAATGTGAGTATGATTGAGTGTTTTAACCACCGTGGTTAATGATTTGCATTGTGGTCCCCCACCCCCTTGCTGACTGTTCTGTGTTCTCATGACTAGAAGTAGTGTTTTCTACCTCTTGAGTGTAACTAAGGCTATGATGTGTGTGTTCTTGTCTTGTACTCCTTGGCCTGTTCTTGACTGCAGTGTCCAGCCGTTGTAGTGATCCTTTATGCCATAAGCAAGGGTCTAGTCTTTGCCACAGTTAAAGGATGGTTAGAGAAAAGGGTGACTTTTTCTATTTACCTTCTGATTGCTTTAGTCTCATGGAATCCCTTTTGGGATGTGGTGAGTGAGTTTCCCCTTTAGTCCTGTGTTACAGTTTTCAAATATTGTTATATGGATTGCCTGTGGCTTAGCTTTCAAGAAGCCAAATGCCCTCTTTCAATGGGCATTGCAGTGCCTTCTATTGTCACTGCTGATACAGTGTTGGCACATGCATATGGAGCATTCAGAGACTTTTATTTATTCAGTCAATTTACTTATGTATCCCCAAAGCAAGGACAATAAGGCAGAGCGCACTTCAGAAATTTGAGTTGTATCTGAAGAAGAAAGCAAACAATTCTTTTCATTATTATTCACTTACAAATAAACTGTTTGACTTGCAAGAAACTCTGGATCTGTTTTGCCATGTTCAAAGAATGTAGAATACTATTGACTGCCAAGGTTGGCAAGCCCATCAACGTGAGTTGCACCCCCAGAACCCCACAATGGAGGGAGAGAACTGACTCCTGACTCCTGCATGTTGTTCACATATGTGTCATGGCACGAATCTTCCCCCCATGCACAGCACCCAAATAAATTAAATGCAAACTGAAACAATTTTATGTGTTGTCTCTACACTTGAACACATATGTAAAGTAAATTGGGTAGATCCTACTTTAGAATTCCAGCTTTTATACTGTAGAGTTTATTCCAGATTTGATACAGGACTTGGAGTTAGGCCGACTGCAGTGTGAGGAAGGAGTCTCTCTCTGCCATGGCTCTCTCCCCTAACGATAGCTACACTGGGGACTGTCAGAGCCCTTCCCATCTGGCTAGCAATCTGGGGATTAACAGAAGCAACTGCAGCTTTGATGATTCACTAGAATGGCTCAGGGATGGGGGAAGTGCAGATGTTAAAGTCTGGCTTAGTATAGGGAGAGAACATAGACTAAAAAAGGCTTGGCCACAAGTCTGGCAGAGTTCTGCATATGAGGCAGGACCATTAATTTTTGTTATGCTAATTTTGACATGGCTATTAAACCTAGAATGCTGCATATGCATCTCATTTAAAGGGAGCAATTTCAGCAAGAGATAAGCAAACGGCAATTACTTTGCACCTCTGCACATTTTCACACTCATCTCATGGGCAGTATGAACATGTGTCAGTCTGCTGTTTACATGAGGCAGCCTCCTGCCACCGACCCCTGACTGACAATAAGTTAGTCACTTAGCCCTTTTAGTTCTCAGTGTCTTCCTCCTTATATTGAACATATGAACTATAATAACTGTCACAGGACCATTATCAGAATGACATGAATGAAGTTATGTGCAGACATCTTAGGACAGGGGTCAGCTAATAGGCCGGTGTGTTTTGAGTGATACTATTGTCACTGCTCTGTTAAAAGCTATCCCATTAAAACCCCAAACCAACCTCAGAATGTTGCAGTCTTGCAACTTTGCACAAATAAATATCACCTAGTTTTCCAGAAAACCCTCGCTTTATCACTTTTATCTATGTATGTGCCTTCCCAGTTTAATTTCCATAGGAAAAAAAAAGCTGTTTGACATGAGCGAAGCCGTTGTACCACAAAAATCATCAAAGAGTTTCAAATACATCTAAATAAATTTCCAGTAAACTTTGATTCTCATTCCTGTAGCTCTGTGAATTCCTTCTTTGAAAAGGGACATTGGGAGGATCAAGGATGAGATAAGGAGGAATGTGACATTGCTTTGGTCTGTTTTTTCACAAGGAAGGCACGCCTTGAGACCTGAGTCTGTTCTCTCCAATTTAGGCTTAATAGACAGAGTGACACACTCGAGTCCTTGTGGATTTCAGACTTTCCCCCCAGGAATAAAGGCTTGACGATTCCCAAGTTGTATGCTGGGCTACTCTGTGTGAAAAAGGAGAAGACAACAGGGTTGAGCTTCATGGCCCTCTGCCATCAATCCAGTAACAGTTATTTTTATCTTTATAAGTTCTGCTTGAAAACAATGTTCTTGAGCTCCAAAATGGTTCAAAAACCATTAAAGGGAACATTTCAGCAACCACATTATACCCATGACTCCTGTGATTTAGGCACCACTGGGATTGAAGGATAAATGTGCTGAGGAGGGTTATGGGGTCCGACAAAGAGACCTACCATTGCATCAGAAGAGCTTTGCTGAGGCATGATAGCACAACCGGCATGCTTCCATTGTAGATCCACACCAGCAGTGTGGAGGTTTTGAGACAGGCAATACTGCTTGCTTTTAAACTGGGAAAATAAAATGAGACCATTTCTAGGATAGGAGGTTGGGGAGCATTAGAGATGGGAATAGCTGGGTACAAGCAATCCGATCAGGGAAATGTGAAAGGGGGGCTCCTTAGAGAGGGAGAGGGATGCTGATGCTGAAGAAGACTGAGGAAGGTAAAGGGGATGGCAGGATACACGTGATCTAATAGGGAAAGTGGGGGCTCCTAGGGAAAGGGGGAGGGGGTAGATATAGGAGGAGGGAGGTGGGTAAAATAATAATAAGCTGGTCTGAAAAAGCCACAAGGAATCATGGAACCATACTACTATTTACCCCCAAACAAATGAACACACAACCAAACAACCCAGTAACCATCCTATAATGCAGGCAGGCTATGCATATACATATACTGTTTTAATTAACTCCTTCCCTCCCTCCCTCCCTCCTCCCTCCCCCTCCCCCTCTCTCTTTTCTGAGACAGGGTTTCTCTGTGTAGCCTTGGCTGTCCTAGAATTACTCTGTAGACCAGGTTAGCCTTGAACGCACAGAGATCTGCCTGCATCTGCCTCCCTGAGTGATGGGATTACAGGCATGCACCACTGTTCTCTGCTGAGATCACCCTTCTTAAAGGCAAATGCTCCAATGAATATTTGGAGAAAATAATTTAGGGATCAAATTTAGGTCCCTCCTAATCCTTTTATGACTTTGTGGCTTAACTGCTTTGTTTTTATTTGTCCTCTTTCTGTCCCGAGACTCCATTCTTCATGCTGTAATCGAAGTCTTACATATGGAGTTTGCAGATGAACACACTGTCAGGGTGCAAGTGGCAAAGACAGAGCCACCCTGCCTCATTCTGCTTGTGACAATCAGGAATTACTTTACTGTGGCTCATTGTTTCTTTTTGTCACTTGAGGGTCAGTGTCCTAAGAGCAGGCCCCCCTACTCTTGTTCTTTCCATGTCCTCAGAATCTACAAGACAACCACTGCTTCTTAAATGCTCAATAAATCGAGGAGAAACTCTTAGAAGACATTCATTAGAGGAAGAGCAATTTTTGACATGTTCCAATCAACATGCTATAAATAGGAGAATTATGGCTGCAACTGGAACAAAATTCATATCAAGTACAATGAGAACTACAATGTTTTTCTAGTTCTTACAAAATGATAGATCTTGGCCAAGTCCGCCAACTTTGCTAATATTATAAAGACCATGAGGTGATTTGATATGGCTCTCCTGGTGTATTTACATATCTGCCTACCAGGTGTTCTTGCCCCAGATTTAACGTGACTCAAATAAGCTTCCAAGTTTAGCCAGAAGTTTGTAGGCAACATGCCACACAACAAGCTAACACAGCAATATAGCAAATTTTTAATTAGTTAATTTGTTTTTACATATACATTTACATTATTACACAAATATACAATAAGCTACATACAGCAAGAATAATGACAAAATAACAAGGAATTATATAAATGTTACATTCTTAGTGTTTTCGCTATTTGCATTTGGCATCCTTGAAGAAAACATCTTTTTTGTCTTGGTAAGTCTAAAATTCTGAATGTAAATCAATATCTATCATATCTAATCTCTATCAACTTAAAACATCTATTAGACCTAAAATCTTCTTAATCCTTATATAACAAAGCTTAATTGTAAAACTAAAGTATCTGATCTTCAGCCCCATCAGAGACTTGAGAAGGAATAAAATTAATTACCATAGTAAACAGGAAGTGCAGGTTGGCAGCTTCTAAAATGAAAAAAACAAATGAGACAGTTTGCTGCCTGAACGGTCACCCAAAAGTCTCTATAACATTGGAACATAATCTTCAGCCATCTGGCCCAGTGTATATGACAGAGATATTTGTGAGGCAGGAACTATTGAGGACTTGCTTACCCTCGCTTGGCAGTTTGGCCATCAACTCAGCCTGCATCAAAGTTTACCCACTTTTAGGTAGAATTCTGTCTGTGGCAGAAATGAGGACCTTTTGCCCAGTGAAGCCATCTCCATAAGAATATTCTTTGATGCTCATCATCTTCTTTGAGGTAGGCTAGGTATTGCCAGGAGTTAACCTGTTTAATTGTCAAAGAATCTTTAAAACCATAACAACATCTTTAAATGCCATAGTCAATAGGTCTCTGAGGTTTTTGAAGATCTTATCTATCTATTTTACCTTATCTAACTATAGAAACATAACTATTTGTTAAACCTAGGATATATATTCTTATAACAAAAATAGACTAGTAATTGACATGACCATGATATGACCAACTAACAATTAGCTTGTATTACTTAATTATCCTAAGCAGCCTGCAATAGCACTTTCAAAGTATTGGAAGTAAACCTTGTATTATAGTTGAGTTGTATGGGCACAATACCACATACTAGAGTAGAAATATATATAGTGTGTGAAGAATAATCTTAAATTTGAACTCTATACCAGTGTATCCAGATTAAACTTATTTTGCATCACTATACAAAATTCTATACCAATGAATTAAAAATAATCTTGTAAGCAACAATTAAGGCCTTAAGTTGAAGAGTGGATTTAATAATCTACGTTTTGTCTTATCATTCCTATATATTTCTATATTCCTTCTTCTTTATTTTCAACCCCTATCTCCATACCTAAGAAAGAAAGGTAAAGGAAAAGAGAGACATCCCTGAGTCCAATCTTGTTTTCTTTCTGAATAAGATGAGTAATAACTTATAACCAACTCCCAATGAAAATAAACATCTATAATCCAAGACAGCAATGAAAAACCCACCCAACCTTCCTTAAGGGAAGTGGGGCACCATTCTCTTAAGGTTCCTTCTTGCTGAATTGGGATGAATAATACCTTTGAAGGGGCCCAAATAAAATTAGGGAGTATCGTTAAACAAGCTAGGAATAGCATTTGTGGTCCACATATTATATGTAATAATATACATGAATATGTAAAAATAAAAAAGAAATTGGTCTGAAATTCTCTTTTCTTTGTTACATCTTTGCTTGGCATGGGTATCAAAGGGGCTGTGGCCTCATAGAATGAATTTGACAATGTTCCTTCTGATTCTATTTTATGGAATAGTTTGGAGAGAATATGTGTTGGATCTTCTTTGAGGGTCTGGCAGAATTCTGGGCTGAATCCTTCTAGTCCTGGGCTTCTTTTTGGTTGGGAGATTTTTGATGACTGCCTCTATTTCCTTAGAAGGTATAGGACTATTTAAATTGTTTACCTGATCTTCATTCAATTTTGGCAATTGGTATCTATCAAGAAAATTGTCCATTTCATTTAGGTTTTTAAATTTTGTGGCATATAGAGTTTTGAAGTCAGCCTTAATCATTCTTCGGATTTTTTTGGTGTCTGTCATTATGTCTCCTTTTCCATTTCTGATTTTCTTGATTTGAATACTTTCCCTCTGCCTTTTAGTTAGTTTGGTTAAAGGTTTGTCTCTTACTGATTTTCTCAAAGAACCAGCTCTTGGTTTCGTTGTTTCTTTGAATTGTTCTCTTTGTTTCTAATTTATTGATTTCATCCCTGAGTTTGATGATTTCCAGTCATCTACTTGCTTTGGTGTGTCTGCTTCTTTTTGTTCTAGAGTTTTCAGGTGCACTTCTAAAATGCTAGTATAGGATTTCTCCAATTTCTTTATAAAGGCACTTAGTGCTGTGAACTTTCCTCTTAGTACAGCTTTCATTGTATCCCATAAATTTGGATCTGTTGTACCTTCATCATCATTGACGTCTAGGAAGTTTTTACTTTTTTGTTCCATCCCTTACCCAGATGTCATTTAGTAGGGAGTTGTTCAGTTTCCATGAGTTTGTAGGGTTTCTGCTGTTGTTGAGTTTCAGTTTAATCCATGGTGATCTGATAAGGGCTTTTTTTTGATCTTCTTCTATCTGTTGAGGTTTGCTTTGTGACCAAGTATGTGGTCAATTTTGGAAGAGGTTCCATGTGGTACAGAGAAAAAGGTGTATTCTTTTGTGTTTGGGTAAAATGTTCTGTAGATACTGTTTAGGTTCACTCAATTCATGATTTCTATTGGTTTCGTCATTTCTCCATTTAGTTTCTGTCTTGATGATATGTCTGTTGGGGAGAGTAGGGTATTGAAGTCTCCCAAAATTATTGTGAGGGGTTCAATGTGTGATTTATGCTTTAGTAATGTTTCTTTTACAAATGTGGGTGCTCCTGTATTTGAGGCATAGATGTTAAAAATTAAGACATCCTCTTGGTGTAATTTTCCTTTGATGAGTATGGAATGTCCTTCCCAATATCTTTTGATTAGTTTTGGTTGAAAGTCTGTTTACTAGATACTATAATGGCTACTCCAGCTTTTTTCTTGGGTCTGTTTGCTTGAAATACCAATTTCTATCCCTTTACAGTAATGTCTTTCTTTATTGCTGAGTATATTTCTTGTATGCAGCAAAATGATGGATCTTATTTTTGCATCTGTTCTGTCAACCTGTGTCTCTTTATTGGGGAGTTGAGGCCATTGATGTTGAGAGATATTAATGACCAGTGGTTATTGGTTCCTGTTTTTTTGGTGTTAGTGGTGGTAGAGTGAGTGTGTATGTTTTCTTTCTTTAGGTTTTGCAGATGTATGGTTATTTATTTCCTTTGTTTTCTGGGTAAAGTAGCCTCCTTGGGTTGGAGTTTTCCTTCTAGTATCTTTTGTAGGGCTGTATTTGTGGTTATGTATTGTTTAATCTTGATTTTGTCATAGAATATCTTTTTTTAATCCCTCTGTGGTGATCGAAAGTTTTGCCAGGCATAGTAGGCTGGGTTGGCATCCATAGACTCTTAGTGTCTTCATGACATCTGTTCAGACCCTTCTTTCCTTCATTTTCTCTGTTGAGAAATCTGGTGTGATTCTGATAGGTTTGCTTTTATATGTGACTTGGCCTTTTTCTCTTGCAGCATTTAATATTATTTCTCTCTTCTCTATGTTTAGTGTTTTAACTATTATGTGGCAGGATGATTTTCTTTTCTGATCCAATCTATTTGGAATTCTGTAGGCTTCTTGTATACTTATGGACATTTCTTTCTTTAGGTTGTGGAAGTTTTCTTCTAATTTTGTTGAAAATATTTTCTGGGACTTAGAGCTGGGAGTCTTCTTTTTCTTTTACACCTATTTTTCTTAGGTTTGGCCTTTTCATAGTGTTCCAGATCTCTTGGATGTTCTGAGTCAGGAGCTTTCTAGATTCAACATTTTCATTGACTGTTGTATCGATTTCTTCAGTCATATCTTCTATCCCTGAGGTTCTTTCTTCCATCTCTTGAATTCTGTTAGTGATGCTTGTGTCTGTAGAGCTTGTCCCTTTCTCTAGGTTTTCCATTTCTAGGACTGTCTCAGCTTGTGTCTTCTTTATTGCTTCTATCTCCTTTTTTTGGTCTTGGATCCTTCTATTCATTTCCTTCTCCCTGTTTGTAATTTCTTTAAGTGATTTGTTCACTTCTTTCATCTCTCTCTTTGTGTATTCCTGTTCTAGTTTGTGGGATTTATCTTCCTCCTTTAATGCCTCTGTTATTTTTGTAACTTCAGATTTGAAGCCTTCGCCTGTGCATCAGATGTAATAGTATCTCCAGGGTTTGTTGTGGTGGTGAAACTGCTGGTTTCTGATGCTATCAAGTGTTCCTAGGAGTTCTTGCATGTGTTCTTACACTGACCTCTTTCCATTGTGATGTGTCTGGTGTTAACTGATTTTGTCTTCTTTGTTGGTCAGAGTGTTTGGTGGTAGATATAGACAATGGGGCGTAGGTCCTGCACTCGCTTCTGCTGATGTCCCTGACTCTGATGGCTTCCTGTTGAGATCACTGTCTCTGTTGGCTCCCTGATTGTGAACTAGGTAAGCTAGGGAACAGGCAGAAAGCTATCTGAGCAGAGCTGCTCCAGTGGGCCTGCTGGCCTCCAGGGATCGGAGATGTTGGACCCTAGTGTTTTAGGCATCCACAACACTCTCTGGGCCCCCAGGTGTCAGCGATTGTGCTCCTGCCACGCAGTCTGCAGCCCACTCTGGAACACGAGTGTGCTTGCAGGGAGCGGGAAACTCTCTGGGAATTGGCCTCTTTTCTATGCTTTGGAGGTCTTCTGTGGTCAAGCAACACCAGATGCTGGAGTTCCAGCAGTTTGCAGCTCTCTCTGGGTCCTGGTGGCCAGAAGTTATACTTCTGCCAGGCTAGTTACAGCTAGACTCTGAAGCAAGCATGCCTGCAGGGGCTAGGGAACTTGCTGTGAATTGCCATGGGGATCTGAGGTCAGATCTGCTTGTTTTCTAGTCTATGGGGTCTTCTGTGGTTCAGCAACCCCAGATGCTAGAGTTACAGCAGTCTACAGCTGTCTCTGAGTCCTGGTAGTCAGAAGCTGCACTCCGGTAGGCACGGCCTGACCCGGGAGCATGCGCATGCTTGCTGGCAGGGACAAAAGAACTTTGTGCGAGTTGGCTGAGTTGCCCTGGGGACCTGAGGTCAGAATCACCTGTTTTCTAGGCAGTGGGTTCTTCTATGGTCCAGCAATCCCAGCTTCTGCAGTTCCATCAGTCTACCCACTCTCCCTGGGACCTGGTGGCCAGGCTAGTTGCAACCACACCCTGGAGCACGAGTGCGCATGCGGACTGGGACTGGGAATCTTTCTGAGGGTTAGCTGGGTGGCCTAAGGCTAGACATGCCTGTCCTCTGCAGTTTGCACATCTCTCACTTGGAGTACAGTAGCACTGGTGTTTTGTATTTCTCAGCTCAGTCCTTAGGCTGCTGTACAGTCACTGCTGTCCCTCTTGTGAAACCAGGCGCAGGTTCAGCTCTGCCGTCTTGGACTGCCCTGCATTATAGCAGTTTAATCAGCAAATATAGAAACAAGGGCAAATGATCATATCGTGTGTGTGTGTGTGTGTGTGTGTGTGTGTGTGTGTGTGTGTGTGTGTGTGTGCAGTTGAACACAGGCCAGAAGAGATTGCCAGGTGTTTTCTTGTGTTACTCTCAGCCTTCTTTGCTTGAAAGACGGTTTCTCACTGAAATTGGAGCTAGCTAGCTAGGCTGGCCAGACAATGCCAAGGATGCTCCTACCTTTGCATGTACTCCCTCCATCTGCTAAGTGTGGGATTACAGGTATGCATTGCAACCTGTACATAGGTAATGGGGACCCAAACTGATGCATTAAGTCCTTACACACTGGACCATCTCTCCAGCCCTCAGTTCTACATAATTAATAAATAAATTGAAATGGATCATAAAAAAGAAAAAGGCCATTGTATACTAGAGGAAGTTAGGAGGTACCAAGATTGACTACATTGTGGATTTTAGTCCCCATCAAAAAAAAAAGCTACTTACTATTTAGTGTTTTAAAAGTCTCTAATTTTGTTATCTATTTAATGGATACATAAGAATGTCAAATTTTTATAGATTGATAGGGTGTTTTTGATGTTGCCGTTGTTGTTTTTTGTTTTTTGTTTTTTTTAACAGGGTTTCCCTGGCTGTACCAGATTTCAGAGATTTACCTGCCTCTGCCTCCCGAATGCTGGGATTAAAGGCGTGTTCCACCACTGCCCAGCATAATGGGGTGTTTTCAAAATATCTTGACGTATTTGTTATTTATTGTGGGGGCACATGTATAATACAGCATTTAGGTGGAAATCAGAGGGCAACTAGTCAGAGTCAACTTTCTCATTCCATTATGTGGGTTTTAGGGATTGAGCTCAGGTCATTGAGCTTGGCAACAAGCTCCTTTCCTCACTGAACCATCTCAGTGGCCCATCATGGGGTGTTTTTGACCAACATATAAACTGTAGTATTTACACCAGATGATTTGTGTACATTTGAGTTCTCTAGTATTTATCATTTGTTATAGTCAAAAATCCTTTCTCCTCCTCCTCCTCCTCCTCCTCCTCCTCCTCCTTCTTCTTCTTCTTCTTCTCCTTCTTCTTCTTCTCCTCCTCCTCTTCCTCCTCCTCCTCTTCCTCCTCCGCCTCCTCCTCCTCTTCCTCCCCCTCCTTTTTAAGGGACAGAACTTTATTGCTATCCCTGATCATTTAACTGGATGACCACAGCATCATGATTCTGCTTGCAGGTACTTGTATCTTAGTTATGATTAGCCACCCTTTCTTTATCCCTCCCTCCCTGCTATTTTTCCTAGCCCCTTTTAATCACCATTCAACTGCTATGAGACCAACTTGTTTACATTTCCAGTGTACAGGAGAAGCAGCCAAGCTTGACAGCCTGTGCAAAGGTTGGCCTGTGCAAAATTTGTTTTAATAACTCATGACTTGCATTCTCACCCATATTGTAGCAAATGATTGGATACCCAGGCTTTTCTATGGAGTACAAGCCAATGGGTGGTGGGGAGTCATTTCAAATATGCCAGTTGAAGTAGACCTTTCAATCAGTGTTTGGAATAAGAAAGGCTGTGCTGTGAGAGTTCTAGTTTGTAAGCAGGCATCAAAGCAAGAAGCGAAGGAGTCTGAGCTTGGCTTTGAGTGAATGCAAAAATATAAATATTTTGTCATTGTGAAGTCTTTCTAAATCTTATTGTTACTTTACTTAGTTTACTCTGGGGTTTGAAAGACAGCTCAGTGCCTAATAGCGTTTGCTGCTCTTGCAGAGGACTGGAGTTCAATTCCTAGCTTCTACATCAGCCAGCTCACAACAACCTGGAACTCCAGCTCTGAGGGACGATGCACCCCTTTCTGGTCTCCATAGTACCTGCACATGTGTGGCATATGTGTGCACACACACGTTCATATAAATAAAAACAAAGTAAGTCTTTGAAAAGTCTATGTTGGTAATTATAGCTTTCCAAATGGAATATAATTTTCATCCTTTATTTTCAAAATTCTTTGCTTTATAAACCTATGTCTACTTATTCAGTTCATCTCATCTTACCTTCTATAGGATTAAATTGATTTTTATGTGAAATAATTACCAATATAATAGAATTTAGATATAACACTCTAACAAGTATTATGTCAATTCCTTATATCCATTTAATCTTACTGTTTTATTTTGGATTAGTTTTCCTTTAACATCTGGGAAATCAAATGCTTTTTTACTCATCTTAGTGGTCAGACTAAATGTCACAGTATAAACTCTTAGCTTATCAAAGACTTATAAATTCATGACTTTGTCTCCTTGTTAACATTCTGCATACAGCTTGTCTTTTAATACAACCTATTTCGATTTGCACTTCCTGTTGGCTTGCTAGGATGAAGTCATTGCACCTTTTATTTTTCAGTTAGAAAAACCTAGTTTTGCCAGTCTCAGTTTTTGAAGAATGAAAAATCTGGATACAGAATTCTAGGATATGCTTTCTTTCTCACATTCATGTTAAGACGGTTGTATCTTAACTCATTTGCCACATATTATATCTGATGATAATTCAGCTAAAAATATTTAAAAAGCTGTCTTGTTGTGGAGGCTGTTCTGAGCTATGTAGTAAATTATACTTAACTTGGGTTGCAGAGTGGGCTCTTCTCTCGTGTGTGTGTGTATGTATGCATGTATGTATGTATATATGTATGCATATATGTATAATGTTTTAAAAACATTATTTACATTTTTATGTGTATAGGTGTTTTGTCTATGTACCATGTGCATGCAGTGACTTTCAGAAGCCAGAAGAGGGTACCAGGTCTCCTGGAACTGGAGTTACAGATGGTTGTGAATCACCATGTGTGTGCTGTATGTTCAATCTGGGTCCTCTGGAGAGCAGCTAAGGCTCTTAATTTCTGAGCCATCTCTCCAGCTACATTTAAAAAACGTATTTTCCTTTTTCCTTTGGTGTCAGCAATTTGGATAGGATGAACTTAAATTTGTTCTTTATTTCTTTTTCTTTAAGTTTTTAGAGCTTCTTGGCTACATGGATTGATATCTTTGTATGTTTAAGAAAATTACTGGTAACTCTTTGCATATTTTTTTCTGTCTCATTTTAAATTGACTCCTCCCTGGAAAACCAATTATATTTAAGTAAGATCACTTGATATTCTAGAGATTTAAAAAGTTTCATAACTTACTTGTTAATTTTCTATGTTTTACTTTTGATAACTCAAAATAATCGTTTTATTTTAAATTATGTGTACATGTGTGTAAATGCATATAGGTTCAGAGCTTATGGAGTCTAGAATAGGGCATCAGATCAGTGAAGCTTGTGTGGGTATGTACATATTGATACAGTGCTCCTGAAGTCCAGATGAGGTGTCAGATCCTTGTACCTAGAATCATAGGAAGCTAGGAATCCCTTTTCTGAAGGTCAGGGTCTTCTCTGTCTGTTATGGGTCATTTTGTTATTAGTTATCTGATTTTAAAAACCGTGTGTGTGTGTGTGTGTGTGTGCGTGTGTATCACTGGACCTCTCTTTTCCCTCTCTGCAATGTGGCCACACCGAATACACCTCTTTTCTCTGGGTTTTCACCTTTAACTATTTCTTTAATTGGCCAGTTGAGGTCAGGCAGCAGACTCTAGAGTGCTATGGCTGCCAAGGCCTGGGCTGTGACCCTCACAGCTCTGGTAACTCCTGTCTCAAAGTGTCTCCTGTTACCTCAGGTAGTTGGATACTTGCCTAATACCTTTACACCTACTTCTAAACACTATGTATAGAAAAAACACAAATGTACTTATTTGTCTCATTAGTGGATTCAAAAGCCAGCTTTAAAAAAGTCTAAATTAACCCAGGGGATCTGCTGAGTTTTTAATATTGATTTTTCAATATGATGAATACTAGAGCTAGAATTTTAAAAGAGACCAAAACTATCAATTTTCATTTTCACTGATGTTGAAATTTTTATGTTACTTCTTTTCTGTTATTCTTTGAACATCAGGCTGCCTAAAGTTTTGAAAAGGAATAATGAAGGTCTTTGTATGGAGAAAAACCTATTCTTGTTCACAAATGTGTTTCCAGAATAGGCTAACTGTGATTTTCTGCTACCAGGAGTAAATAGTCAATTCTTCAGAGAAATTGTTTTGTTTTGTAGTTCTTTTTAAATTTATTTCCTTTACAGACAATGGTTTTCAGCCCGAGAAAAACGATCTGTTTTTGAGCCCATGCTGGTTGGTCTCCCTCATCTCCACTGTACCACTGTGCAAATGTATCATGGCAGGTTAGCACGTTAGTACTTCCAGGGTGTCCTGGCAGTGTCCAGGGTGTAAATGAAACATCTATGGCTTCTGGAGAGAAGTTGGATGTCTCAAATGTTGTTTCCACAAGGCCCCAGAAGACCTGCCAGGAAAGGATGGGTATGCTGTACTGTCCTGGATCAAAGAGCTGGCACTTTTTGCTGTCTAATCTCCAAGATAAAGTGTGATGTATGGGCAGGGAAACTGGCTGCTGAGGATAGCTTTGTTCCACAAACTCTTCCATAATTGGGTTGGAATTAGATGTCACTGACTGCCAGCGAGCCTACATCCTGTTGTGTTGTCTGAGCACTGGGATGTCCTGGAAGATGGGGAAGACTCACCTGACTGTGGGTAGAGTCCCCAGTGGTTGTTTGTGGATCTTCACCTTGACTCCCCACTTCACCTGTGAATCCCCCACAAGTGTATGTTGTAGTGGCTCTCTGATTCTGTAGTATATTGCTGTTCTCTTGATGAAAGATATATTCCTATTATTAATGTTGTGTTTGTTGTTACTGTGCTGGAGTAGAACCCATTGTGTTTGATGGTCAAACTCTTTTGCACTGAGCTCTATCTACATTACTTTGAAGAGAAGATGCCACTAAATGTATGGTACCTGAAAATGGAGATAGATGAACTTAATACTGACTCTAAGTACAGTTTGGAAGGAATCAAGCCTAAAGGTAATACATGGAGACTATGTGTGGAATTGAAATGAAATGGTCTCAAAGTCCATTCTCATCTTGTGGGTTATGAAGGGAGACATCTAGGGTACAATAGGAAGGTGGTATCTGCTGAGGGAGATACCAAAAGGAGGGGATCCAGAGCACCATAGTTTTTTATAGTGTGACTTAATAAAGTGCTAATAT
Organism: Acomys russatus; assembly: GCF_903995435.1. NCBI lineage: Eukaryota > Metazoa > Chordata > Mammalia > Rodentia > Muridae > Acomys > Acomys russatus. Next base: position 48,526,979 of record NC_067147.1, read on the forward strand.
ATTTTAACACATTAGGAACCACTATTAATAGTACGTTAATAATATTTAAAGTGTGTGTGTGTGTGTGTGTGTGTGTGTGTGAGAGAGAGAGAGGGAGAGAGAGAGAGGGAGAGAGAGAGCATGCACATGAGTACACATGGCAGAAGTAGGCAATGGATCTTTTAGAGCTGGGGTTACAGGAGGGTCTGAACCACTCAATGCAAGTGCTGGGAAGCCAACTTAGATCCTCAACAAGACCAGTACAGGCTCTTAACCACTGAACCATCTCTCCAGTCTCTGGTAGTAATTACTAATGGAAATATTATAATCATGAAAATCAATGGTTAAGACATATGATTTAAAAATATCAGGGTATTTAAAGACCCTTGTAGTTACTCTATAGTCCCCCACATAGCATTATTTGAGGATAAACTCCTTAGTAATCTTGATCTCATCTAAAATCTCAATGTCTTTCTGTCATGTAATGTGACATTTGTAGGTTGATTGTTAGTATATAGATGTCTACCTACCTTACCCAGTACCATAATCTTAGTAATAGGTAATAGTGATTAGTCAACTTCTCTTACCACCCTACTAGTCCCCCCCTTTTTTTTTGCACTCCAATGAACTTCATTTCATATATGAGAACATTAGACACCAGAGCTAGATGCTTGTCTATAGCTACATACGGGGTGGTAGGTATTGGTTTTGTATGTCTTGCTTATTTTGCTGAGTGTCCTTTGTGTTCAGAGATGTTATCCTAAATGACACGATTTTGCCTTTTCATGGCTGACCAGTATTTCATTGTGTGTATGTAGCTACCTTTCTACTTTTTCTTTCTTTCTTTTTCCTTGTTCTTTTTGGTTTTTTGAGACAGAGTTTCTCTGTGTAGCCTTGGCTGTCTTGGAGCTCACTCTGTAGACCAGGCTGGCCTCGAACTCATAGAGATCCACCTGTCTCTGCCTCCTGAGTGCTGGGATTAAATGCATGTGCCACCACCACCCAGATTAGCCACATTTTCTTTATGAATTCATTTGTTGACTGGCAATTCATTTGCTCTCATACTTGTCTGTTGTGAATAATTTGGCAATGAACATGGATAGATGTGTAGCCATGTCCTGTGTGACGATTAGCTTTAACTGTCAACTGGACATAACCTAGAGTCCCCTGGGAAGGGCCTTTTGAAGATTAGGTTGGCTTGTAAGCATGTTTCTGGGGCATTGACTTAAGTTAATTGATATAAGAAGACCTAGTCCGCTGTGGGCAGCTCTATTCCATAGACAGTGGGTTCTGAATGGTGGATGAAGAGAAACAGAGCAGTGAGCAAGCACATGAGTGTGCATGCATTCATTTTTCTCTGCTCTGGACCATGGATGTAATACAACTGGCTGTTTCAAGATTCTGCTGCTGTGACCTCCCCCAGAGATGTCTGTAACCTGGAACAATGAGATAAAAAGATACCTATTGTCCTCTAAGTTGTTTGTTGCCAGGGAAATTTATCACAGCAACATATATAAAACTAGGATGTCTTTGAAATACATACAAATATATATGTAAATTCCCAGTATTTACCCTTACATTGAATGACTGCATAAGAGAGTAAAGAATGATTAAAAAAAAAACTTAAGTACTGTTTCTCAAAACATGTTCACATTACCACCAAAATGCTTTTTTTTTTTTTTTTTTTTACAATAAGAGAAGTAGTTGGTAGAGTGAAGAGATTCCAACAGAAAGAACAGAAGAAGATACTTACAGTCCTATGTCTCTTACAGGGTTAATGTGCAGAGAGAATCATTAGCAGAACTAAAGCAAGCTTGACAGAAGGTGGGCACTACACCTAAGCAGACACTTCTCAAAAGAAGATGTAGAAAATGGGCAACAGGCTTAGGAAAAAAAAATGCCCCCGTGTCCTTAAAATTGTCAGGGGAACAAATCAAAACCACAAGACACCCTCACGTCACCAGGCCAGAACGCCATGGCCTTCTCCCTCTATATGTCCTAAAGAGAGAAGCACTGCTTTTAATTCCCGGTGTCTTTGACAATACAGCCTGTGTTGAAATTGTTCAGGGTTCTTCACCAGGGTGATTGAGGATTTGGGGTGAATGATCATAGAGACCATGCTCATCTCTGAGGGCTCCCGTTCCTGAGCAGATGCCACGGCTCTCACACAATTTTTAACTTTCACAGTGGAAGAAGATGACAATGGTTGCAATCTAATGCTCCAGCCTGTGCTGGAGCCTGTGATTTCCCCACTATAAAAGCTGAGCTTTTCATAGTGGAAACACCAGGAAGAACCCAGCTGTTATTACAATGAACTCTTAACACGATGCTGGTACATATGTATTTCTTTGCACTTACAAAAAGGCCCTAGGGGAGACTAAATACAGGTACAAAGTGTTGTAAAAATGACATTCATGTGAGAGAATTTGCTGCTCATAGTCGTTGATTTGAAAGCCACTAACATCATAATGTCACAGAAAAAAAAAATGAACGAATGACGATTTGAAAGCCACCAGCATCATAATGTCACAGAAAAAAATGAAAGAAAGCCGTGTGCCAGCAATAGGGACAACTAGCATTCTTCACTTTTATTACTAATAAACAGCCAGATGTCTATTTAAAAATCCCCTTTGCATTTAATCTGGAACAAACGGCTTTTTGTGATAATTCTTACATGCAAATCCTTTCAACTTTGCTATTGTCTGGCAACTGATGACACCAAATGAGTTTCTCTAAGTCCCAGGGGTCCTCAGCGGCATCTGACTGGATTGTCCCCCTTGCTCCTGTTTTGAGATGATAAGAAACCAACAGAGGCAACAAAGCCATGCTCAGGACACGGCATTTCCTGCTGACTTTCTCATTTAAGGAGAACAATGCACGTCTCCAGGGGAATCCTTCAATAAATGACCCCGTTGGCACTCAAGGCATCTCTCCACATGGACTTTTCAATCCTTTGAAACAATCAGGTGGCCTAACTTCACAGCCAAAATTCTAGCATCATTTTTTTTGGACACAGTCTCATGTAGCCCAGGCTGATCTTGAACTCCTCATGTAGCTGAAGAGGACTTAAACTCCGGAGCCTTTTGTCTCCACCTCCCAACTGCTGGGGTTATATGCTTGCACCACCCCATGCCTTGTGTGTGCAGTACTGGAGATTGAAGCTCACTGGGCAAGCTGTCTGACACCTGAGCGGCACATCTCCAGCTCAGGTCATTTGTGTTGATGCTAAGCTCATTGAGATCAGGCACAGAGGAGAAGGCTTCGTGAAGATGTTCTTCTGTCACTCTTAGATAGCAAAATAAATGATCTAGACTCTGAGAGAGTGTGGAAGACGGCAAATACTTAGCATTCTCCCTTTACTGTTAACATATATCATACATTAGAAGCTGGAAGAACGGGCTCTTGAGAATATGAGCAGGAATTAGCCTGAAAGAGCATGTTAATTTCCTCACAAAGCCAGTCACCTTAGCACCTACCTCATGTTCTGGCTTGTTTGAAAATGTCAGGTTCAGTTGAATAAGTTTTCTGTGAGTACTGCCTTAACATTTTGTTCCATTTAATTGCTTTAAGTCAGATGGTGAAGAGGAAAACTTTTATTTGCTTTTCTTTCTAACTAAATATAGGTGTGAAAAGAAAGACTCAGGATAATAAGTCTTTTGCCTTTCCTGGTGATAATTGCATAAGTCCCATGATGCTTCTCCTTTGAACTCAAAGGTTTCTGTTAAGTGAGGCTATCCAGCAAACTCTGTCATGAAACATGACAGACTTAGTTCATTTAAAATACTACACTTATTTTCTTATTGTACCTGTAGTTATGTATGTTTTTAGCTTAATGTGTATGACAGTGCGTTTACAGAGCTCAGAGACCAACCTGTGGGAGTTAATTCTCTCTTTTCACCATTTGGATTCTAGGATTGGAGTCTGGTGGTCAGATTAGTGGCAGGTGTCTTTATCTGCTGAGTCATTTTTCTGGCGCCCAGTATCTTATAGGGACTCTACCTGGAACTAGAAACCTAGCAAATGAAACTGATGAGATGCTCTGACAGCTGCTAATATGAATTTCAGGTATGGACCATTCCTGGTTTGATAGACAAGTTCTTAGGTGTGCTCATCCTGATGGCACTGGTTTACACTTCCTCGTGTCTCTTCCTCTGGTTTTACCATATCATCTTTTATCTTTCTTTTTGTCTTATAAGGTTTTTTTTGGCTCCCTCTCACCTCAGTTCATGTCTGTAAAACACTTATGAACTGACATTCCCAGAAAAAGCTTATTTCAGTGTTCAAAATTCTACAAGGTCAGTTGGGTTGATGGACCAGAACCTCTGTGATTGTGAGATTGGAAGGCTACAGCTCTGGAGCCAAATTATACTGATCTTTCTTTAGCCCATAGCAGCTATTCACTTCCCACCACTGAGCTTGACCTAATTTCCTTGTGGAGATTGCGCGTGGAGAGGAGGCTCGTCGTCAAGGCTTTAAAAACAATTATTTGCATGAGCATGCACCCTCATGCCATGGCTTCCATGTGGAGGTCAGAGGGCAGCTTGTAGAAGTTGGTTCTCTCCTTCCACCATTGAGCTCAGGTTGTTAGGCCTGGGCGGGGGGCAAGTGAGTGAAGAGCTATCCCTCTCACCCAGTAAATCTCTTTGACGTGTACTAACTTCCACCATTTTGGAATGGACTGGAACGTAGAAACCAATTGAAAAGCAAAATTCTCACCTGATAGCATCTGAGGCCTGTAGCCTACAGAGAGATTTCCCTGCCTTGATGTAACTGCTTGTCTTATGATCCTTCTCAGAACTTAAAAAGTGCCTGATGGAAGCCTAGTTCTGTTCTGGTGCTGTCCAGGTGCAGCCAGCTGTGGAACACTTCCAACAGTCAAACATCTCTCTTCCACGGAGGCAACAGATACTGAAAGCTCTACAAATCGAAGAGATAGCCTTTTTGTTTTGCACTTCTTTCCTTTTTTTTTTTTTTAAGTTGAAAGTTTGTTGTGTCTTTTTACCCCCAAATCAGTACCATCTTTTTCTCTCCATTGCAATGTTGCTGAAATATCAGAGTTAAATTTACTCTGGGGACATGCAAAGGAACTCCAAAAGGGCATGAAGGAATTTTAATTTAAAATACAAGAGCCACACGGAGGTCTCCGACAACCCTACAAGGAAAAACCTCAGCTGAGGTTGCTGTGTTTATGCATTTCTTTCAATGGAGGTTTTCCAAATGGAGGGCAAAACTAAGTGCAAGGTAATTGAGACATTACATAAGCAGATTCAAGAATTTATTGAGTATAATACTTTCTAGGTCAAGCACCGTTTGCACACCCATGCTCCACTGTCTTTTTCTACTCATGTAAAGAGATGAGGAATGTGGCTCACTTGATAGAGTATTTTCCTAGCATGCATGAGGCTGGCCTTTGGTTGGATCCCTAGCACTGCATAAGCAAACTAGAGGCAGAAGACTGGAAGCTCAATATCGTCTCCACGCACTTAACAAGTTTGAGGCACCCTAGAAGACATGAGATCCGGCATAATAGAAATTAGTAGCAACGCAGAAGAACACCAGGCAGGAAAAACATGAGCATCAGCTATGTAGAATTAAGTATGATGAGACATTAGGCCAAGGGATCCTACAAAGGCTGGGAGCATCCAAGCCACCCGGCAGATTGCTGTCTGGGTGATTAATTTTAACTGCATACTGGAAAGCACCGAGGTGTCACGAGCTCTGTGGGCTTTTAGCAGAAAGATTGGTGTGTCATTTCTTATTGCAGCTTCAGTGCCATGGTGAACGCTTTCCCCTTAAGACAAATTTTTTGAACTTCAAGTATTTGAGTAAGGATATTGAGCTTTTTAATCTCAAAAGTGCCTTGGCATCTCATGTGGTTCACAGAGAGTTGAGCCTGGATGCTTCTGGAAGGTACTTCTCTATTGTGACTTGACAATGAGCCTTTGATCTTTGGAGTACAAGACCAAATCGAGGCTTGTCATAAAATTATGAATAGCTCTGGGATTAGAATGTGGGATTTGGGCTAGATTTGTCTAGAATAGCTTTTCACCTGCTGTGTATCAGTAAAGCAAAGTCTTTGGGATATAAAATTGTTTTAGATACCATTGAGTAAGTTTTATTCTTCCAATTCTTTGACCTCAAATTATAGCCGTTCTAACTTTTTTTCTTGATTCTAAAGCCCTCTTTAAAAGCATTTCATTGTGACTCTTTGAAGGATAAATTCAGTCCTGGCAGCACCACTGGCCTTTCATCCAGGTGACCCACAAATGTGGTCCACAGAGTGATTAATAGTTTCTCTCTCTCACGATCATGTTGGTTCAAGTGATTCTGTGACGTTCAGTGCTGGGAAATGTCAGCCGTAGTATAAACACGGGGAGGGGGGCAGTAATTTGAAGAAAATCATATATAAAAACTTTTTTTTTGTTAGCGTGAACAACAAGTTTCTTTTAAGGAGAAATTGCAGAGCTGATGCCTAATGGGACAGAGAGTGAATAAAAGTGTTTTTTTTTCTTTTTCTTTTCTAGAAGCAGCAGATGCTCCCGAGCTTGTTGACATGAGGAGGGAGCCAGTTCTGCTGACCTACTCATCTCTTGGGGTTCTATTAGCTGAGATGTAGACATGAGCTTGGCCAGGACACTTTACCTATTCAGTAACCAGGAGACTGGCTGCTATGGAAACAGTCACTCATTTCTATCTAGAGGCCTAGCTTCCACCAGGTTATGAAAAGTAACTTCTCGATGTTTATAGCCCAAACAAATGCAGTCTTGAAGAAATCTTATTCTTACGGGGATTGGAGTTTAAGTTCATTTGATTTCCAAGGCCTTTCAAAAATCTGAACATAATGTCAGCTTTGAACAGCTCAATGAGAAGTCGAGATGAGCTCATTGCTGGGGGTTGTGGGGGAGCAGATGAGCTGATAGACCCATAGACATTAGACTGTGCCTTTGGGGATTGTCTATTTGGTTGATGTGTTCAATCAAAGACTAGATACCAAGCAAGACAACTAGGGAGTAAGTTTATGAAAGTAGTAGAGGTGTTGAGCTTGCATGGAATTAAACCGACACCTGCTTTTATCACCTTCTGTCTACTGAGCTGTAAGCTCACAAGGACCTTATGCAGAGAAGGTGAAGGTTGCTAACAATTTGTTCATTATATGTTGGGCTACATTGTATTTGGGGAGCTTTGCTAGCAGCTATTTATCTAGGTATCTGGGACACAGCCATCAAACCGTTGAATCTGTGATAAGAGGGCCATGAAAAGATAAGTGTCGGACAAAGTGAAATCCCAAGTGTGGAGAAGATGTAGGGACAAACTGAAGAGCGTTAAGGCATTCAGAATTATGGACTGATATTATACAGTCTCTCCTCTGTTAGATGTGTATCCTGCTTCCTTGAACTCCGTTTCTTTCTTTCATGGGGCTTAACATGACATGACTACCGAACTAAGGGGAGAGAAATAATTTTGTTATTTAGGCTATAAATTCCATTACCACTTCTCTAATTCAATTTTCTGTCATCTCACCTCTACATATTCTGAGAGCAGATTTTATGGCTGGTGTCAAGGGTGTTAAAATTTCCTATCCAGACATACGACCTCATGTGCCTTGGCATCTTTGCAATTTGTCAACTTGAAGTTAGTTGTCTGGTTTCTTTGGATACTTCTCATTCTGCCAAATGAGGACCGCTTGGAGGGCAATTTAGGCCTCTGCAGAACGATTCATTTCTTATTTCTATAGACTGATTCTTGATTCAGTACAGTCTTTTACATCCTACACACTTAATTAAGTCACCAAAACGAGCTCTTCTGTTTTTGTGTTTTCTTTTCCAGAGTAGGCCTAGAGTTCTGCTCTCACAGTCGGGTATTTGTTACCCAGGTTACAGGGATGGCAGTACGGTGTCACAGCTTTGCAGTCATGGCTCCCTAAGGCTCTCTGTGTTCTCGCTCTTGGTCCCTTCTTCTACAGCCTTTGTGCCATGTCTCCATTCTTGTTCTTATTTTCTTTAAGTAGAACAGAAAAAAAAAAAAAACAAAAAAAAACAAAACTTCTTTGGGAAGAAGCAGTATTTGCTCATGTCACAGTTTAATCAAATTTGGTTTTGACTAGAGAATAATATGTACATATTAATTTGTGACTGATGAGGATGTGAGGATTATGAAAACTAGACAAAGATTACTGATGAGATTTTTTTCTAATCTATATTAGATAATCTCATCTGCAAAGCATAATTTATTTTGTTTTCTTAGCTATAATTACAAATGATTGAAATCGGGAGATTAAATGCCAACATTTGTTGGTTGGCTGCCCAATACAAATGGTGTCATATGCTGAGAACCTAGACACCAGCATATATTAAAGGTAATAGATAATTTTGTTTTAAAATATTTATGATGTTCATATTACCTATGATGAAAGCCCCCTCCACTGAGCTTTAGCTAGGTAAAATTTTATTAAAAATATAAGTGCAGTATTTTCTGTCTAGAAAAACAGAGAGGTGAAATCTTATTAAGTTCTCAGAAAAATGTCATAAAAGTTTAGCTGTGCCACAAATCCCAGGGATGCTGTGAACCTCGTGATGGGGCACCAGTGCACAGACAGTGCCCTAGCTGTTAAGCATTGTCATCAATATGTTCTCACACTTGCGTACATAATGTTACAAATACCTACTGCTTAATTTCCCCTCTAAGTGAAGAGCCTTAGTTGAAGGAAATGTACAAACGTAGCAGCCTCAGCTGAGGTGGTGTCAGTGGCGAACGAGGCAGTGGATTTTCCTCAGTGAGTTATCACAAGACCTCTCTGAGGCTTTTGAGTTTTAGTTTAAATCCCCTCTGTGGTCTTTTGGAATCCTTTGGTGTGTCTCCAGAATGAATTTCAAGCGCTTGGTAGTTAGTTCATCAGTGTTGCTGGCTGGGGAGATGGCTCAGCAGTTATAGGCATAGCTTGTTCTAGCAGAGAACTGGACAACCCGAGTTCGAGTCCCAGTGTCTGCACTGTTCTTCACAGGGATCTCTAAGCCCAATTTCAGTGGGTGCAGTCTCTCAGAAATCCCAGGAAAAACCAAAAACAACAACAACAAAAAACCCTAATGTACAGAAAAGTTCATCAGGGTTGCAATGTAAAGAAAAAGGTGAAACTGACTTGAGGTGAAAAGATATAACAAACCTTTAACTTAAAAAACAAACAAACCCAAATATAGGTGAAAAGAAAGTAGAGCCTTTGGAATTTGTGAGTTTCAGGAATGCCCAACTTTTACCCATCATATGAACATGGTTCTGGATCCGTTAGTGGGGACAAAGGAGCAGACACTATTCAGGGAGCCAGAATAGATGGCGACCATATCACTTGTGTCCATTTTCATCTGCTGCAGGAGCATGATCTGGAAGCCCACCCACACCCCCATATTGTAGAAAAACCATATGTTCCTTCCACTGTAGTGACGGAAGTAACCAGTTCCACTATCGGAGGCGTGAGAATAAAACGGTGCCAATTAAAGGTACCAGTTCTTCCTTGAGCAGAAAGAAAATTTGGAGGTTTCATAATACAGGCAACCTGGGATACGGCAGCCATTAAGACCATATTGACTATGTTAGCAGGCTGACAAAGAGTGGATATAAACATGGGAGAGGCTCTTGATGCTGACACAAGGCAGAGGATGGGTTTTTAATTCATATCACTCCTGGTGCAGATACATGTGTTTAAAATAGAACCCCTGCTCTTGTAAAACATCATACAGGGAAATCCCTCCTAAGGAGCCAAGTTGTTTTTATACATGGAGACCCTTTCTCAGCAGGGAAGGAGGGCCCTCTGGGCTTTGTAAGACCACTTCCTCAGACAAGAAGCCATCTGTTTTCAGGAAAGTACAGCTCCCAAGGTGCATTGACCCTTCCGAAGGCATTTGTTTGCAGGCAAATACGGCCCCTAAGTAGGGGAGGGGCGGGGCCAGGGCAATCTGACCTCTTCTAAGTTATTTTAGTTTTGATCATCATTAATAAGGTATAAGCTAATTTAAAAATTATGCATCCTATTCATAAAATATAAATTTGATAGTTACTAAGTTTTTTTTTTTTTTATTAATTTATTCTTGTTACATCTCAATGTTTATCCCATCCCTTGTATCCTCCCATTCCTCCCCCCCCCATTTTCCCATTATTCCCCTCCCCTATGACTGTTCCTGAGGGGGATTACGTCCCCCTATATATTCTCATAGGGTATCAAGTCTCTTCTTGGCTACTTGCTGTCCTTCCTCTGAGTGCCACCAGGTCTCCCCCTCCAGGGGACATGGTTTAAAAAAAACTTTTCATAAAAGTCTGGTCAAGTCTCTACCTCTCTCTACCTCTCTACTTCCCTCTCCTCTCTACCTCTCCTTTCTCTGGGATATCCCCTTCCCTTCTTTCCTTCTCCCCCCATGTCCATCTAATAAACTCTATATAACATAAAAAAAAGTCTGGTCAAGGTGATCCCTGCTTTTGACAGTTAGGTACATCAGGGCATCATTTGGACCTGTGAGAGTTAAAGAAATACAGGTATAATCTTACCAGGTGTTTAGTTTTCTATCCTTGTCTATAGTCTCTCAGGGTTATCCATATTCCTGATGCTTCCGTATATACATTGCAGCTAAATATTTTTTTCTGCCATATTTCAATATAGTAGAATACATTTTTTTCCTCTTGTGAAATTTGTGTCATAAGTTGAGCAAGCCTTGCTACAATGAAATACCTTGACAAAAACAAGTTGAGGAGGAAAGGTTTTTTTTTTTAAAACTTACACTTCCATGTTGCATAGTCTTATCACTGAGGGACATCAGGACAGGGACTCAAACAGGACTGGAACCTGGAGGCAGGAGTTGATGCAGAGGCCATGGAGGGGTGCTTCTTACTGGCTTGCTCAGCCAGGTTTCTGCAGAACCCAGGATCCCCAGCCCAGGGATGGCACCACCCACAATGGACTGGTCTCTCCCACATCAGTCACTAACTGGGAAAATATTCGACAGGCTTGCCTGCAGCCCCATCTTAGGAAGACCTTTTCTCAGTTGTGGTTCCCTGCTTTCAGATGACTCTAGTCCGTGTCAAGATGCCATAAAATTAGCCTGCACAATCTGTTGCAGTCTGTTTCGGTGTTGGTAGAGGAAGCTCCCTGTAAATGTGCTCTTAACTAAAGCACTGTTTTCATTCATGAAACTTAAGGCCAGCCAAGCAGCTTCATTTCAACCCAGCACAGGTCAGTTATTTCTGTGTAATAAATATTTTCCTTCAGGGAAAAATATAAAACATTTTTCCCCAAATTTTAATTATGAAAATGAAAGTCCTATAAGTTGAAATTCAGGTCTAACATTGAAAATTTGTGTCTGATATTCAAAATATGTTTATGTGATGTCTAGGTATAAGTACATTTGTTTTTCATTGATTCTTTTTCTATTTCCAAGTCGTGTTGTAAAGCTACCAGTAAATACACCAGAGTGAAGATGCCTTTTTCCGTGCTTAGCTTTTATTTAAATTCTGCATCCCGATACTATTAGTGTCAAGTAAAACTGATGACCATATTCATATGGTTGGTAACCATATTCATAATAATGGGCTTTGGTGACCAAAGAGGAAGAGGAATTCATCCATCTTATGAAGATACTTCAAAAAAAACAATCTTCAAAGATTCCTTTAGAAAACCTGCCTCTGTCTATGTATTTCCCATAATTTCGAAGAAGGTGGGTGTAGTGGAGACCACAGAAATGTGACAGCGAGGAAATAGCTACAGACAATGAGAACATGCCCAAACAGACCCCAGTGTCCTCGCTAGAGCAGGCCATACAAAATGCTTTCTGTGTATTCTAACTGTAATTCTTATTTGCAATTTTAGGTCTTCATGGACAGTAACTATGGTATGTAGGAACTGATGATGTATTCACCACAGTGGGAAAGGATAAAAAGAGTGAAAGTTAACTTAAGCCACATTTGAACATGAGAATTAATTCGTTTATAAACGTAAGACTTGCTGAATGAATTTAGAATGGTTCGTTTCAAGTAGAAAGCTGGTGTGTGTGTGTGTGCGCGCGCGCGTGCGCACGTGTGTGTGTGTGTGTGTGTGTGTGTGTGTGTGTGTGCGTGTGTGTGTGTTGTGTAATAGCTAGCATACTCTGAAGAGAGCTTGGAGAAATGATAAAACATTATTACTTACTATTGGTTTCTATTTACTTTGTGAAAATTTCATCTTTAAATTTGACAAATATCTCAAAATTACTCCTAACTGGATTCTTAAAGAAATATTCTGTCAAGCATTTATTAACCAAGAATGACCTCTTATAGCGAAGAAGAGGGAAATATCTGGGTACCTACCAATTAACCCCAAGTGCCATGTTAACAGATCCTTGCGCTCCCTCCCAGTACTAGGAAACCCATTAGAGGGGGCCTGGCTCTTCCCAGCTGCACTGTCTACAGTGAGGCACCAAAGTCACTTTCTCCAAAGACTGTACCCATGGCCCTAACTTTCTAGTCATTTTGGCCTGTTGTTTAAATCACTCACTGGTTCCATTAGTTTTAGTGCAACACTTTACATATATATAACCTGACTGTCTTACTTACCAGTTTCGAGAAAACAAAAAACAAAAACAGATTGTCACTCAGAAAATGTGCTATTTTAAAGTTTTATTCAGCTGAAAGCAAATACCCCCAAATTGACAGTGAAAATCATGCTGGAAAGGAAGAAGCCCCATGTGCTGCTGAGCACCTGTACTCTCCACTGTGTGGGAACCTGAGGCAGGAAGATTGCTAGAGCCCAGGAATTCCCTGCCAGGCTGGGAACATGCGAGAGCAACCTGCCCGAGCCCCCACCCCAGCTCATCAAGTTCCTTCAGGCCTGAGCACATCCTCTTTCCCTGTGGCCTGGAAAGGCAGTCCCAACAGGGGGAAGTGATCAGAAGGCTGACAGCAGAGTCCATGGCAGAGAAGCCCCCTCCCCTTAGTAGAGGCCACTCTTTGCCTGCATCTTTGTAGGGGGCTCAGTTCATGTCCATGTATGGCCCCTGGTCGATGTTTCAATCTCAGCAAATTTGGAGAAGGTTCTGTGAGGTGCTGAGAAGAACTTATATTCTTTTGTGTTTGGGTGGAAAGTTCTGTAGACATCTATTAGGTCCATTTGAATCATGAACTCTCTGAGTGTCATTAGTTCTCTATTTAGTTTCTGTTTTGATGATTTGTCCGTTGGTGAGAGTGGGGTGTTGACATCTCCCACTATTAATGCATGGGGATTGATGTATGATTTAAGCTTTAATAATGTTTCTTTTACAAATGCTGGTGCCCTTGTATTTGGGGCATAGATGTTTAGAATTAAGATGTTCTCTTGGAGAATTTTTTCTTTGACAAGAATGAAATGTCCTTCCCCAATCTCTTTTGGCTATTTTTTGGTTGAAGATCTATTTTATTAGATATTAGGATAGCCATTCCAGCTTGCTTCTTGGGCCCATTTGTTTGGAAAATCTGATGTAGCTACAACTTCTTGGAGGCTAGACTTACATTGAAAAATTTCCATCGTGTGTTTTCAGGGTTGTTTCATTCTAGAACTGTTTGCCATTTATCAGCAGAATTGTTTGATGAAGGGAATATATCCAAAAAAAAAAAAAAAAAAAAAAAAAAAGAAAAACAAATGACAGAGATAAACGTCTTTAAGTCCTGAAAAATGTTTATCCAATGCATGAACTGTTAGAAAAAATTGAATTCCTCCTTGAAGACTTTTTCATTAGTCTTAAGGATATATGTTTTCTAGTATTTGCTATTCTCAATATTTAGGTATATGGAGCATTTTTATTGGGAAAGAATAAATCTTACATTATGGTTGTAAGATATATGATGATATCATTTAGGGATCAAGAAAGCAGTTTAATGCTAAGTAATTTTACCTAGCATTTAGTTCCTATTATGATTAATACTTAGCTTTTTAGATATATGAATACTTTCTAATGATCTAAATTTTCCTTTTTGTAAACATAGAATCAAATTAATTTTCAGTAAGTGTATGCTACATAAAATGTTAATAAATAATTTATGGCAAAAAATAAAAATGGATGCAGAAGCCCAGGAGGTGGCTCAGTGGTTAAGAGTATTTGTTGCTCTCACAGAGAACTGGGGTTTAGTTCCCAGCACTCATGTTGGGAGACTCACAGTTAGCTGTAACTCCAGCTCCGCAGGATCCAATATTCTCTTTTGATCTCCCTGAGCACTATATGCACGCACGCACGCGCGCACACACACACGACAGAGAGAGCGAGAGAGAGGGAGAGAGAGAGAGAGAGAGAGAGAGAGAGAGAGAGAGAGAGAGAGAGAGAGAAACAGAGAGAGAGAGAGGGAGAGAGAGAGACAGAGAGACAGAGACAGACAGACAGACAGACAGACAGACAGACAGACTGACCAATATTTAAAATTCAGTTCAGATTCTCTTCAAAGACTGTGTACTGTGTGGAAGACACAGTCTCCTAGAGATTGTAGCACGTGAGCTACAGCACACAGTAAGAGATATAACCTTGTATTTCTTAAAGAACGTTGCCTGAAAATTATCAGCACTTCAAGTCCTTGCTAATGTGATAGGTTACAAAACTAATCTTGTTTTAATTTTAATCTTTCTAACTTACAATGGAAGCAAATTATTTTTAGGAAATGTATGTGCTGAGGTCTAATTTACAGATGGTAAGATTCATGCTGTTTAAAAGTCCAGGTTAGTGAGTTTTGACAAGTGCGCTTTGCTGTGCAGTCAGCACCACCATCAGACTCCTCAGCACTTTGCCTCTAGATATGCAGTGTTGTGTTCCTGCTGCTGTTGCTAGCAGCCTCCAGCCTCTGGGCCCATGACCTTTCCAAAGACCTTGAAGGACATTAATCTAGAATGCTCATCTCTCTAAAATGCATTTCTCTTCTCTCTGTGGTTTCCCCACACCTTAGCAACCCTATCAGCATGCTGTCATCTATGCTGGTTAGCTTCTTTGTTAACTTGACACAAGCTAGAGTCACCCGGGAATGAACCTCAAGTGAGAGAACATGCCCATCAAATTGGTCTGTAGGCAAGTCTATGAGATGTTTACTTGATAGATGATTGATGTAGGAAAGCCCAGCTCACTGTGGGTGGCACCACCCCATGGCAAGTGGTCCATGGGGTGTATAAGAAAGGTAGGTGGATAAGATGGAAAGTAGCAATCCCTCCTGTTCTCTGCTTCAGTTCCTGCTTAACTTCCTGTGACTTCCCTCAATGATGGACATGGGAGCCTAAGATGAAATGAACCCTCTCTGCCGCAGGTTTTGCCATAGCATTAGATCACAGCAGTAGAAACCAGACTGCTGAGGCATGGAATTTAGTAGTTTTGCATTTTATGTAGCTGCTCCAGTTGTGTGCTAACAAATAGACTTTGAATTTCTCTCTTCGTTACAGCAGCCCCTGGTTCCAAGATTTTATACCAGGACGGCTATGATGGTACACTGAACAGGGTTGCAGATCTTAGTATTTGGTCAACTGAGAAAACATGCTACTGTCTCATAGCTGATGTCCACCTTGGGTGGTCACCTGGGAGCTGAGTGATGGAGAGCCTCCCTCCCCAGAGCATAAGGCTTCCTGGGCTGTAGTGACGAAGATACTCGATTGAATTCTTACCCATCCCGACTCCTCTAGGTTGTGGCCAATGCTTTGTTCCACGGCATCCCAGTCAGAACTTGCCCCATGGTGCTGCTCGAGTGAAAAGGGTGGGAATACAGCTGTACAGAAGCCAACAGTTGTTGAATGTCTGCAGGTCTACACATACATTTCTGTCGTTTTTAAGGACATTTACTTCATTTTTCCTTTTGAGCATTTCACACGTGAGCACCATGTTTACATCCACACTATGCTCTCCCTACTCCGACTCCTCCCGTGCACTCCATTTCAAATTATCAACATTTTTTATTCTTCAGTTATTATTGCCGCCCCCCACACACATACACACGTATTTATATAGACCTGCTGAGTGTTTAGTATTGCTTATGCATATACATGTTTAGAGGTGACCACTTGGGACTGGATAACCTATCAGAGGCCGACCCTGTGGAAGACGGATTCTTTCCCAGTAGACATTAATTGCCTGTAGCTCTTCATCTAGGGGTGAGGCCTTGTAATATCTCCCTTATCTATACTGACATATTGCCTGGTGCTGTCATTGTGCAGTCTTGTTTAGGTGGCCATGATGCTAAGGGTTTTAAAAAAATATTTTACTTTCTTTACATATACATTTATATTATTACACATATATACAATAGATTACGTATAGTATGAAGGACCATGACACAATCGGGAATTATATATAAATGTTACTTTCTTAGTGTTTTGGCTATTTGTATTTGACAGCCTTGAAGAAGACATCTTTCCTATCTTGGTGTGTCTAAATTTCTGAATGTAAATCAGTCTCCATCACATCTTGTCATTAGCAACTTAAAACACCTATCTAGACCTAACCCCTAAACAACTAAGCTTCACTGTAAAAGTAAGCTACCTGGTCTTCAACTCCATCAGAGACTTGAGAAGGAATAAACTTGATTACCTGAGTATGCCGGGAGTGCAGGTTAGAGCACAGTTCTTTGTCCTTTGAGCTGGATTTTTGTGACTTAGTTTCATAAGGAGGAGCCTGTGGATTGTGTGTGTCTGGTGTTGTGGGCTGTGAAAAGTCTGATGCACCACCAGGATTTGAACTTAGCATGTTTCTTACCCATCTCTTCATGGGTCCCTCATACACAACTTAGCCATGCAGTAGTGGGCTGCCAAGTTAAACAACCAACACATATTATAGGAGATGGCTCAGTCTGATTAAAAAAAGTCTGTCGCCCATGGGATGGACCAGTTCATCCTACTGAGGGGAAGGCACTCAAGAACAAATTACTTGCTCGGTTTCAGTTCATAGTAATTTATCCTGATGCCCATAATTATAAAAAAATAATTCCTTTAATAGAAAGGATTTGTGGACTGGAAATATGAGGAATAGAATAGAAGATGTGACTAAAGCCAGTGTAACTTCTCTAGGTAACTATGGTCTGTTTTACAGGGATTTTTATTGTAAGTAGCAACAGCTGAGTGACACATTACACTCTTGTAATGACATAAACACCAAGAGAATTTGGCTTTCAATAAGCATTGGTAGAAGATATATTCCACCTGACAGAGTACGCTTGAGTAAAGTTTGAGGTTATGACTTCAACACAACCTCAGAGAACCACTTTCTCGTCTACTCTGGTGTTGAGAGATGTGTTCTGGCAGCTGAGAAGGTGACGTTAGAGTTTGCTTTGCTGTTTTGAAATGCTTCTTATGTACAAGGTTAATTATCAGTGCACCACATTTGTAGCATGAAATTGGGACTTAGGGTGACATCATTGTGGGTGGTAAGGACAAGGGAGGAGGAATTCTGTCATGCATGGGGTGCTATGACAAGTATACTTTGGTGTGGTCTTAATAAAGCCAGTCCGAGGGCTGGAGAGTTGACTTGCTAAAGTGCTTTCTGTGCAAGCAAGGGACCTGGGTTTTGATCAGCAGTACCTGTATAAAATTCCAGGCCCAGCTGGCAGTGTTTGCCAGTACTGAGAAGGCAGATGCTGCTAGCCAGAATACCCACATGGGTGAGCATCAGGGTCACACAGAGATCATGTTTAAACAAATAAGTTGGAGAAAACAGTTAACATTGACCTCTGACCTGTGACTGCATATAGGCCCATGTGTACACATGGAAACGATATATTTCACACGCACACGTGCGCGCACGCGCGCGCACACACACACACACACACACACACACATCCCTAAACAAGTCCAGTACTCCAAAATGTTCTCAGCACCATGTAGCCTCAATACATTTGCACCCGCAAGGGTGAAGAGCTGTCTGGAGAAAGTCGATAAAGTCAGGTTTAAGGTAACTGAGGAAGGTTCTGTGGGATTTAATCAAACGTCAAAAGAGTCCTTGGGGGAGAAGAATGGAAAATCATTGCTACTGTGGCCCTTCCGGGCCTACGTGGCAAACTGGTTTATGGTGTAGGAATTACCTAACTTGAAGAGAGGAGAGGCTGTGATTTTTCTTTTCCCGACCCTGTATTTACAACCATCTTTGCAGATGTCGCATCTGGAGATAGTTTTGCAGCCTTTTTCTTCAGTTCCATTCTTTGGAACAGTCACCGAGGAGGACTGCTGTCAGCAGAGGGCGATTCATCTTTTGAGCGGAGCTTGAACTTTGGTGCTTTTGCTGCAAGGAGACATTGATTGCAGCCTGAGGTGCTCACCCCTTCTCCTCCAAGGTCTGGTAGCCATTGCTTTCGACTGTTAACAAGACCAAGTTCCACTCTTTTTCTTGTGCATGATGCTCAGTGGCACACAGCTCTGCACAGTGGAATTTTCTATGTCATCTTCCGTTGTGAAAACCCCACTATGTCTTCTTTAATCATTAACTACTGCCACGCAAGTGTAGGAGTTTAAGTTTCTTGGTGGCCTGGTGAGTCTTCTTAAAGCTTTCTTTTCGAAGTTGCAGAGAGTGACTTCCACCTATATTTCTTTAGCCAAAGCAACTCTTGGGATCTGATTTATCTCAAACAAGGAAAGGAAATTATATCCCTACTATATTTTCCAAAAAGGAGAGCTAGAAACTGTCCCAGTATTAGCTTCCCAGTACTGGGAAGTGCATCCCCCCATGTTGAAGATTAAAACAATTTTTTTTTTTTTTTAGTTTTGTCATGCTGTTTAATCTAGCAAGTCACCATGAAAGGCTTTTTATCAAGAGTACAAATACTTTCCTGGCGTATCTTCTAGAGACCACTTCACCCACTGCTCTGTTTGGCTGCTAGCTGCTTGTCTCTTCAGTAATGGTGAGGTGGATTCCTTTTCCTTGGGGAAGAGAAATCCATGGTCTGTTTCCCTTGCCAATAACAAAAATGTTGGAAAGCCAAGTGGGAAATCTATTGCCATTGGCATTTTTTTCCCATGAGCCATATCAAAACAGCCAAGATGTCTCTCTCTTTGTTGATGATCACACCAATTCTTCCCAAGTTGGGGGTCTCCCAACACCATCCACAGGGTCCCGGTGTCAAACTTAATGAAGTCGGTTATTTTGCCAGTCTCCAAATCCATCTGAATGGTGTCATTCACCTTGATGAGGGCATCAGTGAGCAAGTAGTGCAAGCACCATGGGTCACCAGCTGTGGGGTTCCCTTTGTGCCCACAAAGACCTTCCTCACTTTGCACAACTTGTACTTGGCCTCCTCAGGTGTAATACAATGAACAGCAAAGCTCCCCTTGGTGTCATAGATCAGCCTGAAGTTCTCTTCAGTCTTGTCAATGGTGATGACATCCATAAACCCAGCAGGGTAGGTGATATCGGTCCTGACTTTGCCATCAATCTTAATGAAGCACTGCGTGCAAATCTGTTTTACTTCAGCTACAGTCAGGGCGTACTTAACTCTGTTCCTTAGGGAAATGGTCAGAGGCAGACAATCCCTCAGCTGAGGACCAGTGGATGGACGAAGATCAAACACGCCAGTTAATTTATCCAGCATCCAATGTTTTGGAGCCGCTACATGCTTCAGATGTTTCTTGGGACCATGAGCCATGGTTGCACCAGGAAAGGAAAGAACATGTTTGAAGAATTTAAGGAATTACATTTCCAAGGCATACATAGATCTGCAGACTTTTCAAGTAGACTGTTGACATCCTCTAATCTTATGGGATTATTTTTAAAGCTGATCTGAGATGACAAATACAATGATGCTAATCTTCTCTATTCAAGATTAATTAGTAAAATGTGCAGATTCTCTGGTCTGTCCATTGTGAGCATAAAGGGCCCAATGGAGACAGCCTTGGCTCATTTGTTTCATTTCTACAATATTTTAGATTGATAAAGTTCAGACATGCAGACAGCTTGAAATGACAATATTGAAAGAACATTCATTGATCAGCTGGGTTCCACCAATGAACCCTTTCTATACTTGTTTTATTCTTTATCTACCATCTATCCATCTGTCCACCTGCCCATCATTCTGTCTGAGTTTTTGGTGAATTTCAATGTAAGTTCTAGATATCGATACATGTCCTTCTACACCCACATGAGCATGTTTGCATAAGTGGATTTCCATGCCGATTTCTGGTCATTTCCACGGGAGCATAGAAAGTCATCAACGTATCATGCAGTGGGTCTTAAAAATGCTTTATCTACCTGCATCCCTTGTTCAAGATGCAAAGAGTAGTTAGCACCTTCTGGCCCCTTTCTCCTTCATCTTTTGGCTCCACTTTCTCCTCCTCAAAATTATCAGTCATCTGAATTTTTTTTCTCCATAAACTTCGTTTTGCCTCTTTGGGAATTTCGTATAAATGGGATGACTTAGCACCAAGCTTATGCTTTTGTGTGAGGCTTAGCATGCTTTGAGACTCACCTATTGTGCTCAGAACAGTTAGTTTCTCCTCCTTATGCACAGCATCCCACTGCACACCAGGCTCTTTCATTATCAGCATACTGCTGGGTCCTTGGCAGAGTTTAGCTCTTTGAAAATCATATCTAATTCATTCTTCTTTAAAAAGCTAAGGCTTCTTTTTCTTTTCCCTTAAGAAACTATCTGAGATTTGGAACCATGTATGGTACATGCCTGTAATCCTGGCAGTTTGTGGGTAGAGGAAGCAAGGTCTTGCTTTGGCTAGACAGCAAGGAAACAAAAAGCAATGGCAGGGGGAGAGACAGAGAGATAGAGACAGAGACAGATGTAGAGATAGAGACAGACAGACAGACACTAAACCAAGTAAACATCTAACATTAGGATTTCTGGATTATGGGTAGGCCTTTATACTAACCAGGAGTTTTCAGAGGAGCGGAACCAATGGGGTATATGAGTGAGTGCTGTACACGTGTGAGCATGTGTACATATGTAATTGTAAGAAGGGGGCTTATTAGATTGGCTTATAGGAACAGAGACTGGATACTCCCACAATAGTTATTTACAAGCAGGATAGCTGGAGAGAGAAGCGGCTACTCTGATAAAAAAAGATGGCACCAGTAATGCAGTCCCCAGCCGAGGCTGAAGGCCCGGGAGTTCCCTGCACTGACACTGATGCAGGGTTGCATTCAGAGGCCGAAGATCCTGAAGCCTGACGATTACTGGCTACGGCAGCAGCTGAGACTGCACCCGATTAGGCAGAGTATAGTGCAGGCATGGGCTTGTTTGTCTGTGTTCTGCCTGTGTGCATCTAGGCTCCTAGCCCACTGGACAGTGCCCACCTGCCTTTGGAGCAGCTCTTCCCAACTCCATCATCTCACCTACCACAAGGCCGTCATTTATAGAACACCCTCACGGGCACACCCATGGTCAAATTAACCACCCAGAATAGTCATCATGCATCATGCTTATGCTTCTTTCTGTGTGTGTGCGTACATGTATCTGTGCATGTACAGGTGTGTGTGTACATCATACTGAGAGTGTACATCATACTGAGATCTCGCTATCTGTATGGACACTCTGTTTCTCCACCTTCTCCCCTACATCAAATGATGCCAATAATTTGGTTTCTACTGTTCTGGTGGGCAGGATGCTGTGGTTCCACTTCCCATGGATCTGACATGGATGCTCACACACTTCTTTCTCTATCTATTGGCTGCCATCACATCTTCTTTTGAGAAACATTTACTTTGATATTTTGCTTGGACAGTTTTTTTAAATTTCTTAATTATTAAGTTGTATCTCTTTATATTTCCTGAACACATTTGTCAGGAAGGATGTCAGCATTTCAAATTCTCTTGGTATTTTTGGAAGAACAAAAGCTTTTACATTTTAGTTGTGATTTTTATTTTAAAGAGAAGATACCCATTCTCATGGCACAGATATATCCTGTATTTTCTACTTAAGTTTTTTTTTTTAATTTAACTTTGTCTATAGCCTATCTTATATGATTTTATATGTGCAGCATGAGCCAGGGCTTGATGGCTGTACATTTTTTTCCTTGCCAAGTTGTTGTATTTGTCTGTTGATTAAAACTCCCTTCCTCCAGAACTGCACGGATGGCTCTTTAGATTTGTGAATGTCACACGGCAGCACGAGTGTGAATCTTCACTCTGTCCCCTTGATGCCTTTGTCAGTCTTTAGTCTAGTACCTCGCTGTGCTGAGTCATATAGCTTTGCAGATATTCTCAAAGTTAGGTGACCTAAGTACTTCAACATTATTTGACATTAAAAAAATTACTTTTGATAAGTAGGTTATTTAATTAAATTAAAATTAATTAATTTTTAAATTTTAATAAAATTAAAATTCTTTGCTACTGCAGGTGGAGTATAAAACATCTTTGTTGGTTTTGGCATAAGGGATTGTTAGAAGGGACGGTGCGACGGCTCAGCAGGGTCTGGCTTGTGCATTCTCTTGCTCATCCAGTTCCTTGGAGTTCATTGGAGCTGCTTCAAATCTGTCTCATTTGTTCGCTCTTCAGGGATCAACAGTGACGTGGGCAGAGTGTATGCCTAGAATTCCGGGATTCTCTCTGACTCTTATCCTTTCTCTGCCTTCCCTCCTCACTGTGCAGTCTGTGGCACCTTGAAATCCTAAGCCCAGCTCTTTAGGGTCATGAGGAGACTAGTTTCCTATATTACAGCTACTGGGTATGACTATGGCTCAGGCAGGGCTCCTCGCAGGCAGAAAGCACTGAGTGAGAATTCAGTCAGTGCTGTCTCAGCTTTCAGTTGTCACCTCTGCAGATGGTGCCCACTTTTGTTTGCTCTGTAACATACTCCTAGAATTTAGAACAGGCTCTAGAATTAGTTGTCGTCGTCCGTGGGGCGTTCAGACCTTTAGGATTTTACTAGTTGAAGCCAGTTAATCAGGTTCAGATGTCTGAGTTGTAGTAATATATGAATGAATTCCTTAACTCTCAACTTTAGTATCAAGAAACGGATTTATTGTGACTTATTACACATGTTTCTATCCACATAGATGATGCACACCTGTCACTCCAGCATTTGAAAACGAACGATCAGATAGACAGACAGCAGACAGACAGACAGATGCATCCTCCAAAACCTCAAAACCCCCAAATCAGAAATTCTATAGCCATGTATTGCCTTTTGAATTTACTAATTTTTAATAGCTACTTATGTATCCTATAATACAGAGTCCTGTGCTTCCTTAACTGCAGAATCCAGAGAAACCCTCAGCTTCAGGCACTTACAGGAACATTATCGCTGGTTCTTAATCTCCTTCCCTAAGTTTTCTGTGTCTACATTTGGTCCACGGCTTGTCTTCCACATCAACTGGTCTGCGTTATTTGCATATGTAATTTCAAGGATCTTGGTGCGATTTAGAAATCCTTATTGTTTTATTTTCTCCTTGCTATAAATTGGTGGTCTCATATATGTGGCAGATTTAAAGAACAATGTTTATGGAGTATTTCCTTTTCTGTTAATGGTATTATATTTTACATTTCTGAGATTTGTACAGTGCAAGGCACCCGGTGTCCTTTCTCCATGTGACTTTCCTCCTCCGCATCTCCTCATTTCCCATCTTTGTTCTCTCTGACACCACTGTATTTTTGACATCCTGGGAGAAGAAATGAGAATTTATTTCAAGCATGACCTCACAATGACTCTCGTCATGTTCATTCCATCATGGCCTTAGCTACTTTACACACTGCAGAGACAAAAAACACCGTTCTCGGTGGCAAGTGTTTTAGGGAGTTTATTGTATATTTATTTTCTAAGTATTATGGATAGAGTGCATTTGTTCCTAAAGTAATTCATTTTTTCATATTTCAAAAAAAAATCTTTAATCTAGCTAAATAGCTCACGAAAGACTTTGAACTTTAGAAGTACACTATCAATCTGACGGATCGCTTCCTGGAAGAGAGATTTTTATGAAATAAATCTTGAGTGAGACTTGGAAGGAATTTCTGTTGCTTTATACAGTGATTCTTGTTTCACTGTGTGTCCTGCCATTCTGTATGGCACATGCAGCCCTACAAGATTACCTGATACAGCCGGGTGCAGCTACATGTCCGGTGTCGATGGAGAGCTTGAAGCACAGGGAGACTCAGTAAAGACTTCAGGAGACGTTTCCTGGGATCTGAGAATAAGCTTCTACTCGCCTCAAACAGGTTACCCACAACAGACTCCACCCAAGGCTACCTTGGCCAGTGTGTTCAGAGCTGTTTCTTATTAGCTATGTAGTGACTCAACAGAGATGCAAACCTAAAGCCTACTCTAGTGTGGCCTCCCCAAAGCCCTATGAAGGGCTTTCAGGCACCTGCTTTGTTGAGACTCCTCCTTGTCCGTTTGCTTTCCAGGCCCCTTTCTGCCTGTTAGGTGGGATTGGCTTGAGACCCAACCAGTGGATCCTGAGCGGAGAAGAGGAGTGGGAACTGCTGAGTGTGGTGAGCCTGGTGAGAAAAGACTCTCAGGAGACAGGCTTCACTGAGACAGCTCCTTTAATTGGGGCAACAAAGGCTACTTAAACCCTTGGAGGCTGTGTAGGGACATTATTGGCCAGAGTCAGGGTGCTGGGGATGCCTCATTTGCATGAGGAAGAAATCCAAGTGCCTTTGGACATGACCTTATAAAAGGAGAAAAAGTTTAACCTGGCTACCAGGTTACTTGACCTCCTTTGGGGTATGGGGGCAAAGGTCGGGGCACAGGGGTACATGCAGGATGGCATGCAGTCCCAGGGCAGGGGTAGGGATCAATCCTACTCCTGCTGATCGCAAGATGAGATTTCCAGGGTTTGGACACACTCATACAGCCTTGGAGAAGAGCCAAGGGATTCTGGAAGTTTTATGAGTTCTTCAGTCTTGTACCTTCTGTGGCTTCTTGAG